>NC_137234.1:16431957-16934457 GCF_949987685.1 Ammodytes marinus | reverse complement strand
ATCCCAGTAGTTAGCTGTTCCTGGTAAATTAAAGACATACCACTTTTATCTTTTTTTTGTGAAAGCAGAGTCAATTATAATGCCGGCTGAGAGGGGTTCCCAAACTTTTTCATATGACTGTATATAATTCTTATTGCCTTTTTTTGAAGAATCTCCAAGGGGTGCAATTTACCTTTGTAAGTGTTTCCCCACACCTCGGCACAGTAATGCAGATGTGGGGAAACTAAACTCCAGTATAATACAAGTAAGGCCTTTTGATTGAAAAATTGTTGTGATTTCCAAAGTATTGAAATACTCCTGGCTATTTTGCCCCTAAGATGGCTAACTTGTGGTTTCCAACTTAACTTATCATCAATTATTACCCCTAGGACTTTGTGTTGCTTGACCCTTTCAATATCTATCCCATTTACCTGGATTTTCACGGAAACATCTGCTGCTCTCCTACCAAACATCATACATTTAGTTTTTTCTAAATTTAATGATAACTTATTTCGGTTTAACCACCCATGTAACTTAGTCAATTCAATGTTTACAATCTCAACCATATTATTCAGATCTTTCCCTGAATAGAAGATGTTCGTGTCGTCAGCAAATAAAATGAACTTTAAGACCTTCGAAACTTTACATATATCATTTATGTAAAGCGGGAATAATTTCGGCCCCAAAATTGACCCCTGAGGGCCACAAGAATCGGGACATCCTAAATCTTCTTTCTACATACTATATAGTAGAAAGTATGCGATTCGGAATGCAACCATTGTTTCCTGTCCTGTAAATAACTTCTGACCCAGTCCCGTGCTATACTTCTAATGCCATAATTCTCAAGCTTATTGAGAAGGATGTCGTGATTTATAGTGTCGAAAGCTTTTTTGAGGTCTATAAAAATTCCTATATAGCACAATTTGTGATCTATAGCATTACTAATTTCTACCGATTCAGCCAAGGCCAGCGCAGTGGAATGATTCTTTCTAAAGCCAAATTGACTGTTATAAAGAATTTGATGTTTATTAATGAAATCATCTAGTCTATTGTTAAATAACTTTTCCAGAATTTTTTTAAATTGTGGTAAAATTGAGACTGGTCTATAATTTGTAAATGAATGTTCATCACCATTCTTATGTAATGGTATAACCTTAGCTACTTTCATGCTACAAGGAAAAATTCCTGTTTGAAAAGATAAGTTACAAATATGTGTTAAAGGTTGAAGAATACTTTTGCACTGATTTTATTATTTTCATGTGAAGCCCTAGCGAGTCTCTTGAGGTCTTTGTTTGCATATTTATATACAGTATCTTAAAACACAAGAGCATCCCAAGATATCCTAAGAGTATTGGGATATAGAGCAAAGAATGAAAAAGTATTAGGTGAAGCTGTCAGTTAAAGCTGTATAGGTCTTGGCACTCTATTATGTAATATTGTATTCATACTCATGAGCCATAAATGGCTCTAAAAATGTTTTAGCTGTTGTCTACAGATACTAAAACCTGGCTCAAACTTTTTGTTGTGCGAAAATATAAATGAGAATCGACACTAGAGGTTTATGAGGCTAAAATGAAACACACCCTTAGCCTCACAGGTGTGTTCCCATGTGCCCGCAGTATTTTTTATCAATGCAGTTTTTTTATTAACAAGTGAATGGTCTGTCAGTTGCATTCCATAAACCATCTCTATTCAAAAGCATTTCACGTTATGACTTCATGCTTATCAGCCATCTAAACAGTGTTGATAGAGTGAAGCCCCTCATAGCAACTGTGTTGTGGAGCGTGCTCATAAAGAAAAGCAGCCCTCATTATTTCCACCTTGCTTTACCCTGGCACTCCTGCTCCACTGGTTGACTAAAAGACAATTAATCCTAATAATCAGGGCCTAAGCCATCATTCCTCATTCTGGCAGGCCTCTTTTTCCATAGGGGCACAGAGGGAGTGCCCCAGCCATGGATCTCTGCTGCACAGATGAACCTCTTACAGATGTTGAGTGAGCAGCGCGGTTAATTGCTTAGCCATCTTATGGCCTTCACACATGTACAAAAATGGAAAACTGAAGGTGGCATTTCATCATGTCATGTCTACCGCTGAATGCCAGACTGGCTGGACGTTGTTTATATTTGCTCATGTATTTGGAAGCAAAGCAATGTCATACCTACTCCAAAATAAGAAACTTGATAAGAGAAGGATAGGAATGTGGGCGTTAAAGTTGTCGTGTAGGGCACCAGTCCAACATGTTGCCGCTGGTAATATATATATATATATATATATATATATATACAGTATATCTGTTTTAATGGAACATTAACCATTTCTGCAGAGGCAACAACTCTTAAAACAAGCAGGATTGCACGCTGGCACTCGTGCCCCAAATGTGCACATCCTTTTGTCAGCATTGCCAGAGCACAGTGACGCCCTTTCATATCACAGCAGAAAGGCGGTGACGCAATGTTTGCCTTATCAGCATGGGGACCTAATCTTCTCAAATTAGAGCCCAAATGTTTGGTGAGTGCTACAGGGCCCAGTGTGTAGAAGCAGAGGGAGTGCTATGGCCGCCGCAGACAGGAGGCCCAGGCAAACAAGCAGATGCTAAGGGGCTGCGTTAGATGTGGAAGAAGAAAATCACCATCACAATGCAGCAATTATGGCAGTCTAAAATTCACTAGGCTGCAGCACAGTGTGTTCTCACAGCGTCTCAGCAGCGCTCACAGCATCCCACACAACAAGCTCATTAGGCCAGCACATCCTCCCTCCGATTTAGGACTGCAGGAATTAATGCAACAGCACCTGGTCTCCCAGAGCCATCCATCCTGCCACATACAGCCGGCCACACTCAGGTTATGCATTATCTTCTTTAAAAGCGTGAAATGTGGCCACCCCTCTTCAGTTTTAAGCTACACCTCTCTTTTTCCAGAGTGCTATGTGAGGGGCAGGCATATTAATCACACTCACAGCCACTAATGCTAACAATCAGTCAACACAGTTGGCCGGGCTCTCCATCTCTGGTGACAGAGAGGTTTGTCCTGAGGCCTGCTGATTCGTCCTGCTACGTCTGCCTCGAGGACAAAATGCACGACACAGGGGCAGCCTTTTTCCTCCAGCAATACCCCTACATCATATCATTTTTCTAAATTAGTGAAATGCTGAAAAATTAAATAAAATTCCAAATAATAATCAAATTAATGATAACAATTATAATCCCTTTTAATGCTTAAAAAAAGATCCACTTACGTACAAATTAAACGCAGCACATCCCAAAGGCAGATACAGTTCGGGGAATATTCATTTCTTATTGGAGTGATTTTCTACAACATGGAGACAACATATGTCAAACAGTCAAGTTTTGATAAACTAACAGCTGGCTAGTTCAACTGAGAGGAAACTGCCTACTGAGCAAGAATGATCTCTCCCTGAGTGTCATCCGCCAGCAGCATGAGGCAGAAACCAGCATGTTTGGATCCCTACTGAACCACAAGATATGGCTCCACTTGTCAACTTCCAGATGACAAGTCGAACATTGACACAAATTAATACAAAACCTTCACAATTAATTTCCTCCTGAGCTCCAGTTTACAAAAAAACAATAAATTAAGTGGAAATTCTATGAATGTGCTTCTGAGTGAAATAAATAAATGTGTGTGCGTATGTGTGCACAGTTGCTTATGCAAGCGTGGGGGTGCACGTTCTTCTGTTTGATATTTCTTTCCATTGCTCAACAAGAAATACTAATTATTGGGCTTCAGGTAGCGTAAAATGTACAGCTGTGGCGACTGTCATTGCTCGCTGGACTATTGAGCTTGTGTACAAGATGACAGTGGGTGGTGTCTCCCGCTCTCATCCCAAGAATCAGCCAGTGGCATTGCCATTTTGCCAACATCAATCAGCAGGTTGCCTTCAAAACTCAATGAAATCTTACTTTACCTGCCATTTTGCTCTTAAAACTTTAAATGTCCATAAAACGACAAGCTAAAATATCCCTGAAGGTTGACCTCCACTGAATCCAAGGTTTCTGTGTCCCAGAAAAGGAGAATATACCTTTGCGTGTCAACGATAGGTCAGTAGGTAGAATCAGTTTTTACTGAAACTATTCAAACATTAAGGTTAAGCCTTAATGTTTGCCTTTTAGATCGCCTCACCTTCACTGGTAATAGCCAGATGGCAGCGACAGTCCGTGAACAACACTTATAAGTGAGGTCTGCTGGCAACAGCTGTGTGTTGTGTTCCACCGCTCTAAATGACTATATACCAAAAGCCACTGTTATTTTTTTTATAAAACAACTTCTTTACACTCCATGCCGATGTTGAGCCAGATTGCTGGATCTTGGGAACAAACTTTATATACCAGCTTGACGTCAACTTTGATTACTTAATTTCTGAAGAATTCCAGATGTTTGAGTGTTCACCCAAGGGGATTGGCGGTTCATGCACTGACATTATTTGGCCCCATGTGCTATCGCAAGGTAGAGTAAATATACAATTTAGGATAACATAAGAGAGTTTGTAGACATGTGTTCTACCAATTAAATGTGAATTCTTAATAAGCACTCGTAAATTTGCCCTGAGAAAAAATTATCTGGGTTCCAATGACTGAAGTTTAACAAGGAATACACATTCTAAAATCATATATAATATTGCTGTAATCAGTGCTCAAAACCAGCTCAGCCAATGAGGATGAATGTTCTATAGGCCACTATACAACCACACATAAACTCTACTGATGACTCTATTACCACTGGTTTGCTCCCCTCTGCTGATAGGATGCATGACTCGGACGGCCTATTCTACACTGCAATACAAAACATTGCTGCTGTTTTTTGTATCACATTGGATTCTATTTGTTAGAACTGAAGTCAAGATGTGTCCTTTACTGCGGAAAAAACATGTTGTTAGTCATCAGTAGTAAGACATAGTCTGCCACAGCCGTAGTGTAGACATCCGCTGGTAATCATGATCAGAGAAATGATGGCCAGATCTGTTATACATTAATGCTCCTGTCTTCTGTTTTTTTACAATGGTATCCTGCAAGTCAAGGATCTATTCTCTCCCCATTCTGTCCCTGACTGTGTTTGCTGTTAAGGAATCCACATTATATCGTAGCAGGGTGGCGAAACAAACTTTTTTAAGGGAATAGACATATTCCTAAAGGCTAGCCTATTTTATTTGTCTAATGACAGCAGGGTTCAGGAATATATGGCTCCATGACCACTTACTAGAGTAGGAACAGGGAATAAATCCAGGGTTCTCCATTGTCTCCAGAGGGAAATATCATTGTCTGCAATCCCAGTGAATCCCAAGTTGGCAGGGAAAGAAAAAGTTTAGCTGAGCGATATCTTCTTCTGGTAATATCACTGCCTTCTGGCTTAGTTGAAATGGACTACACGTCGCAACCTTTGTTTCAACCACTAAGGTCTTATCAGTGCATTCACCAGCTCACTTCTCCAGCAGTGATTCTCAGGGACTACATTCAGAAATCATGTTTGACTCTCATAGCATAGCGGTGTGTTAGCACTGATGTGTCACAAAGTTGAGCACAGCCATAGGAATCTGTATGAATCATGATGTAAGCATTTAGGTGCAAGCCGTCAGCATCTAAGCTCACAACAACTTGCTGTGTGTTTGAAAACAAGGAGCAATACCAAGACTTAAAGGTTCTGAGGCTTTCTCTCCCAATAACCTTTGTGGCTAATGGTTGAGGTGGGAGTTCATCGCAGGGCTATACTGCTGACCACCTCATTAAGTAGCCGCCCTGCCATTCAAGTTGTACTATATCCTTTTCTGTATGTGGTTGTTAAGCTCTGACTATTCAACCTTCCAGAGAGGTCCAGGCTGTGATTGGGATATCGCATCACAAAAATTTGACTTGTTACCATTTTAAATTAGCTATGAGGGACCTGAACCTTCACACACTGACAGTCAGTACACCTTTTGTAGACAGTAACCTTCTAACTTCCCAGCTCTATGATCTCAGCCCCCTAATGAGTTTTTCCACCCACTGCTGAATACTTAGTGGATAAAGAGTTGACCATGGTTGAAAAGGTTCATCCTGATAGCCAAACCATGGCAGTTTTAATGTGCTGTGCAGCAAGGAGTAGGTCTATAGAGCCCCATTAGTGGTTTCAGCCAATAATCATAAAACTGCATTTACAATAGATAACTGTTGTTTCACAACATTAGAATAGATTTGGCAATCACATAATGTCAATCATCTTATAAAAACAGTAAAGGCTCAATCCTGTCTTTGCTAGTGCAGGATTGTAAAACTTATTTGCTTAATGCCCTCAGCATTATGTCATGGTATGGCTGTAAAATGCATTAAGCGTGTGCACAGTTTGTTATGCTTTATACAGTTCACAGTTCACTGAAGACATACATGCCATTGATCATGTACTATAGTTCATTTACGCTGAGTCACACTTGCATAGTCAAAGTGAGCAACAGGGAGATGTTAGGGGGAAAAATAAGATGAAAAAAGGGAAAATGTAAAACATAGCATATGTAGCTGAGCAGAATTGAAACTCACTTGGCTGATTTCATAGCCCGGGGGAGAGCTAACACTAAAATGCTCTTTGACCATGAAATGGCCCTGCTCGGTAATGGTGGTTAATGGCTGCATGGTGCAGTGGTGCCGAGGCTAGACAGGAGGGAGACCTCACAGGGGCATCCTGCTTGCTCCAGTAGGCCCCAACCAATGAAGGAAAAGAGGACGGTTGGGATAGAAGTGATGTTTTGCTTGAAATTATAAATGTCAATGTGCTGTTTTCAGGAGACTCCATGTGCGATGGGTAAATTTAGTGTATCAATAAAATAGGAAGGGTGTTCATTGGGTCTGAACATGAGAAATAAACCAATAGTATTGTATTTTTTTCCACAAATAAGCACTGATAAAGAAATGTTGAAACCAAGCTGTATAATGGAAAAGTGTGATATGAACTATGTACAGTACCTCAAATCCTAAGGCACTGGAATACAATTCACTTTGCTAAATGAGCCATTCCGTGTCAAAGACATGGAAAAAAATGTTGAATGATTGGTAATTTTCCTGGTTCTTTTGACTAGTATACTTCAAGCAAAGCAAACATTACTAATGCTGTGTGTGTATAATTGAAATCTGCACATGATGGAGACATTTTATATTTTTTATGACTTCATTTGAGATCAAGTTTAAAAAAAAGAAGTAAAAAACTTAGGGGTCTACTCTACATGCACCATATTTAAAGTCTAATATTGGCTGTTATGGTCACATACATCTACATTGTTATGGATTACTAACATCAACCCCATTTCTCTATACACTTGGATCAGATTAAGTTTGAATCAGTTGACCTTCAGATTAGAGTATATATTTTACCCTTTGACTCTTTGACTGTTGAACTACAGTTGAGGCAACACATTACTTGTGTGCAGCAATGATATGACTTGAAGTATCCCTGACTGTTGACATATTGCCCTCATCACTGCAAGGTTTCAACATTGTGTCCTCCAGCTAAAGTCCTGAAAGAGCAAAAACCAGAGGCTTGATGTGGGTATCAAGACCTCAACAAAGCAATGGCATATCATGGGCCAACCATGGCCAGATGAGGTTACTGTTTGAAAGCCATCTAGCTATATACCATGTGACAGTAAAGAGGTACTTCATGTATTGTAACCTAAAAGTGTCTCTCTTTAAAGGTCATTATTAAGAGACAAGACATTACTACACCCCCAGACCTCGTAAATAGCCTAACCTCCGATAGATGGATGCTTTATTTGTCCGGTACTTTACGATATGTCTAAATAATTTTCAAAGCACACAACAAATTGAGGTTATAGGAAAATTAAAACACAGGAAACAAGAATAAAGTATATCAAAGAGGTTGTTAAAATCGAAAGTTAAAAGGTCGGAAACATCCAATTATTAAATTATCATGGTAACATTTTTCAGCAAGAAATTGGATACCTCAGTTAATATACATCATGCAATAACAGCTTTTTTTATAAACTTGGGAAGAAATCTAGTATTTACTCTCCCTTGGCTTTGTGTTTGGTCTCCACTATCCAATATGCTTTATTAACATTTGGTGCTTAATGTATTAAATATTTTCACCAGCTAGTTGCTAGTTTTCTTTGATTTAATATTGTTTGGCGCTGATGCTGGTAGTTTAATTTGGATTTTTAAAACTCATTTGCTAAAAAGAACTGCTTTCGGTTGCAGGCTTAAATTACACCAAGAGAGCAGCGAGGGAGAATCAAAACTGAGAGGTTGTTAAACCAAAACAATGATCGGAAAGACACTGTAGAGTGTTGTGGAGCTGAGGAAAATCCTTTCGTATGAAAGTCAATCCATTTCTAAAAATTAATGGTTTTAGGTGCTGATAAAACAATGCTTCAAGCCTGATGAAAAGAAACATCTTCTTTTTATTTTTTGTATAAATATCTGCATTCTTTTCTTAATTAGAGTTGGCGCATATGTGCTGAATAAAGGAAAAGTTATTAGAACATGCTGAATGTTCATCTCACTGGTCTCCAATGTCGGTCTTGCAATTCAGTTTTTGCCTCAATATTGAGTAACCAAACATGCAGAGATGCACATGCATGCACACTGATGCACAATTATAAAAAGCACGATAGGAGCACATACACACACTTACAGTACATATGTCCTAAATCAAGCTGCTGAGTTTACTAGCAGTGATCGTAGAGCAAATCCAGTTATAATCAAATTTGACGATGAGTCGCAATAAGGAACTGAGTCATCATCTGGGGTGTAGACAGTGAGGAAAGACAACTGAGGGTTAAGCTGCAAACCTCTTCCGACAAACCTTGTCTGAGAAAGCTTTAGTGGGCAAAATGACAAGTGAAATATGGGGTCAACTATCAGTCATTCATCAATGAACCCATCCTGTCATCATTTGAATTCTGAGCACTAGGCAATATTAACCTTTATAACCCCAAGCCACATAGGACAGCTGGCAATGCCTAAGACTGACAGGCACAGTATCAAAGTAACTGTTGGATGTCACTGTAATAAATGCTTTCAGTCACATAAAGCCATGGATGAAATGGCACCCGCATGATGATAGGCACTTGAACAGCTCTTCATAAAAGTCTTATACTAACTGCTTTACACTGAGGCTTTGGCAACTCTTTGTGGACACTACCAACATAAAATGAAAGCATTATTATTTTGGGGTATATTTCAGAACAATCATTATTTTTTGTCCTATATACTCTTTTTGTTGGTGTGCTCTAACAGATAGGTTTGCTAAATGACGCTTCCAAGGGCCATGCCAAAGCTCAAGGCTATTTAATATAACTGTTATGATCCATATGAGTGGACAGGGAAATGTGATCTTAATGTATAGAGGGCACTGCTGTGACCTTTGCTGATCTAAAAGTTGACTGGTCTTAAGTATGTCCGAGATAAAGTTACATACAGTGGGGGTTTGGTTATATCTACTTACTGCCATTGCCTTGTTGTGGGAAAATGACTGTGGTTGACAGTGACACAAGTAACCGTGACTTCTGGCACTGTACAATATTATCAGTGATACCTGATCAGCAGGTTCCAAATTTAAATGTTTGCAATCTTTGTAAAATAATACAGTAACTAGAGATATATCGCGTCATGCTGAAGTTTAAAATGGCTGATAGCTGGATTATATTCTCTGTTGGTAAATTACTCCCAAATTAACTCAGATTTTCATATCAAAGCGTTACGAATTGAGCCATTCTCCTTGCCGTCTCGTTCTGGTGAAAAAGAGAAAGTGTAAGGAGTGTGTAGAAGTAGCCTGCAGTGATATGCAGACCGTACAGGGCTCCTCTCTCTTACAGGAGCAACACTCAAACAGGGAGAATCAGCAGCTTTCTACTGAGGCGAAGAATGAGATCACTGGGCTTTTTGTGCAAGGTCAACTTCGAGGCAAGACACATCGCGTTTAAAATTCAGTCCTATCCTCACCGAGCACTTGAAACACACTGTGCCTGCTTGCCATTATGCAAAGAGGCGGCAGGCTTAAAGTAAATACGTAATCTTAATGAATGCTGAGATCTGTGGAGGTGGGAGTGAGGGGAGCTCCAGTCAAGTACAGAAGTGTCAGAAACACAGGGCGAATAATCCTGCGTGTCAACAAGACACAACTAGCTCTCTCGATCCCAATATGTAGCCATGTTTCCAGTGGACAGACAGTTTTAAGACATCCGACAATGTTGTTCTAGCACAAAATAAGCAGGCGACTCAACACAAATTCTTAAAATGTACTTTCTTCATGTAAGAAAGGGTTTTTGAATACAACTTATAAAGGTTGAACAAATAAAAAAAATTACTGATGGAGAAAACAGAAGTTTATGATAAATCATCAAATGCTAATGAAGGCTAATAAGATACTGAGAAAGTAATTGTATTCTATCTGCTAACAATAGGATATATATTTAGACTATAAACCATTAAAGACTACAATAAACACCATGTAAATAAATGCTAATAAATAGAATGCTAACGTTTTATTATTTCTCTTATACATTTTGACCTATATCGTTGGCCCCGGCTTGTCTTAGATGCATAACTTTAAAACAAAAGGACAGCCATTAGATGACATGTCACACAATATAGGGGTCTTGTTCCGGCCTGGTGCCTGCTGGCTGTGTCCTTTGCTTTGCCCACTTTGCTCTGCCATACTGCCAGGACATTGAGCCTGACACACCAGAACTGCTGCTCTCTTGGTGCCCTCTTTCATTCGCACTATCACAGAGTCAAAGCCTGCAGAGACGAAGCTGTCCAGAGACTGAGCCCTGCTGAGTTTGACTGGGCCAAGATCCGATCAAGCCTGGAGGAGAGGGTCATCCTCTTCCCTGACTTCTACTTGCTATGATCTCTGAACCAATTCTAAAAAGGCCTCTGACTTGATTTGAGCAGACAGTCCCCCTTGAAAGCTGCCTTTGGTTTGGCTTCTGTAGCCTGGAACGGGAAGAGCAGGGTCAGGCAACACACAGGCAGGAGAAGGCTCCAGCAAAGGCAGTGTGTGTGTGGTGCTGGGGGAAATAACAGAGCTGATAGCCATGCTCCAGGTGCAGATGGCACACTGTTTTATGTGTGGCCTCAATGGATTATGTCAGCCAAGCTACTGGAGGCATATCATATGGAGAGATCACATAAAAACATTGTCAACCAAAATTCAAAGATTCATTAACAAAGGTCATTTCCTTGACATTAAATGTCTAATGAATGGCCAAGACTCTTGAAGTCACCATGGAGACAAAAGCAGGCTGGATAAAGAAGCCTTGAAAAGAGGGCAGGAGTTGTCATTTTACAATCTCACAACATGTTTTTACAGTACATTTTATAGAGCATGCATACTGGATTGTGTAAACTGCATCTCATTTACATGATATTTAAGGAAGTTGCTTTAAACAACAATTTTAAAATGAAATGCTATACCCAAAGCCTTGCATCACAACATTTAGGATATTGTCATACTATGTAAAACCTCCCCAGAGAAATAAAAGAGAGCACTTTGAATAAAATGGCACTGACTGTATGATCCGAGTCAAAAAGATTTAATTCAATGACCCAACTATTAGCTAGTTAATACTCCTAATTCTGCACATTGTGAGGATATGATCAAGGCAGACACTGCCCCTAAGGAGCTGGGGCTGCAGCAACCCTGAAAACCAATAACGGTCAGAGGTCAGAGAAGGGGAAGCAAAGATCCAAGTCCCATCCTATTGTGTGACATGTTTCCTTCGCCCGCTCGCCCCAAAGGCTTAGTGTCAGTGTTAACACTTCAAACACTCAATATCTTCGCAAAACACAAAGGACACAACTGCTTGCCATCCACATCATTTCTTCCAGGAACAGAGATATGGATCCTTCCCCAAAGGTCACCGCAAGCTGAAGTTTCAATGATTAAGCAAAGCTTTGTTGTTTGACTTTTTTCCTGTAGCAAAAATCTACTTTCAGGTGCAAATTGAGCGATGTGTTCAATATTATGGAATTTAAATTCAACCACATTTTATATGTCAACTTCCCATTGTAATGGGTCGTTTTTGTTTGATAGCAATTTTATAATTCTAAGGTGGAAACTCAAAATAAATGTCAATAGGGAAAAAAATAATCTTTCAGTAAATAAATAAAAGCACATCGTCTGACATATAATTCTGTATAAGTACTATTATTATTGCCGGCCAACTATAATACAACAACAGTACTGATTCCAACTGTAATATGTATAAATATGCAGAGGGCACGTTGAGTAGAAGACTATTACAAGACTCTAACACACCTTTATGGTTCTTTATATATATATATATATATATATATATATATATATATATATATATATATATATATATATATATATAGGGGAGAACGGGGTAATCTGACCCACTTTTTACATTTGCTAAGCGAGCTAAAATGATTTATCACTCAAATTTACACATTTCCCATTAATTCAGGATGTTTCCTAGAAACGGGCATTAGCAGATTTTTTACAAGACAAAGGGCAGTGAAAATATGGTTGTTTTAAAAAAAGTTGTCATGTGGCTCACTTTACCCCAGCTGTGGGGTAAACTGATCCACTTACTGTTTCCACTCTGAAACTACCATAACAACACATATTGTAACAGTAAGAATCCTGAAAGCTAGCCACACATTCCAGAACTAATGTCGGACTAGTGAAAGAATGATGGGGTTTGGTCAATTAAGCAAAGCAAATTTTCTAAACACTTGAAAGTAACTCTGAACAAAATACAAAATCAAATACACCATATTATAATTCAAAAGGTTTTAATAAGATTCAAATGAAAGATAGAACCAGTTAGATTAGAACACAGTCTGGGGGTCAGAACACAGGACCCTTAGGGCCAGCTAGTGTCTGGGGGTCAAAGCATAGGAAAATCAGAACCAGCAAGAACAGCCTGGGACTCAGAACACAGGAGAAGACCCAACTGGATTATAACATCAGCCTGTCATACTCTACAACTAGGCCTACTCTACATTCCAGCCCTGAAGGTTACAGGGAAAGATGAGAAGGTGCTCTTTCCGTGTGGTTGCCCCAGGTCGTTTTTAAAATAAAACATATGTCATGTAATATTACATTAAAATATGTTTAAGACTAAACTTAACTTGTGCCTCATGGTGGGGGAAAGTGAGACAGTGGCTCACTTTCCCCCACCACCACAATTTGGGAAAAAACTACCTCTCTTAGCATTTAAGGCTAATCTTCAGTTATCAGCATCACATGGTTTCATATGTTGGTAGTTCATCAACACATATGATATAAGTTTTTCTACATGAATACATTTACTTTGGCACAACAGTTGATTAAGTTGACAGCAAGAAAATTTACTTTTACATGCAAAATACCTATTTTGGTGAAAAAAACATGCTTACCACAGCACCATGAGGTCCTCTCTTTCAGGGCCATGGGGAAATGAGAGGGGCTTGAAAACATATATCTCACATGACCACAAATGTTTTCCATTGCCTAGATACAGGGTGTGGCTCACATTACCCGATGCCTCAGATTCCCCCGTTCTCCCCTATATATATATATATATATATATATATATATATATATATATATATATATATATATATATATATATATATATATATATATATATATATATATATATATATATATATTTAGATATAAGGGTGATAGCTTTCTCAAGAGTTTGCTGTGTCCTGCCACTCTTGAACCCATGACTGCTGTGCCTGTAAGCATTTTAGAATTCCATACTACCAATGAAGCTACTTCAACAGCACACTCCGGAGTCAGTCAAAAGAAAGCATTGTTACCACACAACTTTCTGTTACCAGAGTCTACTCTGTTACCCATTTATAGAATCATGCACCAGAACACAGGCAATGTCATTGGCTAATCTCTCAAGACCGGGATCGAATTTCAAGCAGGCACGAGTGATTCAAGAATCAATCTGGTTAGCTTTCTGTTTTTAGCCTGCTGCTGTTATACTCCCGGTGTAACTCAAAGGGATCTCTAGTTTCCCTGGAATGTGTTCCTGCTCCTAAGGTGGTGATAAAACACCTTATTTTATGGGTCGCCGATTGCTCACTGTACCCTGATGTGTGTGCTGATACCAATCTGAGCAAGCACAAAAACCAGAGGGCTCTCCATATTTACAGAATCCTTCAGCTATGCATTTACTTTCCCATTTCCCTGTGCAGACACACACATAAAAAAAAATAAAGAAAAATCTCACAAGTGTGGCAGACAAATATATAATTGTTTGCCCGAGTGTGTTTTGCACAGTATGAGACCTTCCAATTGCTGCACCAAGTAGAATGCACTGCAGGCAGTCTCTTGAGGGAAGGTCTCATTTTTTGCCTCCCGCCGTGAAATATTCAGTCCAGCCTGAAATAATATGGGACTCGTTTCAAGGCTTAGCACTTTTCAAATATGCTGGCAATAATGGACAGGGCATCAAATGAAGCACAGCCTCTCATAGCTAGGGGAGCAGAGGTTTTGAATCCACAGCCAGGGTTTCACATAACACCATAGACAGTTGAAGTGCTGTCTACATGTATAGTGTATAGTGATTAGTTAATGGTGGGATGAGCCTCTGATTTCTCTCGCCAACCATTGAAATTCGGTCCTACTGTACAAGGTCTATTCGGTTTGAGAATATATTATACACATTCATGTAACAATACTATTTGTAAATATTATTAGTTGAATACTGTAGAGTGCCACATTATATTTCCATATTTCTCTTGTGCTTTTTGCATACCATCGAGGACATCTGAATTTCATTTAGTCTCTAAAAAGAAAAGTGAAGAAAATCAAGCGTGCACCATGAACGCACTGCGATGGAGTGCAGTAGAATGTGATGGGGAGGGGGGGAGCATTGGAGAAAGGATTCAAGGATTTAACAATCCCACATCCTCTCAGCCTGTCCTTCATCTATAATAATCAAACTTGGCCACAGAATATCCCTCTGGATGGGGAAAAAACATGTTGCCTGTCTGCCTCTCACTCATCTTTAGACTGCCAGTCTTGGGTCTTCCGCTTGAAGTCTTCTGTCACATTTATGGCTTCAAACACTAAGCAAAGCCTTTTTTTCTCCTTTTTTTAACTGACTGCCATGTCTTTAAAGCTAGATATCTTTTTGTACTGCATTAGCATGAGATGAAGGGCAGTCCGTGTGATGCAAAGGAATCCCTGAGAAGGCTGGACCACAGATACTATGAACTTGTTTGTTGCTCTACACCAAAGGCCACCGAACCAAGCTAACCTGCTTCAGCTTCAGGTGAAGTATAATGTGTTAAGCCGTTGAACTTGAATTTGTTGTCCATATGGTTCATATCTCACAGACCCAATTCAAATTGAGATTGAGGTTTTTCAGAGATGGTGCATGCACGTACCTCCAAATCACACTGGCACACTGTATGGATCGAAGATTTGGAAAAAGCTACAGCATTAAGGTATGCTCTTTGACAAGTGATGACATCCAGCAAACATAGAAACCCTCAGAGCCCCTGGATCGACGTGACTGACATCTCAACATACACACTCAATTATATTTATAATTGATTCATCTAACAAAGCTAAGACATACAACACATTTGCCATCAACATTAAACAGATAAAATCAAATAAATATATATACACATATATATATATATATATATATATATATATATATGTATATATATATATTAGCAGCTCCATTTAGAGGTCACGGATATTGTAGGCTACCAATCTATCTATCTATCTATCTATCTATCTATCTATCTATCTATCTATCTATCTATCTATCTATCTATCTATCTATCTATCTATCTATCTATCTATCTATCTATCTATCTATCTATCTATCTATCTATCTATCTATCTATCTATCTATGTTTTCGTACACAAAAAATATAGACCTGCTCTACAAAAACTTTAATTTTTTAATTGCTCATTCAAAACTGGTCTTTCAAAAAAAAGTGAAAAAAGACTTAAAACATAGAAAGATGATATAATAAAGCAGCATTAATGACCAGATACGTTCTAAAAAAAAGTTTAGGGTTTGAAAAGTTGAACAGAGTTGATGTAATGCCTGCATGCCCGGAAGTCTGCCGTGAGCGAGCGCCTCAGAGAATGAGGAAGGAGAAGGAGCTCCTGGCACCCGAGCGTCCACTGAGCGGCGCCGCAGCCCGCAACTTCCACAGGCAGACAGCCAGCCAGGCAGGAGGCCGCTTCTTCCCTTCAACGCGCTGCAGGCAAATCCACACGCTCACTCCGTGTTGGGTTACAGTGACAAGGGCCCTGTCTGAACCACGACTTTTAGAAAGATAATATTACAGGTAGGTGCAAGCCACAGACCGTGTCGCTATCGATGGACAAATGAAGCATTGAAAAACAAGACCGTGACCCAGAAATTCTCCCTTTAATCGGGTCAGCACGGGGTGATAATGGCTCTGTCCTTAGCATTTGAAGTCCCCTTACCGCAACCTGTAGCTTTTGGGGCGGTTTAAAATTGTACAGCTGGACGCCTTGTATTTGTGCCTTTGCTTTGTAGCCTATGTTTTTTGATCCATGTAGGCATACACCTTTCTACTAATAGCGTTCAAAGTTTTAATTTACCTGTCTTACTATTGTCTGGGTTTCTTTATGTTGCACATGGGACATCTGAGAAGTCAAAGCAGGCTTGTTGACAAAAATGCTGAAACCAGGCAAAAAAATCACCGAAATAGGCCAATGAGAGAGAGAGATAGAGAGTCTTTGGCTCATGCAGGGTTTTGTTCAGGGTTTCACAGATAAACGCCCAATGCAAAGTGGGCCTACAGCCAACTGGGATGGATTCTAGGGTGGAACCTAAACAGATGGGACATAGTATAAAGGTGAATGCAAGGTCAATCTGAGCTTTAGTGATAAAGCTGTGGGCACCGCTCATAGCAGTGTTTTAAAAAGTTGACTTAAGAAAACAGATTGTGTGGTCAGAATAAACTGCTTAGAACATATTGGAGGTTTTTTCTTCCTCTGTTCTTTTGTCTAGATTGCCACAGGCGGAAGCAGCAGACACCAAATGGTCAACAAAAAATGGTTATCATTATGTTTGTTTGGAAATCAGCAGACTGGGGCAGTTGATTTCAAGCAGGTGTTTTTTTTTCTTTTGTCCCTGTTACATTTGTATTCATATGTTTTAGTTCTAACCCAGATTTCCATGTTTAACAGGCCCACAGCTGATCCAGCTCCGGCTACAAAATTGAGACGGAGGAGGTTAGAGCACTCTGAACGCATGGGACCATATTGCAGGTAATTAATATGTCAGCTCAATGATGAACTTCGTCAATACATCTATCACCACACTTACTTGTAACTGGAGTGGCTTGTGGGATGCTGCAGAGAGCGCAGATTGAGTACATTTGTCCATTAGTAAACACTTCATAGTGTGTGTTGTGATTGGGGAGGTAACAACGCTCCTCTGTCCAGTTGCAGTAATTTTTGCCCGTCACCTCCTCATTGCTGTAAAATCACTTGCTGTGGTTTGGTAGATTAACAGAGAGCCCCCTAATGGAGTAATTACACCGAGCCAAACATCTATTTTTCACCTGTGCTCTGCCATTATTCTCTGTCCCCTATCCACTCCATTGGAAGTCACTTACTCTCCTTACAATGAGTTATCATTGACTGCCATTTAGACGTTCTGGAGCAATTTGTCTTACTGAGGCCACGCGCTGGCCTCATTGCAAAGAACAATCATTCTCCCTCCAATATATAAAACATTCATGGGGAAAAGGAAGAGAAAATGCCCCACAAACAGATAGTAGAGAGTGGCTAATAGATACTATAAAGGTGACAGACAAGGAAAATAATGTAGGAGATTACTGGAGCAGGAACAAGTCTGCACAACCAGTACAAAGCTTCAGGGACTGTGCCGCAGGAAAACAAGCAGGAAGAATCCTTCACTAGATAAATGTGTTAAATGGATAGCATGGCAGCTGTTGGTGTTGGTAATTGGTGTTGCAAACAAACTAGGATTCTCAATTTACATTTAAAATCTAAATCTTTCATTCAACATTGTAATTTACTATTATTTTTATTTGTTATATTAAGTAAATGTTCAGCACCGAGATAATTGAATGTATTCAGTATTACTCAAGTTTAATATTTACTATTTCATTTTTGGATCTCCATTTTTTTCTCTCATTTTGGGTTGTCCTTCTTTGACTGTGTGTTTGCTATTGATTGAATTTAAGATTTTGATTCTCCATCCCAGGGTGTTCAAGCTTTTCAGTTGTTCCTATATGCAGTATTGTAAAGTGGAAACCTTTTTCACATTCTGGCCTGTGGGTCACAGCCATAGTCGGAATTATGCACCAAAGTACTTGAAAATAGAAAATATGACATTGACGTTTGAAGATATGGAAACTATGGTCTAGTATTTTCCCTTTTGTACAGACTATAAACTGTTGTTGTTGTTGTTTTTGAGCATTTACTGCCTTCATTAGAGGCCAGTATACCATAGATTTATCTTAAAACCATCAATTTATATACAAAATAGTGCAGCTGCTGGTAGATTATTCAACTATGAATCATTCTGAAATGGTTCTCCTGAAGGCAAGTATTCATTTTAGACAGTGGCTCGACTGCTGTGCGCAGTCCAACAAACATCCCATTCAGTCTCACCACGAAGGGTTAATCACATTCTTAACTGAGTGTTTTGTTAGATTAGTCTCTCTCACCGCTTAACACAATGACAAATAACCATTATTCTTTTTCTTGCACTGATAATCGGGACAACTTAAACATTTCTTACTGGCACAAGTGAAACCATTAATCCTCAGTGATGGTGCTGATAAGTGGTGACTTTGGAGTAATGGCCCTGTCACCTTTAAAAAAGGAGAGACATTTTTAACAATTAAAACAAGATGCCCATAACATTGTGCATCCCTTCACTTTGTGTCATCAGGAGGGGTCTGCCTGGGGTAATAGACAGAAAAATAAAATGCATTTGTGTTATCTCTAGAATATTAAAGAAGAAATCCTCCTTACAGAAATTATAAGTACTTAAAGGCAGTAGGTGGGATGACTTGGTCAGCAGACAAAGTTGTATCGGTAGAAGGTTATTTGACAGTAACTTTATCAATAGAATATTTGTTTTAGCACATTTCAGGCGTAAAATCTGATTGTTTCAGCTCCTCAAATATGAGACTCTGTTTAGTACATTTCATCTCTTAAGGTTTTGAACTGTTTGTCGGACAAAATGAGACATCTTAAGGCATCAACTGTAGGATATGAATTATAAGAGAGACATACGAAAACAAACCCCTGATTGGTCTAACGACTCTCCCATAGCGCCATGAGAAAACAAAAATGGCGTTTAGCATCAAAGCCAACAACAGGAAATCATTGATAATGGATAAAATATGGACATATATATAAATTTTGGATCTAAGAGTATGGCTTAATTGTACACAAGTCCCCAAAAAGAGGCACAAGTTCCAGGTTGGATGGGAAAGCTACTTTGAGGGCTGAAAGCGCCGGAGACGGCATCAGTACGGCACATCTGTTAGCTTTCAGGAGGCGAAAACAGTAAGAATATGAGCTATTGGAAAAAAACAATAAAACCACACAGTTTGTTGGTGTGTATGACAAGCTTGGCTCAGATGGTTTAATGAAGAAGTGAATCTCCATATTAATTGATAATGAAAATAGTTAACTTAACATCCCTAGCCTTCCCTTCTATCGGTAACAAACTAATATAGCGTGTTGGCCCCATGAAACTACATCTATAGATAGAGATGCCTCTCTGACTATGTAGCCATCAAGCATCTATATTAAAGGTATACTCATTAGACCTAAAGCTGATGGGTTTGCAGATTAGTGTTGCTGCAGGGAGGTGTACCAAAAGGGAACATGTAGGATTGCACACTTACACAACCTAATAGAAATGGAGGAAAGCAGAGATTATTTTTCATCCAGACTGTAAGGTTATTCTCTTTAACAAAAAATGACTTACGCATGATCTGCAAGTTACTCTGCTTTCCCAAACATACAGTACATGTTGTGCCATTGTTTGCACTTCAAGTTGTAGTTTCAAACAGTTAAACCAACTACATTGTGTGTTTTTGTCGTGATATACCAGTTGCACTGTGTGGCTCACCAATCATGCAGCCTTTGAACGATTTTCAATCTGGACTGGCAACAGGATGATAACTGTTTAAATAAGAGCTAACTACCAGAGCCATAAGGAAATATTCAAAGAGCACACACAGGCTAATTGAAATTCTCTCAATTTAATCCTCTTCTCCATCAGATGTTCTGTTTGTCATTATGGCTGTCTCCAGCACTAATCAGTTGTTGATGTAGCTGCCTTGAGGTGTAACAGTATAACTGACAGGATGATAATAAACACGTTTAATTGAGTATTTTGATTGATTATGATTCAAAATTATGTTGTCCCTTTTCATTTAACGACTTCAGGTGTCTTTAAATGAAGGAAAACCTTTTTTATTAAACGCACTGTACAGTTGGTGGGGTTACATTGTTAGCCTTATCGTCAATTTGGTAATAATACCTTTGAACACAATTGGATTTTAATGAATTAATAATGAACTCAATATGATAAGAATGAGATGAAAACATGCATGTTTAATTGCTTAGGGCTGCTCAAGATGGGAAATTGTGTTTTCTTGTCGGAATATGATTCCTTGTTGTTTCTTGTCTGTTTCATCAAGCAGGACACTCGCTGAGAGTCAACAGTAGAACTAAAAGTCAGTTGAATATATCCAGAGTGAGCACATGATATCCTTAAAACAGATAGTGGAAAAAAAAACACTTTTACCACATGATTTAGTCTATATACTGTATGCCATTGGTCTAAAATATTATTGAAAATGGGTTATCCAAACCTTTAGTGATACCGTCCTTCTGTGTCCTTCTTGTTTTCTTAGAATTGAGAGGTGTTACTGCTGAGTACAACTTTATATAGGATTTGGTTTAAATATGTTTAGGTTAGCATGGTAGCTAGCAGTGCTTAGGGGCATCTGTCTCCATCAAGAGAACCAGTTTAAAAAAAAACTAGCGTAAATTCTACTGGATGTGGTTCATTGCCAGGAACACTGAGTATTACATTCAAATTTTGTTTTCATACCTCTTCAGCTTCCTACTATACCATATCAGTCTTTCTTTATATGTTATATTACGTCCTACACTCACCATTCCTGGCAGTGGCACAGTCCCAGGCACTTGATACTTAGTATTTCTATGGCTCTAGCTCTGTTTTGATCAAAGGGGGTTCTGGGGCCTAAGTTTTAAATCCCCCAAAGCCCATTTTGGCAACTCTTTGTTTAGCCCATTGGCATTCTGACCCCATGCTTCTCAGACTTTGAACTCAAATCTTTTGAAAATCCGTATCGCTTCTTTAAACACATTATCAGTGGGCTAGATTTTAAGAATATCCCTAATCATCTTAAGGTTTTAGTGCAGTGTGGCAGTACTGCTCTTGCCTCAGGGTCCATTTACTGGCATAGGCACTGTAAGACATTTTCTGTGAAATATATGCAATAACATAATGGCAGCAAGTATTTTGTAAGCGTAAGTATTTCACATTAGAGCAGCTTAAGTCTACACTTCTGCAATAAATTCCTGTGAAAAAGTGACACATTGATTCAGGTACAACACTATTTTGGAGTTAAACCAGAGTGGGTGCAGGTCTGAGAAAAATATGACACTTGAAAGAAGTTTGATGTTTCTAATATCAGTTGGGCTGCACTGTGGCATGACTGCTTGTTTCATCCTCCATGTATTATCTTAATTCAGAATGCCCAGGATGGATTTAATTTAATTTAACTTATTTAGCTCTGAATGTTAAGTATACATTGTTTGTCAAGTTAAAACTGGGCTTGAACCATTAATGCTACAGTTTAATAATTAATTTGTGTATTGCCATCCATCCACACATGTTTTTAAAGGGGGGCAGTAGCACATGCATTTTAAACAACAATTGTACAAAGTGGAAATATGAAGGGAGCAGATTTCTATTGAACCTACGTATTGCGTAATCAAAACCTGCCAAGACTTTAATCTATGTTTATCAGTCAAGCTGTTTTCATTTAATTTTGCATAGCTATAAATCATTTCCCAATTGTAAAGTTTACTTTTTGTCCCAATGGAAGCAGCGGATGGTGGTTGTTTTTTGTCTCAGTGATAGTATGAGTAGAATGTTTATTTCACAATTTAAATGGACATATGTCCTATTGTTCTATTGATGATTGTGCTCTTTGTCTTAAATAAATTGTTGTAAATTGCGTTGAGTGTATGTTGAGTTGTTAAAAAAAGCTGACCAATTAGGTATATGTCCCAACACATTGTGCATTATCTGGATGAACAATTGTCCATATGTCAGGTCGGTGCATCTGCTTCATCCTATTAAGGACTATACACTACCTGCAGCGCGACAGGTAATAGGTGTTGATGATACTTATGAATACATCAAACTTGTAGCATTCTGGACTGAATTGAAAATAAACTGTCTTGTGAACACATACGATCATCTCTTTTGGCACAGCCTTGAAAGTGTATTTGTGCACACATGATTGCATGCAAATCTGTTGGTGTCCCCCATCTCCTCTCCCACCTCATCATTCTCATCAGCCCCCATGCTTAAGATTGGGCACCTTGAAATTCATTGTCTTCATCTGGAAATATTTCAGCTGCTTTGCTGCCACTCTTCAGGGAGATGAAGATAAAGAGAAGAAGGTAAAAACACACCCTGTTGTGTGAATCCTAGAAAAGGCCTTGAACCCTGCCATTCATCCCTTTCACGTCATCAGCTGAGTCTAATTGCCAGAGAGGACAGGATACCCAGGGCCCAATTGTTCCTTATCCTCTTTGGAGCCTCTGAGGCATGAAAAGCGAAGGCCTGCTTTTGATCTTTTTTTTTTTCGTTTTTTTTTCTCCTGCATCCCCTACTATGCTTTCCATGGTCTTATTAGAGTAAACCACTTCTTTCACACTGTTCCCCCTTTTTCAACCATGCAAAATAATTATCAAGCTTTGCTTCATCAAATAATGGTAGATATTAGAGGTCATGATGGGGAGGGCCAGAGGTCTGCAGGGGTGGCCCTAAGACGCATTGGAGCTCCCAACTCATCTTAGAGGCATGCTACTTAGCTGAGGCTACCTTTTATATACCTTGACCCCGGTTTTCGTTTGTCTGTCCTAATGAGACCCTCTCATGCAGCCAGTGCAATAGAGGTCTTGCAGTGGCAGGGTTGTGAGGCCAAAGTACAATGAGACACAGGGCTGCGCTCAGACAAGGGCGCATCTGTGCTATCTTATTAAGCCTTGGAAAAGAGCTCATGCGTCTCAACGTCCCATAGGCGCTGAGAGCAGATCTATTGACACCTACTTGTCCTTTGCGGTCAACACCTTTCGGTGAAGGGGCAGGCACTACCGAGTTCTTGTTAGAAGTAATTCTTTGAGTGTTTAGCGAAGCAAAGTGCTTAACTCGGTTTGGGTGGCCATGTGGCGTACGGATAAAGAATGCAGTGTTGTGACGATGAAAAAATCCTTGGAACCAGAGAAATGCCAAATGGTTTCAAAGTCCAATTTGTCAAAAGCAAAAAGTCTACATTTTTGAAGAAGGAAGTCTTTTATGTCTTTCTCAATGCTTACTTCAACACTTCGATTTTGTAGGTACAAAAGTCATTGTAAATAATTAGTTTTGTTTTTTCAGTTTTGTTGCTCTTAGTTATGGACTTAATTATGGTCATCATTATACATGCCTGAAAAGTTGTCAACATTTAAATGAGTACACTGCTGGTTAAAATATTTGCTGATTTAAAAAAAATAAAGAAAAATAAAGAAAATAAAAAATTATTCACTGTGTGAGAACGATGAGACTTGAGGTAGCCCATTTAACCACCTATCTTACTTGCTAACTGAAGGGAAAGCAGGATATAGTCAAAGTGAAGCAGAATGACAAACAAAAACACAAGTAGGCAAACAAAAACCTTTAAGCAATCATGTTAAGCACGCCTAACATCTGTGCACTGTGCGAGAACAAAGCGGGGCTCCTGTCAGCGCATCGATCCACTCCTGAAGGCACACACATCCAGAGCTCCCTGATTGCTCCCTGCCTTTCGCGCCTTTCTCCCCCGCGCCTCTAACTCTCTCTGCTCTGGCTCCTCTCTGAGAATGTGCTTATCGATCTGGCCCACTTCGTTGGAGTTAACTCGGTGATAAAACCTGACCGAGGGCTTCCAATGGCCAGTGAGAAAGCACAATGATAAGAAAAAACAAATGAGTAGCTAAATTCACAAACATATTGCATCATAATGTGAGTTAGTGAACTGTTTAGTTTATTTAATGTGAAGTAGTTTTTAGTAGAAATTTGTATTGATATGTATATGCCACTATAATAATCAGAATAATTGTCCAAAAAGTTTTTTTTGGCAGAGCTTCATTTTGACGGTTTTGTTGTTGAATGATGAATATTAGGGCTGTACGTATCCTGATACAGGGGTTACGGTACGATAGACGCTACGATCTATTGCGATGTATTGCGACTTTTTGTAGAAAAACCCTGTCATAGTGTAGCCTGGCACCGGCCGCCTACCTACTTCCGCTCAATTTTCATTTCACTTCAGTAGTCAGTCTGGGTGTGCGGTGTATTTGCGGGTTTTCTCTTTAACCGGTCCAATCAGCGAACAGAGCGAGTGGCTCAGAACGATGACGTCGAAGTCGCGCGCCAGTTTCAGTTGAATGCTGCGTTCCTTTATACTCAGAACTCGGAAATTTCCGACTTGGTAGTTCCGAGTTCCGACCTGTCTGTGTTCCAGTGCATCTGCTTGGGCAAGTATGGACGCCTAAAACCTTTCTCATCCAAATAACTAAACGTGAGGCTCTAGCAAGTTACCGTTGCCAGGTACCAGTAGATCCATAGACTACAATATGTAGTCAGAAATTTCCTAGTTCCCTGTACAACTGGAACGCACCGTCAGAAACCGGCTCATGACATACGTCACGACCAAACGTTATGCGATTGGTTAGCTAATCCAGAGTGGCACTGGGCAGATCCAATAGTTTTAAACTCCAATAGACAGCCGCCTCCAAGTGAGTGAACGTTTGCCAATAGCACAGTCCCAGACCTTCTGTACAAATGAAATTAAGTACGTGTAAGTATAAACACAATGTAATATGCAAATACTGTTTATTTCTATGTAATCAGACTCAGAAGAGTTGGACCTGCGTTTGTATTTCACAGTTATAGATTCAACTTTATTTACTAGTAAATCATCATAGTACTACTTATTGTGCTGTTTAAACAGAGGGATTAACATGTGCCTCAATCAGTAAAAAAATCAAATTTGTATGTACATACAGAAAGGCTTAGATAAACATTAAGAAAATAAATTTGTCCACTGACTTTACCTTATACCAGTTGGATTTGAATTAGTGAGGATTTCAATTGCATTCAATGTTATAATCAACATCTGTATAAGGAAATAGGACAGCATAATCTCTAATGAAGTCGTAAAACATCAAAACTGTTGATACAATTGATTTGCAGTGTATTGCGGATCCCAAAAAATCAATTATAGTATTTATTTACATTTCAAGAATATAAAAAATATGTTGTTTCTTTTCAAATTTGACTCATGTTTTGTGCATATGTATACATGTAATCATGTCTCCAGAGTGCTATTACATTGTATGTCAGTTTTGTGTATATTTTTGCAAATGTGTTGTGCTGTCTTGTTTGCAACATTCCATGTGGGAGGGTCTGTTGATAAGTAAGCCATCTGTACTGTTCTTCTGAACAACATGTTGTAAGGCGAGATTTGGGAGTGTGGAGAGACTTGACTTGACAAATCTTGGCACATAATGAGACAGAAGGGAGTAAAGGCAGAAGTCTGTCCAGAGATAAACAATTAGATTTGTCCCTGAGGTAAAGGCCAGGCGATGCAAGGACTCTCAGACTAACAAAATCAATATGGCTTCCAGTAAGAACACTCAGGAGGGTAGAGTGATGAAGAGGTTATCATTAATTTCTCAGATTAGAACACACATACACAATGAGGAACAATAACGCTTTACAAATCAATCCGGTCACTAACATGAAAGCTGCTTGACAGTGAGGTATACATTTGAAAGTATGCATCTAATATTTAACTAATCAGTCAAACACCGTCGCTCTAATGAGACATGATGACATAGATCAACAGGGATACTGAACTGAGCCAGTTGAGCCAGTTTGTCAGCTGCCAATCGCGAGACAAGGAAGGAGACGGCATTTGGGAATGCTACTTTCACACCCGCAGACAAAACCATAATGGAGCACGAGCCAGAGACGGAGTGGGCAGTCCCTTTGCGCTGCGTCCCCTCTTAGGTCCTGCCCAGACTTGAAGGTCTAATCTAACATCTCACCACTGTTCCCAGCAGGCCTCACAAGGGTAGCACTGCCAGGGCCAAGGAGGGTTGGACTGTTGGCTGGGTTATGCTCGCGCTGGCTTTAGAGAAGACAACAAAACGAGAGGGCGAGTGGTTACAGGGTTGGGAGTGGGGGCTTTCACAATCTGTGATCAAATGCTGATAGGCAGGGGAAGTCTCCTCAGAGACACAGAGCCCGCTGACCATAAAGGTGTGATTCTGAGCCGTGGCCAGCCTTGTCGCTTCATCTCCATGGAGTCAGCAATGTGGCTCCCCAGTGGGCTTGTCTCTGCTGTTGCCTCGAGCAGTAAGAACACTCTGGGATCTGGCCTGGCCATCACCTGGGCAACAAGGGACAAGAAGGCACTGATCTGATGACCTTCAACAACCTGCCAGTCTGTCATCTCTCTGCTTGGGGAGATGACAGGGAAAGAAAATCAGCTAGGGATTGGAGTAGAGATATTGTTTACCAGGCCACTGTGTCTTTGGAGGAAGCTTGTCTGTTCCAGTGGGAATTAACTATAGAGATAGACTTTCACAACATTACTTCAGTCTATATTCCAAAATATCCTTTGCCTGTGTTATCATTTAATCTCAAGACAATATAAGGGATTTAAGACAATATTGTGCTTTTGTACTTTGTTAGTTTCTGATTGTTTAGTCAAATACAACCGTCTGGCTGAGGAGATAAATGGTACAAGTAAACATAATAACATTGCAATATTATCATACTGATTCTTGTACTTCAGACTAGATAATAAAATGAAGTCACCGGTTGGACATTCCTCGACTCACCACTTTAGTCTGCAATTTTTTTTATGGTAAAATGTGTTGAATTTAAACTGTAGCACCTGTTGTGATTGTAGAAGCTATTATTCCCTGTTGTGGAATGCTAAACACTGTTAACCATTGCAAAAAAGTAACATCCAAAAGATTGTGGGGAAAAAAGACGCTTTCCTGGTGGACTAATGGTTAGAAAAGTTTTTCTTTTTATAATTTATTAATCTGTGGATTATTTTCTTGAATAATCTGTGGTCTAGAAAAATGTCAGAAAATAGGGAAAAATGCACTCCTCACCTTTTTAAAAAACAAAGTAATTTGGATTTAGAACAGAACCAACCAAAAGCCAATAATATTGAAATTTAAATTATGTATAACCGGGAAAAAGAAACCCCAAGTCAAAATGGAAAAGCTGAAATCTGCTAATGTTTGACATTTTTACTGATAAATGATCGATTATTGCACACATGGACACCAGCTCATAATGATTGACAACCACATCAAGCACAGGCCATGTGTCTTAAATTTTTTTTTATGTCTAAACCACCATAATTTATTAAAATGTGCTGTATACCTTATCGTACTTGTGCAACTAAGCTACATTAGAATATAACAGGTATGTTTAACTTCTTAAGTAAAACGAAAATCAGAAAAGACTCATGCCAAACAAAGACGCTTTCTTTAATCTTATGCCTAGGAGGTGTGGACACTATAGTCATAATTACTAAATAGATAATGAGAAACATCAGAGTATTTCCTGTATAATTGTATTGACTATTGTTGGTATCGGTGTGATAATTTATTGCCAAATGGGATCTCAAATCTTCTGCGTTCGAGTGTAAAGCAGTGCCATCTAAACCATTCCCCTGAGACACTTGTGTTGCTTTATCTGACAAAGCAATACAGAAGATTCCGTGGAAAAATCTGTGCTTTCTTCCTTTCAGCCAAAAAGAAAGAGGATTTTGAATGGAGTGGTGATTCTTTATGCAGAGCTGAGACGTGACACCTTCCAGACGGTGAGAGATGGCGAGCCCTAATAATACTGAGCTGTACAATGGTTCTGACAGGCGAGCAATAAAGCAATCAGGGTCCCAGGCATTCCAAATCTCTTCACCGCCCACCCTCTAACAGACTGAGAGATGGGCGGCTGACCTGTGAGCTGTCAATCATGGGGGGGATACCTGCTGGAGCCTGATCAGGGAGAGCTGAGGGCACCGGTCCATCAGATCTGTTTTCACACTCCAGACACTAACATTGCAAGCATAACCACAGACACAAAAAGCCCCACTGCCTCACTCTTAATTAGGAGATGTGTGTGTGTGTGTGTGTGTGTGTGTGTGTGTGTGTGTGTGTGTGTGTGTGTGTGTGTGTGTGTGTGTGTGTGTGTGTGTGTGTGTGTGTGTGTGTGTGTGTGTGTGTGTGTGTGTGTGTGTGTGTGTGTGTGTGTGTGTGTGTGTGTGTGTGTGTGTGTGTGTGTGTGTTTTTGGGGGGGAGGTGCACTTGTTTGGTTTAAAAGGGTATGGGAGTGTCTTAGATATAGGGGGGATAGTAAGTGGAATCCCAGTGAGACGGGGAATAACCTTTTCCCTTGATTTAGGAATCAGGCATTGATCTGTCACGCTGTTTTGTACAAGCAAGAGCTCTTTCAGCATTGCCTCTCGGTCTGTGTGTGTTGTGGGTTGTGTTGATGGGTGTTGGGTTGGAGGTAGGAGTGTGTGTGTGTGTGGGGGGGGGGGGGGGGTTCAAGGCTTGTTCATTAGCTGTCTGTAGCCCATTCCAGCAAATAGATCACCATAATACTGTGGTTAGTTAATGGCTTTCTGGTGTTTTCTCTAGAGTCTCCCTGTCTAAGGGCTGACTGCTAAAACTGCTCCAGTGTTTTCTCCCCCTTTTTTTCCAAGTGGGAAGTCTTGTGTTCTCCTGCCTAACTCAGACAATTGGCTTCAACCAGCGGCCGTCTGGCCGCGTGGACTCACATTAGAGGAGTTAAAGCAACAGAAAACAAAACCTGCTGATCTGACATTCTGTCTCACTGATGACTCCAATCACAGACAGTAGTTTCTTCTAGTCACCGGTCTGTGACAGGGAATGTTATCACAATAAAGAGTAACATTTATGTAGTTTACGAAAGGTGACATTTTGAATGTTGAGAGGAAAACAAGATAAATGCCGGTTAATATACATGGATACAATATAAGATCATTATTATCTCCCAGTCCCAAGTAGCGCATGAAATGCTGTCCTCCCTGAGATATCACACACAAGCAATACAAATACAGTGCATTAGTAATCACATGAAACATATTAAAGAGAACTGTTACAAAATGATATCAAATTCATACAATTATTTTTTTTTTTTTTTCAATATTATATCCAACACTGTGTTCAAGGGCTGATAAATCAACAACTATTCACAAATCAGATCATTTTGTGAAAATCCGTAATAAGACTATTTGGCTCCCAAGAGAAGGAGCGTTTTCCCTTTTCGGACACAAAAGCTTTTGTCTGGCGCTAGCTTTAGTGGAAATGTCATATCTATTGTGCCCAAAATACAGTATCATAATGAAGTACACAGAGAATATTAAATTATATTCACAATCATTCTGTTAGTTATTTTAATAACTCTGTGACACATGACAATTATTGTATTGACACTGTTTTCAGTTAATCTGCTTTGCTAGCTAGTTATTTATTTATTTTTATATTTTCCAAACCGAGTAAAGCTCCACTATGTTTGACAATAATTCACGTGGCTAAATTCAACATGAGATTACTGTTACACCCATACCAATACTCAGCTGTTCCAGGAAAACAAATTTGGACAAGCCAACAACACCCTACCTGCCCAAAGTCAGACAGACACCTGAAACAATGTACATAATTGGTTAAGTCAAACCTCTCACAAACTCAAAACACACATTTATTGTATGTATTTTAGAGTTAAAGTCATCAGATGGCCAAAAAGAAGGCTATGGTGCCAATGTTGCTCTGTTTAGGCAGTTATTTGCTAAGCACTGGGTACGTCTGACAGACAAGATAACATCTCTGGTTACAGGAAGCTATTGGAACTGACTGAACAGTGTGTGGGTTGTGCTCTGGTCTGTCCATATTGCAGAGTAGCTGACGAAGGCTAGCCAAGTGTCTCGAGATAGCAGGCTGATGTTTTGTCAAGGAAGTAAATTACTGCTGTACACACAAATTGTATTGTATGTCTCCGCATTATTCAAATTGATGTATGCTGCATGACATACGTAGGATTGAATAACATTTCTGAGTAGTTAAATATAAAAGAAACAAACAAAATATATAGTCAACTTCTGTGTAATGATGCACTTGGGATTTCATTTCAGCCACAGGATGCTTTCGAATGGCAAATGCTGTACAGTCCTCTCTACAGTAGGGGAGAACGGGGTAAGAAGGCACACTTTTTACTCTAGTGAGAATTGCTCATCAACTAAACATCTTTCAATAGTCATTCCTACATTAAATTGAAGCTTACTGTGTTGGCTTGAAATGTGTACCCTCACTTTTTCTATCTTATTGTAATAAAGAAGAAATTAATCATCAAAGACAACCTTACACATTGTGACAACCAACCCCATCAAGGGGTCGGTTTTCACACACTATGGGGTTGTTTGTGACAATGTTATCTTAATGGGAATAATCTTAAAAAGAAGGCAAGAAAGCAGAACTGAATTTGAAAGTTTAATTGCATTGTCAAGTTGACAAATAGGCCTACATAACTTACTGTAGCCTAGCTGGTCTAGTTTGGGATGCACTGGGTTGTTTTGATTTTGTTGCCCTTTTTTCTTTTGCATGCTAGCTGCCTTTTCCTGCTCTATTCTCTCCTTCTCTGGGGTGTCAGTGAGGATACAGCTTGACAATTTATTTCGCTATTGGGTTCCTTTTCTGGCTGCATCCTTCGGATAACATGTGACAACCAACCCCCCAAAAAATGTGGCGACCAACCCCAACTCGAATTTCTTGCTAGCATCAAGGCCAACAACCATCTGACAACTAATTAGCTTGCTAACCACAATCTAAACTATAGTTTACCCTTCACACTTTTTATGGGTAACAAGTGTTTTGTTATAAACCCATTGTGTAAAAGCCTAGAAGAAAAAAACTGAGGAGCAAAATATTTTCAATTTGACATGAAAAACACAAACAGTCCTCTCACCTCAAATGCAGCAGTCTAACTCCAAGGAAGACTATGTAGGTGACCTCTGATCCCAATTCTGGATATTTACATACCAAAATTTCACTGACAGCGCCTTCTGGTTCCGAGATATAACGATTGTGACAACCAACCTGTGTGACATTTTACCCCGTTCTCCCCTATGCCCACTGCTGAGACCACTTGATACTATAGCATGGAGTGACCTGCAAGGGAAAACTAACTTCACCACATGCACACAAGGACTTACTTTAAATGAGTCCAGCTGGTTAATATTGAGATTCATCCAACTTTAACCCTATATTCTTGATATTGTTGGAGCTTTTCCACTTTACACCTAACCCTAATATATTCCTCCCTAATTGTGACTTATCGAGCTGTTTGTCTCAACTCTGAGGGGTCTTGGTTTTACCCGACAATGGTTTTTTGAGGTTTACAGGAAGCAAACGCGTATTTGACCCTCATCAATCGGTCGCAGCCATTCGATGGGATTTCATTTTGTAATCCTAACAGAAGAACACAACTACTTAATTCCTTAAATGGTCTTTGCTGTTTAAAATAGTGCAGCCTTTCAGGACAGGTGAGTCTTTGTTTTACTGTGGCTTTTAAGTCATGCAAAAATATAAATTAATAGTTAATAATTAAATCTGATTTAAAAAATCTTATTTTATGACATTTTCAGCTGGAAAACTCAGGTAACACCACTGACTTTGGAAGGGCAAACCAAGGTTTGATTCACGGTCAGTGCAGGGCAATTCCAGTAAGTGTCCTTAGACAAGCACTCGTGTCTGCCAAAATTGTTTAAAATGTATACTTTTCACATTTCACAATTTACAGTGCCAGTGCCAACATTAGGCATATGAAGAATGAATCTGATCACAAACATTATATTGCATTCAATGTCTTTTAGAAACGTATCTTCAGCAGCAGGCTGTGTGAATATGTCAATGGAACATCACATGGTGTCAAGAAGATTGTTCAGATATTTCTCACTCTTGAGTGTATTTGACTATTTCTGTTTTTCATTTACTTAAAATACAAAGAGTTCATTAGAGTTTAATATTTTGAAACACAACACATAGTATTCAAACAGTTAGTTTATGCTAATATCACATCACTTATTTAGAATTTAACAAAAGTAGTTAATCCAAAACACAATATTTGAACCCACTATGATAAACCTGCCATATTCTTTTATTAAAACATCTGTAGGCCTATCAATAACTAAATATATAACAAAGAGTCTATAATGTCTTCCAATTTTGAAAAAGTGTAAAGCAAAGTTTTGTTAGGAGTAAAACTGTCATTCAATGTATTGAGTAACACAACAAATGCCAAATTTTTCATCTGTAACTCAAATTTGAATGATGCATTTGATTACACATCGTTCAAATCTTTATCATTTTCAAAGGGGATGCATTTTCATTTTAAATAAAACCATCTATTTTTCACCAATGTATTTCGAAGATAAACCATTGGGTATAACAATTGTATTTTAGGCTTACAAAGTAGGAGAACTTTCTCAACCAATAAATGAAGACCTTAACTTGTTAATCTGAAAAACTGAAAGTCACCACAATTAGAAAACATTGAGATACATGGTTTTCAATGGAAAGTGACAAGATGTTTTCACTATCTTGTACTGAGGAAGCTATACTTGCTTTGTGAAAGGCTTATTCCTTATTGTTGGAGTTAATTATTTTTTAACATTTTGTCTTTCGAAGAGCATCTGCATTATTGTATTTGACCTCATGTTGGGGGGAAGGTTTTGTGGGTGTCTGGGGAGGTGACTCCTCCTGACTGGTTTTAAAATAAGAACCCTAAAACCTTAAAATCGTGTCCGTTTTTTTGAGAAAAGCTGTTTCATGTGCGGAAAAGTAAACGCTCAATGACAGAAGATGAAAGGAGTGTATGATTTAGGGGGGATTCTTACCTCAACCACATTTGACAATGAATGATGAGTTTTGCAGAAGTTTTTGGTTAAACTGTCCCTCAGTGGTACTCTGTAGATCCACCCCCTCCCCTCCCCAAACACACATGCACACACACTGCATCTGGGAAACTAGATCACTTCTGGGGCCAACGGCCTCCAGTCCGTTGTCTAAAGAAAGGCTAGTCTTGTTCCTGCCAGATCTCTGATGTCATCCTTTGCTGAGAACATGTATGTGATCTTCTGCAGCTGGAAGAGAGGCCCATATGTATTTTACATCACTCTCTTAGTTATTTTTGGGTCGGTGAGAAGCAGGGTTTACTGGACCATTCACAACCTGACATCACACTGAAGTCTGGTTAAGATTGGATTTTTCTTCCTATGCTCCTGTCCACTGACGGCAATATCCACAAAACACGTCATGTGTTTTTAGCTTATGTATCATGATGTGTGGCTAAACTAACATGTCTGCATTAAATGTTTTTACCAATGCTGTAATGTTCATTATTTAAACATAACTACTTGTATAATACGTATGTACTATAAGTATTTTAACTAATTTTCTCATCTGTAATTCACAGCAGTGACTTTGTCAGACACCCACAGGCAGGTTAGAGTGTGTTGGAATAACTGGATATACGGACATCAAGAGTTCTGTGTAATGAGCTGTAATCTGAATGTTCTCAACAACTTCAGTGGTAGCAGTGGCCTCAGGGGTGTAGCTGTGTAAGGGAACAAGTCTTGTTGGAGAGTGAAAAGAAAGTACCGGTAGATCATGCTACGATCATGCTGGCAGTTGAAGTCTGTGCGGAAGTTTTTGTTCATTTTCCCATTTCTCAACTTCAGCCTGAACACAGCAAAACAAAACAATCCTCAAAGGCTGGCCCGACAACTTCTCCCCTTTTATTGGCAGCCGATACGTAACAAGAGGTTGTCTTGGCGGAAAAAAAGGCAACTGCTGAGGCGTTACTGGACCTCCAGACCTTTGTGACCAATGGCGTGTCATCCCTCACTTTGTCATGTTTAACTAAAACCAATCCCCATTTAAAGCAGCATCCATCAGTGTTAAGATGAGAACAATGACAGATTGCCTTTCTGCAGCACTCAAAGCATCTGGATCCTTTCTCTACTCCCCCTCTTTTATTTATGGTAAACAGCCTGAATAACAGCTGGGCAATGGGAATTTACAAGTTAATCAATTGTTTGTAAGGAGCCAAAGCGATGCCCCCCCATACCCAACCATCTGCAAGTTAGCGTTCATTTATGCTAAATTTCCCATAGCCAACAGCAACTCTTTTTGATTTCCTTTTTGAAAGATTTTATCCACACTTAGCATCATGAAATTCTTAATATAAAAAATGTCACCTACATTAAAAAGTTGTGTGCATTTCATTCAGTTTGTTTAAGTCTCTGAGGAGAAAATGTTAAAGAAACAAGCCCGAAACTGTAGGAGCATTTACACTGTGGACTCATGCTCATTTTTACTTCTCAATGGAGATGACCTGGAAGTCATATCAAGTTTCACACACTTATGGGTAAGCAGGGTTTATCCTGGCCGCTATGCTTCCTGTTAACGGGATGTTGCTTTTGTCTTCTCTCCTCCCAGGTAATTGTGCCGGTGGCTGAATCTTGGTCTTTTGTTCCCTCCTGTTCCTCCTCTGCACCCACAAGACAACCTTCATGCACACCAGCCTCAGACAGGTCAGTCTCAAGTATCCCTCCACACGCTGCCTGTCAGCAGTCCGCATGATTGGTTCTCCCACAATGACAGCAAATTCACAAATTGTCAGAAATCAGAAACAGCTGGCGCAAAATACATGTATATTTTTCTTAATGTGATAGCTACTTTTGAAATTTTCTTAAATGTTATTTATAACATGTATTTGTATAATATGCTTATGTTTTTTTTTATACATTTTTTAAATAAATTTAATTAAAGAGAAAATAACAGAAGATTAAAAAAGAAAGAAAGGGATTCAGTTCCCTTTGCTTCTGACCCACCTACCTACTAGCGTTTAATGAGAGAGCATAACATAATACAAGCAATCGTTTATAGGACAACGGTACGTTTCGAAAACTTGTAAATATACCGGTGGAGCAGCAAAATCTTTTTAAAAAAACATGTAGAATTTGGGAGATATTTTTCTATTAAAATGATTTAGCCATGCTGTCTTGGCAGCCTTGAACCAGTGTTAGGATAGGGCACCACTTACAACTGTGCTGTGAGCACTGGTAGTCACCTTTCTTCCTGTTTGCCGGCTGCAGCACAGAAAACCACACACTACTTTATTTATAATCCAACCAACTTCAGTGTGTAACTCTTGCCCCTTACTCTTGCTCGCATCACACGGCGAGGTCACTTCCCTCTGCACCTCCACCACTGCTCTTGCATTCCAACATGGCTCTAGGACAGCAGCCCGGCAAAGCTCTATACTCCTCAAAATCACAAAGAGGCCCAGATCAGAGCTGAGCTGGATGTAAGCCAGGATCCGGGCCCTCACAGCCCAGGCAGCTGGGGGCAGCCTATAATAAGTGGGAGACAATGAAAACTAGCACACCGCCCACGCTTTGCATGTGCATGTCGATCCAGAATTAAAATTAAATTGTTTCATAGGTTATTTTCCACAGACCATGCTTATTATGAAAAAAGGCATAATAACCACTGGTGGGGTCAGAGCATATGTACTTTATGTTTAACATACCAGACCTGGGATGATAAGAAAAAATGTATAATTCAGTTCACCATAATCAGCGTTGAAAGAGCAAAGCTGTAAAGAACAGAGATTTATGCAAAACACGTCAAAACATAAAAAAAGAGACTTACTGGAGCTTTCGATTTTTGCTGAAACTTTAATAAGTGGAAAACTATTTATTTTTGTCTGTCACGTCTTGTGAATTTCCAGGCGAACTTACTTTTTTTTATGTGGTACCTAGGCTTTTTTAAATCCACATTTAACTGCACTGGACTGAGTTTACTTTAAAACCTGGGTGCCTGAACAGTGTTTCTTTTTCATGCAGTCATCAAAAACATGTATGTATATGATTCTTTTCTCTCTCTTTCTCACATGGGGAAACTAGACATATTAAAGGCCTTCTGTTTTAATGAATAATAATGAACGGTTCACTGTGATGTAGAAGGCGGTGGTGCTTTAATGGTCCCTTGTAGCCTCTTAAGCCTCTGGTGATAAATCTCACGCAGGCTCACTCGTATAACTAAAACCCAAACCTCATTCAACTTCACATCCATCAGTATTTGGCTGAAAGCGATGACAAAGCACTTTCAATTACACCAGTAACTGACTCTGGAAAACAGTTCATAGCAGGGTCCAGGCTAGAAGACTGAGGGGGGGGGGGGGGGGTGAGTGGGACACACACAGGGGGGAGGGCAGGAATGGCTGGTAGGGCATCCGTTTGACTCGCTCCCAAATAATAAAAAAGGGTGGTGTGACTCTGTGACACGGGGGATGCCGCCAGCATCGCGAACCCAAGGACAATTCACCTATTTTGTGCGCTGTCACCCCTGTAGTCTGATTTATGGTTGGGACATCCTTCCTATGACCCGTTCGTCCATCAGCTCGGCACTATAAGGATACTCTGGTGATTAGAGACTGAAGTATCAAAGCGACCTCAGTCAGGGCCCTTGTCTAGTACCAGAGGGCCTAGCGCTCACTACTGAATGGGGGAGTCTGTGGCCATTGGGGAGGGAGCGCGTTGTGGCAGCGGGAGAGTGCCATTCTTAACCCCCAAGCACCATGGAGGATAGAGCTTTTTGAGAATCCATCAACCGCATATGCTTCATTATATAATGTTGCTGTTTTCTTTCCCATTTTGGGGGGGAAATCCCAATGTGTAATTATATTATATGGAGTGTATGCTCTCTGATAGTTAACATGGCGGTGTTTAATTGGAGTGATTTTACTCGTAATTGCATGATCCTCTCTACCACTTTTGGCTCCCACTTTGTTTGAATAAGCAGGCTACTTTTGGCATCTGTCCTCGAAATTAGTCAGTACAGCACACTTAATATTGAAGTTCAAAAATTAAATAATCGAGAAAATGTAAATCTGCTTGGAATAATGGGAGCCCGAACCATCGACAAAAAACACAGCAAACCCATCGATGTTCACACCAGAAACATCTAATGCATCAGTGGATGAGCGATGAGCATTGTTGGCTCTTTTTAAAAATGCCTTTATAACATAAATAAAAACGGAGTTGGATCCTCCAGAGAGCCTGATCTTTAAAGCAGCTCTGACTCCAACCCCCCCGATGAAAGGCCCACACTAACATCAGGAGTCCGGAGCCTTTACTCTCTAACTTCAGGCAATTATGACACAGAAGAGATCTTTGCCTTCTGCACTCCAAGAGAAGAAGAAAAGAGGCATCCCTTTTTTTCCCGAGCTTAGTTGTAAAAATAAGCTTGCTCTCCTCAATTGCAGTCACCCCATGCCCTTTGCAATAGCAGCGAGGATGTATCGGAACAAGCCATGGGGCAAAACAAATCACTTGCGATTTACAGAATTATAAAGATTTTAATAGCTGCAATGTTTCTCCCTCAGATTGGTCTTTATTTCCAGGAGTCAAAGTTTCCCGGGCGCCGCAGGCTTTTTAAGGGCAGTAATTGGCCAACAGAGAGACTTAGGATCTCCCTGAGTGATTGAGTGTATTTGTTGCAATGAACTTGAGGGTATCACTGTAAAGATCACAAGTCCAGGTTGTGAGAGCCTGCAACTCATCAAGCGCAATTCAGTGTGCTCAGAATGTGGTGGAAGCCAGGCAACTTTTCCATACAGTTTTGTTTAAAGTTGTAACGTTTCTGTGGAACTTGATGTTTTTTTTAAATTTTTGCTGATGATTAGTTATGATTCCAAATAATTCAGCACACAATAAGGGGCTCAGGTTTGTGAATTGAAGACAGCCTTGAATTAATGCAGAATAATCTATATGATGAAGTGCATGGCTGTTGTTGTGGCATGCAAGGAAAAAGTATATCTCTGATTTTCCCAGGCTTAAGTGAAAATAATTAATTTTTTTACACTGTGCTAACATAACAGTAGCTTACTGCCTCATATTAAATATCAAATCAACCAGAAGTCCAACTACAGAAGAAATAGTTTGATATAAAGCCCTCTACTCTTACCTCTTCTCTCGGCTGAAACTACATACCTGGCTCTATCTTAATTAAACAACCTTTCTGCACCTCTGACCAGTTTTGTTCAAATGCAGTCAGTGAAAGGTACATAAATATCAGCGTAATTAGCTCCCCCTTCACAATTTAAAAATTATGCTGACAAATTATCAAAATTATATATATTTGTTTATTTATATTTATTTATTGTATTTGCTTGTTGTGTCCGTTAATTTAATTAATCTGTAAAATATATATTTGTTTTGTATTATTTTATATCATATTACATTATATCACTCAACATTTTACTCCACACATCTGCAGAACAACTCTAATAATGTTACAAGCATGTGGTGCCTGACTGTTGGAAAAACAAGCCTGGCAGTAAGCTAAGCTTTATTAACGAAAGTCACCAGGGAGGCATAATCGAGTTTGACTCTCTACCGGTGGTCTCCTTGTTAGTGTTGTGAGTGTCAGAACTGACAGTGCAGGTAGCTCAAATACCACTTAAGGTTTTAGCTTCAGTGGCTTTTGGAAAGAAATGACCGTGACCTGTGTAGCTTGAGCCCACATCCCACACCCTTTCTGCCTGACAGCTGCTCAATGGCAAGTGTCTGCCAGCATGCCGAGGGGAACGCTGCCAAGCAGCCGGAGATAGAGATGATTACCACATCCCTCTCTCCCTCTCAGCCTGCTCACTGAAAACTGATACCTACTAACAAACTGCTGTCAACATGTTAGCGAGGCAGAGAGAGTGAGAGCAACAGTATGCGCTGGGAGAGAAGAAGGGACAAAGAGAGATGTGTGTGGGAGAGTCCAAACAAGTTAGGATTAATGACATTGAAACAAGTTTGCTTTCGCTGTTTTCAGAGCTCACCCTTGTTGTGTCTGACTTGAAGAATGCAATCAACGCTGTATGGAAAAGCCTGGTTAGGCAGGCACTCACCTACAGAGTATTTACCAAATGATGGATGTCAGACAATGTAGTCACGAGGTGGCTATTTTTTCAGGATACTGTATAGCTCATCATGCAAAGTTATGTATAGCCATATGTACAGAAAGCCACTGTAAGAGAACATATTTCTTGGGTTGAAGTTTTAAAAAAAAAATTATTTACTGTCACAATTATAATTTGAGCAGAGTGAACGATATGTTGTTGAGTTTTTCCTTTTGTACGTTTTCTTACCGTCTGATGGAGATATGCAAATCACTTCAGACCTTTACTCCAGTCACTTGAAACTCAGGATTTCCCGCTGAGTAAAAAATGAATGCAGCTCTTCCAGAGAAGAGTTGTAAATGTCATTGTTTTTGAATAAAAACCACACTGTGCCACTTTTAAGTGAAATAAAAGATACATCACAGCTGACATATATTTTTCTAATTGTTGCAGAGTGGGGGACAGGAAGCCGCATGGAGTAGCTTGAATTATCAGTAATTAGAATATCGCTGTGCTTAATTACAAAAAGATTTTGATTGTCTGAGTTTCAGCAGAATGCCTTTTTTAGCTACTGTCTTCATACACATTTGTTTTTGAAGATTGGGAATGACAATTATGATAATGTGCATCGCAGCATGAAATGTTTTTGTCCAAGACAGGAAAATGAGACATGTTAAGTCCAGAGATTCTTTGAAAAATGCTAATTAAAGATATTGTAACAATCTATTTTTCACTTTTCTTTTTTATTGCAATTGGAAAAAGAAGCTATTTTATTGTAGGATTATTTTCAGGGTTCTGCTGTTCTGTTTGTTAATCACCATGCCAGAATAGGGGTTAAAAGTCAGGTATTTAGGTTTAAGCCAAGTAAAAACGTGCTGCTAATGTGAAAAAAATATCAATTTCTTTAATAAAGGGAAAATCTTTGTACCTATACACCTGTGGTTCAGCCTCATTCTGCAACTGGCCTCTGTAGGGGTTGATTGATTGATTTCTATTTGTGGATTTCAATTTTGAAATGCCACCAAATAAATATATATATTTAAACAATAAAAATAAAGACAGGGACAGAATAAAATTGTCTACAGCAATTCACTCTGGAACTTTGTTGGCCAACAAGATAAGTATTTCTCTCAAAAGAAATCCATTTTCGAGAAGAGACAATGGAAACAAACCTAAGTGCTAGTTTGAACCAACCCCATAAGGCTTCCAGAGAAACCACGGAGCCTAAGAAGCACTTTATTAGCCAGCAGGAGGGGGGGTCAGGAGGACCAGCCCTATCATTGATTGAGGTTGGAGGATGCATCCACAGCTGCACTTTCTCTAAATTTTATAAGAGTAAATATGCACCTTTGAAGTGGGGGGTGCCCAGGAGCACTCCTCTGCACAGATTGTGTGGGTTTCTGTGGGGAGCTGTAGTTACGGGAAAGATCAATGGACAGGGCATTAGGGGGGAAGAGTACACTGCACTGTCCAGCCCTCCAGCCCACAGAACAACTCCACAGCTCCTACATGGCCAGTGTTATTGAGCTCAAGGCAGTTTAATCCTCCACGCTGTTTTCTCAGACTGATAAAATACCAACCTTTCCGGCTGCAAAATGCATTGGAGAAAAAGATGAAATATACTACGAATTGTATATACAGTACAGCTAGAGTTTGGTTTATATTGCTTTGCTGACACTTTTTCTCCTTGACACATATAAACTTATGTTCTAGTCTGGATCTTGTTAAAAAGCTTTGCAGGTTGAGAGAAAATATACATTATATAACTGTCACTGCCTGAACAGACATTCTCACATCACTTTTTAAATGTATTGTATAAAATGATATAAGGATGGGACTCATGACACAATTCTTTTTAAAATAATCATAATAAATGGGGATTTTTAAAACTAAAAAATATCCAATCATATTTTTGACTGCAATATTCCTGTCTGCATAATTATTGACAGGAAAGCTCCTCCGTCCACTTTGTGAAAGCATGGAAAAACCCATATCCGTCATGGTGCGGCTGGATGTGTGTACTTGTGGCAGGCTTTAAGTGCATTATACTTGTGCTGAACACACATCTTCCATACTGTGGTTTGTAAAGACAATGGAAAAGCCTTTTGGGGTAGCCACACTTCCAGATGAGGCTAATCAGCTGGTGGTTGGCAAATCTGCTCGTGGTTGGCACAGAGTGATAAGTGAGCGAAGATATTCAAGCCTTTTCTGTTCTACTCATTCCCAGTATAAAATATCTCAAACTCTGTGTTTATCAAATTCAAATATGAAGCAAACACAATACAGAATACACTTGAATAGTTAAAAAACAATGACTGCTCTATAGGAAACAAATTGTTTCATTGACATTAAATCAATAGTCTAGTACAGAAATACAGTGCTGTTTCCCGAGATGAGGACAAAACAACAACGTGTATCTTCTCCTCAATGTGTCAGAATGTAGTGCCTCGTCGCTCCTAGGTGTCGCCGGGGTTTGTCTCCGAGATGCAGCCAGAGACAGTTAGCATTTACAACCCCTGTCACACTCCACAAAACAGTGTGTCACTCAAGCACAGCCTGTGTGGCAGCTCCGGCATTAATGGAGACGTTGACATCTTCCGACAGGGTGTTTATCTAATACTAATGCTAAGCAACCAGAGCGCCAGCCGCCCCCACACGGAGCCATCAAACCCTGCCGGTGTCTGGCAATCACACTAGTTTGACCATTCATCCCTCAAGACTTATACAATTCAGAACAATGGCTCTGCCACTGCTCAGTGTCATGTCTGGGTTGTTTTTTTTATTATTCAGTCAGATATTTCTGACCGGCATCAATCTGATGGCCCAACTGCGTCACAGGTGCTTAAGACGAAGTAGGGTAAATGTATGAAATATTGCAGGAGGCATCTCCTGTGTGTGCTGACATGTATCTCCAGCTCAGGGCCTCCTTTGTTATCCCTCCCACACGCACGCACCACGCACGCACGCGCACACACACGCGCACACACACACACACATACATATACACAAATACAGAAATACACACACACACACACACAGACACGCAAATTGGCAAACTCAACAAAATATAAAGAGACCTGCATCAATTTAAAGCAACACTTTTGAGGACATATTTTAGGAATGTCTTTCTTTCTTGGAAATCCTTCCAATATACAGATAGTGTACATTGATGTTCTGTTATAATACTATAAATTGGAAATTCTGTTGGAAAAATAAAGTTGTCAAGAAAACGCAGGTTGAAAGCCCATGAGAGCAAACGGTAGACTTACCACACTATGAAGTATACAATGGACAAAAGGCCGCAAAAAAATCCTATATATTACTATATGTATGAGAAACTGATGATGGGTTCACGAAGTGTATGGAGCTATCTTTAGAGGATTGATTTCCCATACTGCCACGCAGTTGGCTGCATTTATATTCCATGCCTGTGGCTCTGTGACCCCTGGTTCTCCTTTGATGTGGCAGGCAGAAGCACAAAACCACGATGAGGCAGAGAGAGAGAAGGCTGGGGGATAGCAAAAGGTGAAACAGTCCACAATGGGAGGGAGTGAGGGGCGGGTTGGGGAGGGAGTGTGGGGGGGGGGGGGGGGGTGTAGAGAGATTTGTTCTTGAGGTGCAGGTTTCTACTATAGGGATGAGAGGACGGGGATGAGGGAGTGTGTTTAAAAAAAAGAAAAGACTGTCACAAGTTTGCAGGGGAGCGGCGCGAAAACCCAATGAAGCCATCATCTGACAGATCTGTGAGAGTTTGCAGTGAGGGGCGGGCTGCTGCTGGTGGTGGTGGTGGTGGTGGGTGGGCAGAAAGGAAGCCGAGGCTGAGAGGGGAAAGGGATCGAGGTGATGGTGGGGGGTTGGGAGAGGGCATGACGGTGGCGAGAGCTGATAGAGACGTCAGCGCCGCTTCAGTAATCTCACAACGGCTGGCCACAGCGAGGGGGCCATCGAAGGGGCCCGCGGGAGCACAGGCATGATAGAGCAGACCACCCCGACAACACTAGCAGGGGGCCCGGGCCAAGTGCGGACAAATCAAAAGCGGGGAAGAAGCAATTTTTTTTTTTTTTGCGAAATTACAGAAATCTCCATGGAAATTAGCATGAAACACTTTCTAATCTCTCGCTTTTCACCATGGACGATAGGGGTCAGCGCTTCAAGTTCTCCTAGCCCCCTCGCTTTCTCTTTCTCTCTCGCCCCATCCCTAATTTCATTATTCCCTCTTGATTTTTCTTCTTCTTCTTCTTCTCCCTCCTGCTTTTATTGTATGTGTACTCATTTTACTGACACTCTGAAAAAAAAAGTACCTCCCTCACTGCACTCATATTCTTGCAACCATTCATTTGCTTGAACTCTTTTCATTGACCATAATTAAACGTTTAGATTTCAAAGGCAAATCAAGGGAGAGCCAAGGCATGCCCTCCGAGTGACACAGGATCAAGCTGTTGGGTGCTTTGGAAGCCTCCGATGGGGTGAATCCCCCAAGATGTGTCCTCTGCGCCCTTCCTTTCGTTCCTCGTGGTGTCTGTCAGAGCCTCAGAGCGCTGTTCAAATGAATGGGGAGGAGTGAGGCACCCCTAGTTGTGACCATGCGGTTATTGGTAATCAACAGCATTTACAGCAATACAATGACACACCGCATAAGCCATAATTCTTCTCATCAGGATTGCTTTCCACGGCAACCACACAGGACGAAAAAGACACCTTTAGAAAAAAGTTGTGAAAGAGAACATTTTAGAATTGTCTGCAGTTTAGTTTGGGTCTTTTCATTTTTTTGTTGAATTATTCTTGTTTGATCAATGAATGTGTGAGGTGCTACTGGGGGTTTTCACGCTGGGAGCTTTTTAAAACAGGAAAAATAGTTTATGGAGATTAAAAAAAAAACATATTGAAAAAATAATCCAGTTTGGACCCTAAAGGATTTACTAATTTATCATAGATGTTGTTGTTTATTTATTATCAAATAATGTTATGAGTATAATGGAAAAAACATATTTTTGGTTATATCTACCAAATTTAGTATAGCTTACAGATTTTAATTTTAATTTTATTTTCATTTTCCTTCCACGGCAACACAGTGTTGTCCTATTCCATGGTTGTGGTGAGATAATCAAACACAACTAAACAGAGCCACTCCTGCTTCACTGAAGCACTGACACAGAGAGCCAGACTTGGTTATTGTGCTGCATGTAAATTGTTCTTGCTCGTATGTGCTGTTCAAGGCCGGACCGAGAATTAAACTTTTTGTTGGGTGAAAGAAAAAGAGGAACATCAGATTTTGGCAAGAGAGGGCAACAAAATCAGGGTGAAGAGTGACAAAACGAAACAAAGCTTTCCCTAACCTAACAACAGCAGATACATTCAATTGTGCTTCTTTCACATTCACTATAAAATTGTCATTATGATTTTGGATGAATCATTAGATAAATTCTACAATTTCAAATGTTTTCCCGTCCCACTGCCTGACTATTAGGAGACGGCAGAGAGAGAACGGGTTGCCAGAAAATTCAATCGAGAGCATATCCAAAAGAGACCATGGTCTCTTGAAGCCTCAGTACAAACAGGAGCCAATGAACAAAAAAATTTAATTGGGTCATCTTTCTGTCCTATTGTACTTCAATATAGGAAAATAATTGCATTCAGTCACCAATGTTTCTGAAGATGACTAAACTGGTTTTGTAATTTTACTAAGGATTTGAAGTTTTTACACATCCAAATTCAATTAAATGCACGGGAGGATTCAGAATACAAAATCCAGGTTCTCTTGTCATTGTCATCCTGACGTGTTGGTTGAAGGATTTTAACTGAACTTACAATGTCAAATCACTTCCACACTTATTAAATGAAGGTGCGACTGAATTCACTAATAGGTACAGTAGACAAGCTGGATAATAATGGGCATTAGGTTCTGAAAGTAAAATTGTGGCATTTGATTAGCATTACATTGTATGCTGATTCATGGGGACTGGCTACAGTGTTCCGGTGGTTGGGGACTTAATTAGAGTGCTTGCAGACTTGGCACATTGCAGTGACAAGCAGCAGAAATGTGTGTACGATATAGAAACCTTTCTAACCTCTAGTTAAACCTTCTCTTCCATTCTAACAGTGTGCCCTCTAATTAAGCCATGGAGTTGGATTGTCTAGTTGGAATTCAGTTTCTTTTCTATTTATTTTTTACTATTCACACGCAGTTATGCTAATTGCAACCATAGGAAATGTCTTGTTTTGTCAAAAATCATAATCTATTGTATTGCCTAACTAACATACAGTATGTCAAAGAAAAGTCTAAAAACAATGATCAACTCTAAATATATGGAATTGTTGCACATTTTGTTAATGCACACTCATGTGTATGGGACATGTAAAACTCACAACATATTTTCTCTTTTAAATTTGGATTGATTATAATTTATAGATAATAAAGAAACAAGTTGCATGTGATACATTTATACAGAATAATTTGTTTTAATGTTGCCTGAAGTTTTTTTTATATAGTTTGCAAGCCATGGTGCAAATTGAATATGGTCTAATTTATCTAACTCTTTGGTTAATGTGTTCTAAAGGAATACAACAAGGACATACAGATATGAAGCTTGAGACCTTATTTAACCTAGATGGTTCCAACATTTGTCAGGGCCTGAGTGTACCTGCTCCTAGATGTTGTTCTGCCTGTAATAGATAGATGGCACTGCATCCAAGGTAGAGCAAAGGGCCAGAGACTTCTCTCTACCATATTTCAGGGTCTTACTCTCATTATCCATCTGAAAATTAACCTGTCAATTTATCAATCAACACCATCTTGAGTTTTCTGCCTCTTTTTTAGCGACCAGCATTGCAACGGCACTGACTCACTGATAACCAGGATGTATGTGTTTGTTAGTGTAGTGAATGAGTGCATTATCTCTTAAATGACTGCTATGAATCACAATTGCTGCCAGACGGTTGATAAGAGGAAAAAAATACACAAGCAATTTGATTTTAAAGTGTGTGTGTGTGTGTGTGTGTGTGTGTGTGTGTGTGTGTGTGTGTGTGTGTGTGTGTGTGTGTGTGTGTGTGTGTGTGTGTGTGTGTGTGTGTGTGTGTGTGTGTGTGTGTGTGTGTGTGTGTGTGTGTGTGTGTGTGTGTGTGTGTGTGTGTGTGTGTGTGTGTGTGTGTGTGTGTATATATATATATATATTTATTTTTTGTTTATGTATTCTTTTATGTTCGAGGAAAGTAAGGTCAGGGCCAGGCGGACGCTATTCCGGCTTTGTTGAACACCGGTTTATTTTTTAAAAGTCCCAATCTAAGGCTGAATACTCCCATTCACTACCAGCACACTGAAAATAAAGAATTTAGATGACCAGCTTGTATTTTATTGAAAATACACACAGTTTGTTGCAATGTAATATTTTTATACCAACAAAAAAAACCTGAAGAAATACCAAGGTATGCAAAATGTATATATTAACAGAATTGTATCCATAATGGTTGAAATTAATAAAAGGTTGTTGTAATAATATTATTGATACAATTGATAATACAATAATAATATAATATTATTGGACAATTATAGGTACCCATAATTAGTTTGATAAACAAAATCAAGCGGCTCCTTCAAAAATAAGGCCACTTTGATCTTTTATTTATTATTTGAAAAGCAATGTTAGATAGTTCACTGCAAATTTGATAACTTACTTTTAAAAAATATATAATTTCAAGAAACAGTGAAGAATTGCAAGTGTAAATATCAATATTTTAGTTCCAAATTGTTTCAAGGACATTACACTCATTGGTTAATTCTTCTCTATTGACTCTGGAGTTAATGTAACCTCTGCTCCTAGAAATATCTAGAAAAGAGGTGGATTGAAATATGTGTTTGCCTGCTCAGCATGCTACAGAGTTATAATAAGCACTGGGACATGTCTTTATCTCTAACTGGCTTATAACGTGATAAGCTAAACTAGACCCTCTAAATTCCCTACCAAGTGCAACCGCGGGTGGGGGACCTCAATTGCCTCAGTTCATTCTTCTTTTTCCCCGGTATTTTCCTCTTCTCTGTTCAGGTTATTAGCAGCTACATGACTGGATCGGCCGAAAAATGGAAGGACGCAAACAGGAACCAGATAAAGGTTGTGAATAGCGGGAGGGACTTTTCTCTTTCCAATTGTTGTTATTTGCAAATGGCCTTATTGTGTCGATGTGTCGGAGAGGAGGGGTCGCTAGTAGGGGAAAAATGGCGGAGAACATTTTAAAACGCTGACAAAAAGACGGGAGAAAAAAGGAACACAACATCTGATAATTTGTTTCAGCAAGCTTAGCCTAATGATGTAAGCAGATTACTTTCCAACATAGTGGGAAAGGGGCATAGGGGGGCTTTTTTCCCTCTTTTAAATTTTTTTTGTGCCCCTTATAGGTCTTCCCCCATTAAAGATTGAGACGGAAGCCACTGCCCGTGTGCGCGGGTGGTTCATATTGGTGACTTTGTATTCTCTGCCATGCCATTTGATAATTCACATACTCAAGAAGTGGATTTTGATCAGATCACTTATTTCCGTGGCACACAGTTGGGGGGCTGGGTGGCTTGTTTTTGCAGGCTGTTTTACCTCCTTAAAGGGGGGAACCTCCCTGACTGTCTGAGGTGGGATGTAAGCCCACTCGATGCTGCGGCTGCCCCTGGCCCTGATTTGCTCCCTCTCCTCGGAGAGCAGAGATCAGTGCTATGCCCGGATTGAAAAGGAGGGCAGGGACCCGGCGTGATGAAGGACACTGGCTCCCTGTCAATGTGTGGAGGAGACTGGAGGATGAAACACACCATTAAGACCAATTTGGAGTGTTGCTCTAAATTTCAGCAGGACTGATCGATCCTGACAGGAGGGCACCGTACCGCCTGCCAGATCACTTAAACCACTGCCCCTTGTCTCACGTTGCTTAATGTCATGTCATTGGCTATCATTCCCAGCCCCGAACAAGTGAGCTGCTGGATTTGGTTTCAATTACTACTTGTAGGATTACCTTTTTTTTTACACATCAGTAATCAATGAGGATTTTGATAATGATGTCATAATGCAATCTCAGTATTGCATTCTGTTCTCTCTCTTTTTCCCCATTCCTCTATTCTTAATCCAAAGTGAAATCCTCTGAGACTAGCTGTCCTGTTGGTTTATTGATTTTCTTCCCCATGCTCTGAACATTGGACAGAAACTTGAGAAACAAGGTACAGGAAAGAGACTATAGCTTACTCAAGGGCTTAAGCATCAGACAGGTAGTTTACATGATAATAACAACAACAAAAACGGTGGAAACAGTAAACATGTATTTATAGAACATAAATGCTGCTCAAAGTGCTTGAAATAGAACAAAAAGACAACTCTGACAAAATAATGAAACAAATAAAGTCAAATGTATGATACGTAAACAGTTCCAGTAACACAGGAGGAATAAAACCAACTAAGATGAATGATAAAACATCAAATAAATTAGACAACACACATAGTAAAGTGAGATTGGAATAAACATTTCTTTATCGGTAATAATTCCAGCACCAGTTGCAATGAATGAGCATATGTTTTTTAGATATTTAAGGAAATATTTCCGGCTGTAAAAAAACAAATAGAAAGAATAGTGTCTGTTGTCATATGCAGAGTCCAACTTTAGGTTACACTGTGTATTACTATTATTATTATTATTATTATTATTGCAGTGCTTTTCTCTGCCGGCGCTGACATTTTATATGCCATCTATTTATTAGTTGTGATGTCCATTGAGGCAGCTCAGGTTAAGTATCTTGCTCAGTGTCTGACTGGAGATATTGAACCCGCAGCCCTCTTGTACCAAGTTCAGTTCCCTAACCACAACCAGTTTGCCCCTTTTGAAGGATGAGGTCTCAGGGAGAGTGCTGCTATGTATACCACACAGACAGTGATCTGTTCTGTGTCTGATATCATGTTGCTCCATGTCACTGACTGATGTTACCTGCATCCCCCCCTCATGATTAGATCCATGACTGCGTCTACAGTTCCCTTATAAAATCACTTCCTTTTATTTTAACCTCCCCAGACGCTCGGTCCTCAGTCGGCGAGAAAAGAGCGAGCGAGTGAATGAGTGAGAGGGGGGGGGGGGGGATAAGTGAAGTTATTTTTAAGGGTGATATTGCCTCATTGTGTGCTGTCATTCCATCCTTGACAAATGTTCCTCATCTGAGTTGGTGACATGCTCCACTGTATAAATGGGTTACGAGCTCCAATATAAGTTATGTAAGTCACAATCCTTTGAGACATCTGCTAAGCACATTCATATGTAATGAAACATAATGTAATAAAAATAATGGAGGCAACATAGAAGATTTATCTCCCATTGTAAGCATCTTTGTTCAGCTTTATTGCAACCTTCCACCTGCGCCCTGACAACACAAGGATTTTTTGAAAATGGAGAGCTGTCATCGGTTGCAATATTTCTTATCCACACAGTCAAGGGCCAGGCGCACTTGGTTACCCGTGAAAATATTTTCAGAATTATTTCCTGTCTTTCGTCATGATGGTCCTCATTTGATGACTATTTTTTGCAAAAAATATATATGAATACAATGTTTCTCCATCACTTAAATTATTTATATTAGCACTACAAATGCTACATTTTTTTTTCAGCTTTTTAATTTAGGATACAATCTATAAGATAGTAAGTGGGCAATTCATGTAGAATAAACTAAGTTATGAAGAAAGAGATACAATATTTAAAAAAAAAATCTAAACTAAACTTTAATGAATTAAATAGTGCTAAAAGGTATTAATGAAGTATTTTTTGTGCAGATTTTTAGATAGTGAGCTTGACATTTGATTTGGTCCATGATGAGGGAAGTGAATTACCAGCCCATTGTACCTTTAATGATTATGCCTGGTGCGTATCTTCAGGGGCTGTCTGTGCCACCAGCTGAGGCGTTAATACAAATATAGCAGATCATTTGTGAACAAACCTGTTTTTAAGTGGATTTCGCCAAAAGTGTGACAGGCAGGTGGGGAAACATGGCAGAAGTAATTAGGTATTTGCTGTTACTGAACTACCCTGAGAATTCAGCTTTTTCAAGTAACGCAACTTTTAAATCAGAGGATTGTGATGTTGGTCTATTTCCTTTTTGGGTTTATTTATTTTCTTATTTATTTATAATCCATATTTCCATCCATCCGTCTCTTCAATTCTGATAAAATTAACACAACAAGTGATTCTACAAAAAGAACATCTCGTTAAATTATCTCATTAGCTTTAGCTGTTTTCTTTAGTAAAAAAACAAAAAAACAAACAGAAATAGTAGGGCAATTGATAAAGTCTAAGCCCCACCTTCACCGCCTCTCCATTTTGTAATCACAGGCAGTTTGGCAGCACAACGTAATTAGTTTGCACGCCAGATTTCCCATGAGTCCCAACCCAGCTCAAAGCCAATCCCTTCCTCATCAGCAGCCCAGAGACTAAACACCTACTTTATCTGGTTCCCCCAAGGCTCTCCATCCACGGGGAGTCAGGGTGCCCTCAAACACATTGCCAACGAGGGCTCCAATGCCTCCGGCTGTTATGGGTGAAACTTCAGATGGCAGATGGCACAGGGAAAGGGAAAAAGGCCATATCTTTAAGGTTGAACTGCCAAACAAAAGTGGAACATCGTATCCTAGAGCCATACGTCCCAGGGCTGAGATTAAAGCATAAAATACATGTTTAGCGGAGCCACAAATGTCTTCATTTAAAAAAAAACGTAAGTGATCAAAGTGTCTGATGTGTGGAGGCATGCTGCAGGGTATTTTCATGTTTTCACCAGTTGACAGTAACCACGGAAATGTTTCCCAGCTTGTTCAAATGCCATCATTGATAAACAGGACAGCTGAAGTTGAGTGTCATTTATCACAACTGCTATCTGTTGTAAAATAGGATAGTGCTATGCCGCATGTGCTTTTGGTTTATATCACATGTAAATCACAACATGATCTCTCTACGTCTTACAATCTTTGTGACTGGGTCCTGTATTTAAAATACATCGTGAAGGCCAGTCCTTTTAGCTTATCCAGTTCCCACTTTTCATTGTACGTATTTGTAGATATGCTAGATCTGAATTACCTCTGCCAGTCAACAGCAAGAAGTGATCGGGCAGTTTTTAATACCACTAGGCCCATCTGGGGAGAAGGACCCTTTTCATTCGACATACTTGGCTGCTTGTCGCCTCACCATAATGGGCACGTTGAACGAGCTCTGAAGCAATAGCCAATTAAATGCCTTGAAGGGGATGCCTCGAGGCCATGCATGAAAGGCTTCAGGTGTGAAATGCTTGTTTTTCAAGAGTGCTGCAAATGTTGGCTGCTTTCAAGTTTTTGCTATTGCCCTGTCGGCTTCCCCTTGCAGCCCACCCCGGCAGCCCTTCTCATGTGGAGGAGGGTAGAGGGTAGAGGTGATGGGCAAGAGAAGACCACTTAAGTACAATTTTCTATTCAGCGTTCCAAACCTGTGCACTCTCATGTTTTTCACCGCGGCCTCGTAACGGCGAACAGAGTTTCAGATGATGCAGACAATAGCTTTTTAGCACACAATGGAGAGAAGAGGGAGAAGCTGAAGGGCAGACAGGGGGAAACATGGATGAGACAGAGTCTGTGCTGTGCGTGAATCCCAACCAGAGGCTGCGGTGGTTGGGTGACGGCAGGGGTTGGCTGGGAGGGGGCTTAAAAGGAGATGGATTGTTTGCTAATTGTGGTCATTTCTGACCAGAACATGACAGGTTCAATGACTACTTTAATACGTTATTGAATACAACAGAAACTTGAAATGCAATTGTGAGAGAAGCTTCTGTTTTAGTCGTTTGTTTTCAGCCCCTCCACGGGAGGGAAGAATGTTCATTCATAGTTCAAGTGTAAGGAGGCTGGCTTGTCTCTTTTGCAGTAAATGGTTGTTAGCGCGAACATTCATATCTGAAGTGTTTTATCCAGCCTGGATTGGAGTATTTATCCAAGCTGCCTCTATGGCTACTTTCAAATCTTACAACATAGAAGTTGAGAAACAGTCTTAAATCATTGAGGAGCAACATTAAAAGATGCTAGCAGGGACTAAAGGGGGAATAAATCCAGGGGATATTAATCTTATTAGGATAATACATCACCATATTGTCAGGTGAGGAGACAGATGAATGGGCGTCTGTTTATCTGAGCTAAGCTGTGGTTTACCTATCCATTGCTCAGGGCACATATTGCCTCTAATAAATTGGTTAAGTCCGAGAGTGATTGTAATGAAGTTAAGGCACTAGCTTTCGCCACTACAGCCAGCCATTCTCGCATCCCCCTTTTTATCTGTCCAGATTGGGAGAGCCCTTTCGATAAGATGAAAAGAGGAGAAATCAAAATAAATGGATTCCATTAAAAGAAGCAATGCATCAACTACTTGATAAAGTGATTAATAAGCAGTCTGGGATTGTGATTGATTAAAGCATTTAATCAAACTGTTTAATAGCACTATGGCAATAGTGCATAAATGCATGGTTTAAATGTTTAAAAAAATACATAACCATTGTTTTGTCTCTTCATAATTAGAAACCTGTGCTGACCTGAAACAATTAAAATAATTAGTTTAAAGTAAAAAATTTGATCTTACACTTTTGCCGTTTGCTCTGTTTCGTAGACATCGTAGCTCTCTCAAATCTTGGCACAATTCTTTGTCCCTGTTTAAATAAAAGAGCAGTGATCGTCTTAAGTGGTAACATTCATTCAAAATGTTTTAAATGAGCCCAGATACACTTGCATTAGACTTCCAAACACTAAGTAATCAATGACTAAAATCACTTGCAGATTCCATGTTGATGGATGAGTGGGCAGGGACAGACCTGGTAACAACGTCTGTGAGACTTAAATGTCATTCAAATCCACTAATGCAAAGGGAAATACATAGAGCAGATTGACACATCAGGCTCGGTAAAGTTCAACGTTGATGTATAGCACCTTAAGATAGGAAATTACAGTTGTTGTAATTATCCACAATGAGTGACCTCATGTGCTAAGGATGTTGGGTTAAAGCACTTGTACTTTGCTTTTAAGAATAGTAGCGCAGGAAAAAAAATTGGCATGCATCTGCAAATGGCTTTTATAAATGCTTTTATTGAAATGAATGGGGCAAATTGGGAGAAAGTAATGTTAAGAATAATTTCCACAGTCAGAAGAAACGTATGATTTTCATTCTCAGTGAGCTGCAGAGTTGGAAAGAGGGTGCATTTATCCAGATAGTTATTCTCATTGTTGGACTGTTATCAGTGGGAATTTACTATATACTATAAATTCACGTGAATGCACTGTATCTAACCATTAGGCATCATACACAAATAAACTGAGCTATTGTGTGACAATTTCCTTATATATAGACATCAAACCCATGTACAATGCCTCATCTTAGAGGCTTGTCCTAGCTTTTTCAATAATGGCCTACAACAGGGCTATTCTATTTTTCTTCTTTTTTTTAGTGGTGCACAATTAATGTACTAGCACGCGCGATGTGTGCTTTTGCATGGTCATAACTGCGCGAAAGTCCGCGATCTGCAGTAAATAAATGTGCACGTGTCTCCAAGCGTTTCTCTATCAGCTGCTCTGTGTATGCAGTTTTGCGCGCGCGATTGTACTGCAGTGTAAGTGAGTGTATGGTCCATTATTTGTATTTAGTGTGTCTGCATAATATTGCACCAGTAGAACTTTGCTTTGTACTGTCTGCATGTTTGCACAAAATTTGTACCTTCACATAGCAAACAAAATTCCACAACTGTAAAGTCAGTGTCTGTAGTTTTTTTGTATTCAAATAAGCAGTTGTTGTAGTTTTTTGTATTCAAATAAGCAGTTGTTGTATTTCTGTACTGTGCATTGGCATCTGCGCCACGCCTCCCATGACACCTTGACAAACACATTTTTTGGGGGAAACACTTTAAGGTGTTGCGGTTAGAGTAGCCTACATTTATTTCTATGTTTTTTGATAAGCTGTTGCACTCTTAGTAAACCTAGGCCTACCTGTATTTTGATAAGCTGTTGCACTTAGAGTACATTTATTTCTATGTATTTTGATAAGCGTTCAAGGTTTGAAGAGTTAACCTATTGTGTTTTCCTGAACTGATAAGATTGTTAAACACTTAAACAACAGGCAGCCTATGTTAATCAAATAGGGATTTTTTTTGATAAGTTGGTGAACTCTATTTGATAAAATAAAGACAATATATGCACTCCTATGTCGTTGTAGTGTTTTACAGTATATGTAGCTATTGATGTGATGCTCATCAATTTTAGGCATTTTTTTCTGGCCCCTCATTTTGGATCATTTCCACCAACCGGCCCCCATTCAAAACTAATTGAATAGCCCTGGCCTACAAGTTTAACAACAATGTTACATCGTTAAAATGGCCCAGTTGGTTATATGATTCAATTGAACAAGTGTATTAAAGGGAGCTGCATAGAGGCTCAATAGATGGTGGACATCTGCACACACAGTTTCTTGGGTTTAAATGCTGTTTACTTAAACTTTTTTTTTTCATTAAGTGCAATTATATAATGCTGCTCCACCTCATTTCAGGGGGAAATATTATAGGTTTTACTTGGACTTTTACCACGTTTATGTAACGGCTGTAGTCATTAGTTTACAGGTTAAACAAGATTATAGATATAACTTCATAAAAATCCGGCTGTAGTTTATTTTAAGTATTCAAACAAGATCCGCTTTAACCAGCTCTAGCTTTCAAATAGTGTCTACCTGTTAAAGTATCGGGAATAATAATAATCCAATTGTTTAAAAAGAAAAATGGGCCATTTTGCCAGTGAGTTTGAAAAGGATCTAAATACATCATCCACCACCAGAGCACCAGTGTATCAAATTGTCTCATTCTGTACTATACTATACTATGCCAACAATTTCACTGAAGCCAGGAAAGTGCCAGTTCTGCCATGGGGCATTTTGGAAGTACACTTACTGCTACAGCTAAACCACCATTGTTGAACTGGCATTCCCATATCTGTGTTAACATGAATAATTTCTCCAAGGCACATGCCTGGCATGCAGGAACCCACAATGCAGTGGTATGTGCAAAGTATTGCATAGGTTTCATTTATCCTTTCAAATGAAATGGCAAAGACACGTTAGAAATAGGTTTTAATTTGTGTTTTCAGTGTAATAATCCTTTGACACTCGGTTGAAATGATCAGATACGGTGCATGCTATTTAATCTGAAGTCTCCTTACAAATGAATAGAAGTCAAATGAATGGCACATGAATGACTTGTTAATTATGCAAATGGAGTGCTGCAGGAACCTGGTAAGTTGCGGGAACTCTGTCATCTAAAAGGGTATGGTGAGTGTGATAATGTAGCGGCTTGGCACGGCTCTCTTGATGTAGTGACAGGTCAATTTGACTGGCTTTATGCTTTGCACCCTGGTTCTTTTCTCTGGCTCTGGCGTGGCTGCCCCCACCGCCTCACCTACCCCCCCTTTCTCGTGTTCCTTGGACTTTGATTTCTCCTTTGTTCCATTGGCTCCTCTACTGACACTTTCCAAGAATAAGAGATGCCACACAACCATGCCCCTTTCACCCCGCGCTGATGACCCCTGTCTCTTCCATGCATGACCTCTCGACTAGAAGCTGACAGCTTGATTAATTGAAGAATGTTATGATTTATGAGTATCTTCTCAGCATGATTAACAAGGCAACAGGTGGCACAACCAAACAGCTAGCTAGAACATTTCTTAGAAAGGAGCAAACAATAGAGGATTATATTTAGAAACCATGTTTTGTCCAACAGTGACTGTTAATGTGGTTAAGCCATATATCATTTTGACTTTTTTGTCCACCACTGCAGTTTTGGATATCGTCACAAGGAACCTTTCTTTTGTGTCTAACTTGTCAGCTCAGGCGAGGTGCAGGAAGATGTCACATGCCAACAATGTGGTTAAGTAAAAAGCTCAACTAGTATTCTGATAATGAAACTCGATGCATGGTTGGTCCAAGTTTTGCTTTCGGCCTGTGAAGAGTGAAAGCCTGAAAAGCAGGCAAAAAAAAGCAGGAGGGTTGTAATGCTTTAATATAAACTCTTTTTAAAGCAATCTATACTGTATCTATGAATGTTTCTTACCACATGTGATTACTGATGACAGTGTGTTAATACTTGACTCTGCAGAGCCACAAGTGTCTTTAGAGAGCGGCATGTAAGAGGAAACTGTGTCAGTGGTGACACAGGGCCACCTCCAATTGTCTACCCAAAGCTTTGCGAGTTAACTCACCTGACAGCTTCCCAGATAAGTCCGTCTTGTAGTGGAGACACTTAACTGCGTAATGGAAGTTGGTGGTCCAGCTCAGGTGACAAGCGGGTGGGGGTGCTGAAGAGGTCATATGAGACCTTCTCATCGACTAAGTCATTCACAGAGAGAAGGACTAAAGAGTGGGATAGCAGCCTGTTGACACAGTGTCACGGGCAGACTGTCCAGCTGAGCGAAAGCGCATGGTAAGATGTGGCCTTTTCTTTTGACACGGATTCGTTTTGACCTGAGCTTCAGGCTGTGACAACTGATGGATGATTGATGGTGCTGTTTCAGCAGTGTCAGTGAGTAAAGAGTAAGACAGGCACCTTTGAGAAAGTATTGCCCTGGCCCACAGTGACCTGCTTCTTACTTGGGTTGGACAACAAAAGATGGTCAACTGCAGTTTGTGCCTGGCATTATTTTCTCTTGCCCTGACTATTGTCCAAATAGTCTTTCCGTCAGCAATATCAAAGCAAACTGAAAAAGTGAAAAAGTGTTTTACATTCACAATTTCATTTTACTCTTTGCGTGCTGTCTGGTAAAACTTTATATTTGTAAAATCCGGCTTTTGTAGTTAGACTCAGATCGGTTTTTCACACCTGTAATGCTCTAAAACACCAGCACCATGTGAACGTTGGCTGGTGGCAGTATAGCTGAAAGACACTGAGTAAAGACATGTTGGGCTGGCTATTGTTTTTACAAAGAATTGCCATCAATGAAAAATTAATTATCTGAGAGTCAGCAAAGGTTAATTTTGGTCAGAAACCTTTCGATCCGGAGGAGCTGACCCGGGCAGCGCTGGGTGCCCCGCTCGTGCCTATTGCTGTGGTGACACATGCAATGACCTGTGACATGGCCAGTGACAGCAGAGTAAACTGGGCCGTGCTCCCCTGCCTTCACACCGCCTGGAGAGCGTAGAGGGCTCCCAGCTGAGAGGAGCAGGTTAAAGCACAGCGCTGCTCTAATGTCACCGGCCCAGCCTCTGATCAGTAGCTCCACAAACATTCCCCCCCAGTCCTGCCACCCACCTCCGTTTGTCTCCTAGAGACAGTACTGCCCACCGCTGGTTGCCCCATATGTTTGGGCTGCATACAAGGTGGTTTTCTCGGATACTGTGGTTGCTAATTATAAATTTAATTTGCATTTTAATTAGAATGGTGGAAAATTAAAGCCTGCCAGCTGGAGAATTTCAAAACGCTCTCCCTCCCTCCCTCCCTTTTCTCTCCCTTTTCTCTCTCTCTATTCTCTCCTAGTTTATACTAGAGCACAACTCTTTCCCATATTCGTTTGTATGAATATAGCAGCAGCACCAGCAGCCTCTCAGTGTGGGACAGGACTGGGTATCACTTCTAAGTTATTCCCTATTTAGAGAAGTGTGTGCTAAGTGTTCACGTGTGTGTTGAATGTCACCAGTAATATCTCTCTCCTGATGACATAATGTATGGCTTATTTGACACCTCTCATAATTTAGTTAGGCTCATAAAAACTTGTTGGTATTTTATGGGAATTCTAATAAGTTATTGAATGTCTTTGGCTTTCGATAGTTTGATTAGTAAAACAAGGTCCAAACCCCTGTCATGGCGCTTGATTGGCGCGCTTTATACATGCAAGGAAGTAAGTGATCTGCTTGTGTGGGCTGTTAATATCATTCAGTTTTGGTTATTATTTTCCAATCTCCATAATTCGTCCCGTTCCCCCATGTTGTTCCACCATGGACATTCTCATTCCCTCTCTCACCTCCCACGGGCGTCCTTGCTCAATAATTGTCATTAATTGATTGACAGCTCTGATAGACCCAACTAACCCCAGTTCTGCTCTCATGTCCATGTTTTAAATGAGAGCTTGTACATCCAGTGACCTTGTCTGCCCATCAGCTGTCAGCAAATGTGAAGCCACTCCAGAGAATGTCTCACCTTAGCAAAGTAGACGGCACTAAATGATTGTAATTGGTTTGTGAATCTTGTGATGCATTGCCTTGTGTAGAAGCTGTGAAAAGTTTTTGTTTCAAACTCATTGTGTGTTGAATAAATATCTGGAGCATGCATTTTTCAATATAATTTGTGCCACACCCTCTTTTAATCTTATTTCTATCACACTTTTGACTAGTTTGGGCTTTCATGGGTTTGAAGATTTGTTATCCGACATTGCCATTACATTTAACAGAATTCAAAGGTGGGTCCTCTCTCATTGTGTAATTTCTCTAAATTCTTGTCAAATTTTGCAAACAAGTTATGTAGTTACATTCATCTTAAGAAACGCAAAGTATATGTTCTTTAACTGGAGTCCAGAAAAAAAGCAAACAGCACCTTACTACTTATTAGTAAAGCCACCAAACCAACTTTTATAACCACATTCATGCCTATTTCTATTAACGATTTTCTCTATATTTAAATTAAAAAAATTAAAGAGCTAAGCATTATCTATATACATAACCAATAACAGTTGTCGATGACACGGCTCCACATTTTATTTTTGACATCTGTTAATATAGGCTCTTTAATTATTTCCTCCCACAATAATGCATGCATGTACGGTGTCCTAAACACATGTAATGTATGACATTCTTCCAGGTTGTTTTGGTTTGGGAGGCTGCCAGCCCCAGTTTTGCACCTCTTTGCAGGCTCAGTTTGATGTGGTGTGAATAACATTCAGACATACACACACGCCCTCATTAGCATTCATTCAGGGTAGCAATGCAGGACACCCTCTCTGCTCTGAGGGTGGCATTTGGCAAGGGCCAAATACACCTGGCAAAAAGTCTCTGTGTTTCTCCAGCCCATCCTCTTCATCACATTGAGTTTTTCATTGTGCACACAAAAACAGCCTTTGTTTTATCCAAAATGTTTTTTTTATACAACTTGATTTCTTGAGATATAGAGATACACATTTATTAATATAATACTAAATTTAGTCCATAAAAAGTGCATCTCACCTACTCTAAAATTGCGTTACATGCCATAAATCAACATAGTTCATATCAAAAGTTGTTGATGTGATGCAGTGAGTAATAATCTATGTAAAGTAGCCTACTACTGGTTAGACTACTGATTACATTTAAAAAATGAAAGCACAATAGAAAGGGACCATTCAGTGACCCAAACAAGTCTGGCATGCAGCAGTTTCTCCCTCCAAGGCATGGATCCATCAGCCTTAGTCTGGAGCAACAGTGGCTATGTGAAGAAGGCTTGGCAAGAGGAAGGCATGCATTCTCCAGATCTGAATCTGTGCACTGCTGTGTGTGTGTTACTCTGTATAACAAGCCCTCTGTCTCATCCTGGAAGACATATCCGTTCTGCTACTTGATCTCTCGTGATACTGTTCAGATGTGTTGTAGTACCATTGATGGTAAAGCACCAAGTTGATCTTGACATCACAGTAAAGGGTATCTGAAGGTCTTCAAAGGGGCCTCCACTGTTTTTGCTGTGGTGAGCAACCCAGAATAGCTTCAGCCACAAAAGTTCTAGGAAATGCGAAGGCCTGCATGATAGGATTTTAATTAGATTTTTTCACTTTTCTCAACACATATTTAAATCTTGTGAGTAATATTATTTAAGCTGAAAGAGAAAAATGTCTTTGCAGCCGGCTATTGAAGACATCTTTTAGGTTTATCTTTGTCAATTGTCAAATATTTGAGTGTATGAAGTGTTGTGATGAGGTGCAGAGACAGATATTTGAAGGGATTTTAACTCATTTGAGCAATTACATGCTTAACTGGCCCAAGATAATCTGTCATCCAAAGCTTCTGTCTCGGGCTCTCCCTCTCTTTTCCGATCCTTCACTCTCTCAGACCCTCCTACGTGGCACAAGAGAAGCTCAGAATAGTGGGATTTAGAGCACAAAAGCTTACCCTGAATGGAATGAAGGCCTCTGAGAAATTAATTGCTTCTAACAAACAGCATGACTGCTAGCATGTTTTGTGTCCCATTCTTATCAGCCTCCAGAGGTAGAGGGGACGGTGACAGGTCTGGAAAGAGTGAACCTACGAACGGAGGGAAGGAGGCTATGTATAATTTGTACTTACAATATTTTAATGTTATTCAAGGCTAGATGTCAGCAAAAGCTTTATACAGTACAGTATACATAAGTACACTATGTGTCATGCAGAGCATGCAATTTCTTAGTGGTTGCATCTGAAAGAAAGGAGCATTAAATATGAGATCAGGGACGGGTAACAAGTAATAAATGCAAATGATTAACCTAAATGAGTACATGCTGCTTAATAAACCGTAAATGTAAAGGTTCATACAATGTTCTACTGCGTGTGGCTATATGTTGTCTATAGACAATAAACTGGATATTTTCAAAAGATGCCTAACAAGGTTTCATTTGAATTAAATGCTGAAGAATCATCATCTTTTCATTAGAAAATAAAATATATGTGGGCATGAAGAAAATGTGTCTCATATATTCATCAATGTTTATATCATTATTCTTCCACTTCAAAACATGTACAAACATGTATTTCCCCATTAAAAAAAAGCAATGTCTGCAGCAATTATTAACAGTATAGACTTGGAGAGTATTCAGGGAAGGCATTAGCTAAGGCAGTTATAGGATTTACTTTTGTGAGGGTGTGTGGCATGTTTGCCCCATTTCTGTTCACTGCTTGCTCCCTCTCCCACATGTCACCATTCTGTCTACCACCACCAGCGTGGCATCTATCATCCACCACAGACACAGCGGCACCCGACAAAAGGAGGCTGGAGCATGCACAAAGACATTTGCATTTTTGCATCTCATTACAGTTATAATTGCATGCCAGTGTAAGCAGCTCGCTCTCCATTATCTTGCGTAATTTTATCAATGACGTTTGAAACGTGTGTTTAAATGTCAATTATTGACTACAAAAAAGGAGTGACCTTCTTCGAGTCATCTCTCTCTCTCCCCCTTCCTCTGTTCATGGTCTCATATATATTCCTTATCCGTATGTCTTATTTGAGTCCTCTTACTGTTATGCTAGCAATGGGTTGACTAACTTAGCTTATCAAATTTTACGACAACAGTCAGTTGACATGCGTGCTGTTAATATTGTTAATATACTCACTGTCAACAGCTTTTCTTAACATCTAATTAAAACAACAGCTGCAATAAAGGAGTCGTCCGAAACAGTGACACAACACGTCATCAGTGATAAGTGATGAACTTGGTATACCAGCTTTACTCCTATTTGATTTATATGCTGATGTTTTGGTAATATAGTGGACCCATGTACCACTGATGTCATCCTGTCATTAGTTAGTGAAGGTGATCAATTAAACTGATGGATTAATACAACTAATGTTGTATAACATATCATTTTGTCCTTAATATTTACAATAGTATGTTTTATATCTTTCCATCTGCATAATAAACATATTTCTAACATAATATATTTATAAATATTAAATGAAATATGTTATGGTGCCGTACCCAAAACAGCCTTTTTTACAAAAACTTAAAATTATAATTTTAACATCAAAAAATATCTCTGTATTGAGAATATCCTTTAATAATGACAACTTCTTGTATTAATCTTATACCACAACAGTACAGCAATGGATGAGTGAGAGCATTTGAAATGTTGATAGTTTCTAAAAAAAAAAGTCTAAATTCTCCTATTAAGTAGTAGAAAAGACTCATTGGCAAAAATGAACCATATAATGTGTGTTATGTCTACAGCTCTTCTCTATTAAAGCCTTTTTGGTTGTGATATTCAGGTTGTTTCATTATCACTCCCACAGCATGTTCTATCATCTGCATAAACTTCAGCCATCAGTTTAATTTCTGAGATCCTGCTCGTTAAACAATGGATTCAGTTCAACAAAAGTTGCATCTTAGTATATAGAGAAAACATACTATTACATTAAGAAACACTTCTTGCTTTGACCACATACACTTTCTAGTTATAATGAGATGTGTCCCTCTTAAGGAGATACTTTGAACGTTTGGGTTTCTTTTTTGTGTGTGTGAAAGTTTTTGTGAAACTGTGCTCCGAGGGTCAGGTTTCTTGTATACTGTGCTGTTTCCTCGCATTGGTGTGCTTTTATGGTCCCATGGTAGAGTTTGATATTGGTGAATATGAAAATAATTTTCTTGCATAATGATAAGAAAAAAAACTGTTTTTCAGACTTCGGTTCCATGTTTAATGTGCAGAATATATATTTTTCAGAAGCATTTGAAGAATATAATTGACCATGTTCAGTTTCCTTCTGTTTACAATCTCCTTTAACATACTCATTATATAAAAAATGCTGTCTTTGTTTTTCACCTGCAAAATGAATAATAAATGAAAAGAGGATCAACACTCTTCATTACTTATGAATTGATGAACTGATGAACCTATTTGAGTCAAAATTGATGAGTAGATGCAAATAATGTCTTTATATCCTCTATTTGAGAGGGGTTATATAACTTATAACTGCATTGTTAATATATTGCAGTGTAATGTAATATATGGAAAAGCCAGATGCACTGCACAGGGCTGCAGCAGAATAAGCAAGCATGTAATGAGCTGACAACCAGAGAAACCACAATCTTTTAAGACTTTATCAAACTACTTGCACCTTCTAATTAAAGGAAGCACAACCCACCAGGACACATTTGCATTTGATTTGATCTAGAGCAGAAAATCTCCCTATTAGTATCCTCCTCCCCATGAATATGACAGTAATTGCAGTCTCGCTCTGTTCCTGTTGTCCTTCTCTACTCGAACACATTTAGCAAATTTACCTCGTACTGTAGGTTATTATTGTGCCGTACAGTCTGGGGAATCAAATAAATCACTTAGGTTATCTTATTAATTAAGTCAAAATAAATGTGCTAGAGCCAATTTATTCACTCCAAATACCATGGGATCTCCCACTGCAACTAATGGCATAGTCTGACATTTCATAGTCTTAACAAATAACCTGAAGTAATTCATTTAGATTTTTTCCAATTAGAGATAATTTCTCGCGGCTGCTACGTAGTATACATTGAAATGAATTTGCATTTAAAGTTGAGCAGAAATGGTGTCAGACGTTTGTTGTGTTTTTTTATTTTGAAATCTTACTAGCAAGCTTAATTATGAAGCTTAATATTTTATTTTAAGAAAATGTTACTCACATACAACATACTTTTGCACATTACTGCATCAAAGTATCTGGCAGAAGTAGCCAAGAAACTCATTTTATTACAAAGCTATATCATGACATACTTTCATACAACCAATAGTATGCATTGGCTCGGAAAGGAGTTAGCACTTTCTCCACTGATAAACACATTAGTAATTTAGCAAGTGTTCTCCCAGCAACTGCCTAAAGCAGGCCATGAGACCAACTGTATAACCTGGGCATATGACAGTGCTGAACCACAGTGCCCTTACCCTCACCCGCCCCTCAGGCCCTCAGTGGAATAACACTTGATCCATAGCTCTTGAATCTCTGTCCACGCCTCCCTTTTATGGCCTGTGGGCATGGGAAGACCCCGAGCCAGCCGTGCTTATCTGACCCTAACCTTGGCGTATGGTGACCTTGACCTGCACCTCACCCCTTCCTCATCCTCAGGGCTACATCTGTTCCTTTCCCTAGGACACCCAAGTAGTTAGTGATATTGAAACATCACCTTGGGGCTCCATTTGTTTTCTCTGGAGAGGTCAGTAAGGGGTTGTCATTAGGACTGAACTTGATCCTCTGCTTCCCCATAAATTGGTCCGTCCGTGCAAAGAGTGAGCACACTGTAAATAATGAGCGTGTAATGCTGAACATGAAACAGAATCTCAAAGCGGACACCCTATACCTTTTTCCTTTTTATATTATATAGATCCATTTCTTCCCCAGTCAAACGTGTCATGGTACCGGCTTAAAACTATGAAAACCACATGACCCATGTAGAGCAGAAATGTAGCTTCTATGTCCAACATTATTTCTTAGTGTAACAACTGTTTTTGAAACCAAAGAAGCCTACATTTAATCTCACTTTACCTTTTTACACCGATAGTAAAACCTGACAAAAAATTAAATGTACAAATGAGCAACAGCTATCCTTGTTGTCAGGTTTCTTATCCAGTAATTGTAGCCGCTTGAAATGTAACTCACCTGAAAAAAAAACTTGCATTGTGTCAGCCTCACGGATGTTTTTGGTGCTGTCATTTCAACTCATTGGTCTGTCCCAGAATGATATCTTGATTGCGATGCCCTTTTATTATTTTGCTTAGTGATCGAGCGATTCTGTGTATTGCCTGACCTTTTTGGGATTCTTTCCCTTTTATTCTCTCCGGCAGAAAGAAACATCCTTGCAACATGGCTACACTATGGAAGGCAGAGTTGGTATTAATATTAATGAACATACACTGACAATGTCAGGTTTTAATGGATAATAAAGGATGTCATTGATATTTAACTATGTGTGTGTGTCAAACTTTCCAAAGGCAGCTTCTTTGTAAGCATGGATATTTTAATAAATCATAAGAGAGATTGAAAATGGTTGATTCTTTACTGCCGGACAGATCAAATTCATGCAAGACATCATAAGGGAAAGATGTGGTTGGGAAATTAAGGGGTAGAAAGAAGTCCTCATGGCAGTATCGTGTTCACTAAGTACGTGAAAATGTATTTTCCATCTCTATCAGTCTCATAGTATCATATCACACTGGAGTCAAGGGGGAGGCTAAAGGTTAGAACTCTGAAACATGGTATTGATCCTAACACCTGACAGCATCTCTCTCTCTCTGTTTCTCACTGTTTCTTTTTCTGCTTTGTGATTATAGTACAACACACGTCATTTGCTGCTTTTGTTATTGTTCTTTTCATTTTGATATAGAAACAAAATAAGAAACAAAGGGAAAATAACAAACATATTACTGTTACCTAGATGTATTTTTTATATATATGGGGTTATCAAATACGGGACTTTAAGACAAATTATTATTTTCTTATTCCCTCTATTTCATCGGCCCAGACATAGGGGCTGACACCAAAGGTGTTTGTCGAGGCTGGTGTGCTCTGCATATCATAAATCAGACCTTACTGACATTTTTTTAAAGAGAATGAATATCCACCCACTCTCTATGGAGGGGCCATGGTATTTGTATGGTCAATGTGACCTTTCTCCATACCCTCTCAGATTAGGTGTAGAGCATAGAAAATTGCGCTCTTGCTGCAGTCCATAAATCATGCCAGGCCATTTTTTTCTTTAAAGAGGTATGTAAATACCAGTGTACTACCTAGGTAAACAACACTAACCCTGATCCAAATGGCTTGAAAATTGAAGAAAAGCACCTTATTTTTCAGCTGAAATTGCTTTTGAAACCCAGTTCTGGCACATGGAATGAAGGAACCATGGAATGATTTGTGCTGGGGGAATAGAAATGGGTTGATGATAACCACACTCGACACAGTTCCTGTGTTGGGGAGTTCTAGCAATGATCAAAGATATCATTGTTGCACATTATTTCCCCCCATGCAGACCCCAAACGTATCTGTATCTGAAGTGACATCCACCCGCATGCACTCAGAGTATTTTGTTTTAGGGGACAAAGGCCCTCCACCACAGTACAGTGAGGGCCGGGCTTAACCAGTCAGTCCTGCTGCTGCCTTCAGAGAACTTCTATATTATATAGTGGAAAGTATTATTTATTTTCAGTATTGAATGCAACCAATATCATTTGAAATATTACACTATAGTGTGACAAGGGTTGCAACATTTCCGGAAACTTTCCGGAAGTTAATTGGGGAATTTGGGAAATATTCGAATTTGGGAATTATCGGAATTAACTGGGATAGGGGTAATTTATATGTACTGTATCATATCCAAACATAATTATTAACATTTTGTTTTGTCATAGGCAGACAAACATGCAAATTATACAATTAAAAACAGTACATGTAGGGTGCGTGCCCTCAATACCTCTGCAGTAAGCAGTGTGCATGTGATTGAGGAATAGCATAGATATTCTGAAGTGTACTTGCATGAAATCTGATTGTTTTAGTCAAGAGTATATATTTCAAATCACTGTTAAAGGAAAACCTTCAATTTAGTTCATTCCCGATGCATTCCCGTTCCCCAAATTCCCGTAATTCCCATAAATTCACGTTAATTCCCATGAAAAGTTTCCAACTTTGAAAATGTGTGTGACACATAAAAAGAGCAAGGTATTGTTTAATATAAAAGACAACAGAACAAACTTTTGAATTTCTGAATTACTGTCAATGCCATCATAACAGGATACGTGTTCAGCAACTGAAATTGAAGAGATATGCCACACCAAAGAAAGGAGCTCTGTTTTTATCTACAACAGCAAATCTGTTCACAACCACATTCAGAGTAGACCAATGGACATACAGTAAACAACCAAAATGTTCTATCTTTGAGTTTTATCTACAACATTGCGTGTGATAGACATGGAAGTGGAACATATTATGTCTCTTGTTGTATACCTTATATACTAGATTGTAGGGTTTTTAGCATTTGCAACAAAAGTGGAGTCTCCTTTCTCCACACAGTCCTGCTCCATGTGGAGCTCAACATTTTTTTTTTCATTCTATATACTTTTCTATATTATCTTCTAGTGGCCTTTTTGGCAACTCATCAACACCTGCGATCCTGCACAGTGAGTCTCAAGGAGAACTGCAGGGCACAATCCATGACAGCCAAAGGGATTGCTAATTCCCAACATCTGGTACAAGCTGGTGCTGTCCGAAGTATCGCCATGAGCGTGGTATCACTGTGGTGGACGCTGCTTGGCAGCTTGTGGCATCAGACTGTTGAAGAATCCGCCCTGTCGTGTTCTAAGCAGAATGGGCGGAGAGCAAACTGTTTCATTTCGGCACGGTGGACCATTGATGCCTGCAGTAGATCCCCTGTTATCTAATCAAACAGCACTGGTCAGCTATGATGCCAACTCCTAAATCCACAGCCGTCTGTAAAGCCGTGGGGGGAGATTAACCGCTACAGCGCCAATGTCCTACATTCAAAGACTTCCTCTTAAGATCTCGTTTCCTGGAAAGTACAGTTATCCATACAAGCAAACACAGACAGACACACACAGACGTACAGCCTAAAGTAAGAGTCCTTCATGCTGTAATGGGGCTATCACAAAGACCACACAGCTTGCATTTTGGAAGAAGACGTGATGCTTCCAAACCCTCTTTGTTTTAGACCACTACAATATCTCAAAGAGACTTGTGCCTCTGCCGTCGGAGACCATTGGAGAATGTGTTGTTTTGCAATGAAGGTGCTGACTTTGTCGAAGATCCCACATGAGTCGAACAGAATAAGAACTCACAAAGAAAGATGGCCCAAGATATTTATCCTTTCTGTCTATATTCTGCAGGATCCCAAATAAGACCAAATAAGGTATACATTTACCTTGCTATGGGGGTTCACTTAATTTTTACCCTAGAAGCAGAAGCTCGCACATGGCAAGCAGAGCTCTGGGCACTTTTTCAATATTTATATCACAGTCTGCTGTGGCAGTAATGATATTAGGGAGCTGACAAAATTCTCCACCCAGCTGGACATGTTAATTGAGAAGCCACGATTTAAAGGCAAAGTTCACATTTGTGCAGATGGTGGGACAATGCAAGATGGCAGACCCAGGTCAGTGTCATTTCCAAGCTATACCTTAAGCATTTTTTTCTCTTTCTCCTTTTTTCCCCCTCAGGTTTGACACATACTAGTCCCCGAGGTACATTACGGTCTTTAGGGCTGGTCCCTGTACTTAAGTGCCCTTGACGAAAGACTATATTTTATAGTTGACATAATCGCAGAATTCTCAGTCCCACCTTCACTTCCAGGGTTACTGTGTGCACTTGTGTGGCATGAATATGTAATTGTATGAATGTGTTGGTCATAAAGGAAATGATTAAAGTCATTTAAATGGTTATTTAAATTACAGAAACAATATTTTTGTAATACACAAATCATATTAAAGTATATGTCTTACCTTTTAGCTTTGATGGTGAAATAAATGATTGAGCTGCCGGCTTGTTATCAAAAACTGATACTGTTACGGTAACTACACTGGATAGCCCTGCTCTGGGGAACTGTACATGAAAACTATGGTACATTGTACAAATCTCACATGAAATAGGACATCGACTGTCTTAGAACCCAAGTTTTTCTACCAGAGATCATTGTCCCCTCACTAAGGGACCTGTCCTTGCAAGTTATATCCAGCATTGTGTGTGTATAATCTTGCCTTAAATCAATAGGCATTACTTAAAATTAAACTTAAAATGTATTGAAAATAGATAATAAAGGCTAATCAAATTATAAAGTTATATTTAGCCAGTGTACACAGTAAAAAATAAATGGAAAAAATAGATGACACTAGATGCATGCACCAGTATAATTCAGACTGCTGGGAAGCCTAACAGATGGGTATCTATAGCAGAGAGATGGATACTGTCACACCACACATCTACATCAAATTAGAGTAGCCATGTGAGTCCTCCCCCCCACTCTGACCATACACCGGAAAGCAGGTGTCTGCTTAATAATTTGGTCAAAGATCAGTGAGTTAAAGGTTGAGGCCAGGGGCAGAGAGGGCTGGGGTCATTCTGGTGGTAGGGGAGGTGGTGAGACATGATCTCCTCAAGTCTGCAACAACCAAACCCCAAGGTCATCCATTAGTGCTCCGGCCCATTGGTGCTGGAAGACCCACAATAAATTTACTGTGCACCCTTAACCCTTTTAATACTCACCATGACCCAGATGAGGAGAGCAGCTCCCTGAGGGAGGAGCACATTACATTATTAGCACTGAGCATCCATTGACAGCTATTATATTCTAACAGTGTATTATGGGTGACTTCATACTGTAAATACTTCAACACAAACCCCCGACAATTATGTGCATTACAATCATTATTTTAACAATTTTGTTTTAGTTATTAGTTTTTTAAATCAATTACTTTGCCCGAATAAGTCTGTTTCTGAGTTGTGTTAATAATAGTGTTAGTGAGATTGCATCTTTAATTTTAATTACTGCAAGATATTTTAATATCTAGAATCCCCCTCGCCTGGCCATCTGTGATCAGTTTCAAACGTGCAGATGATAGTGTCAGTGTCTGGCCAAATTTCTAGAGAACATATGAGTTATGACTGATCATTATCTGGCCTTTCAAACAATGAACAACTTATCTACCTTCAATATGAGGATTTTTTTTCTTTTCTTACAAGAAAAGGTGATGGCTGCAAGGAAGAAGGAGAGTAAAATGTCAACAGTGTCAACCACTCCCTTTAAATAGGACTCTCCTATGATCCTTTGCTACCATGCTCAGTCAAACCTTTCCAGGTGTCAAGACTGGGCGTCAGAAAAAGAAATTAAAGTGACATAGTGTTGACAGGAAGAAAAGACATTCCAGTTTTCACCCCTCTCAGGACAATGAGGGAGCCATCACCTCGGCTCAGACACAGGCACTAATGAATCAAGCAACACCTTAACTTCTGCAGTGCAGGGGACTTTTGGCCCAGGGCACCCATATAGTGTCATTGATAATAGGATCCTGTATTGGACTGCTGTTGATTTGATGTCTACCGCAACCTCTCACATGGCCTGTCATTTTGACACAGCTTAATTTTGCCCCTTGCTCATAAAGACACCCTGTTAGAAGGTGTGCACAAGTGTTAGGTCTTCATCTTTCCCGGTTATATCTCTCCCCTAAGAGCCTGACGACTGAGCAGTGTTTTATTCAGCAAAGACGGCAGTTTAATTTATTTCACCGACAAGATACTTGTGTAACAATGCAGTTGTGTGAGGCACATGTGTGTGGAAATAATGCTAAGTTCTAAGGGAGAATCTAAATATTTCTCTGAAGTATAAATAATGTTACTTAAGATAAATGTTCCTCACGTGATAGTAAAATGTTGGTTAAAATGTATGGAGATAAAAGTTTAAAAACAGGTCAGTTAACATGTCTCTTAAGTAAACAAATATAATTATTAAAATAAACAAACAAAATAAATCGCATTAAATGTAGGGGAAGGTGGGGTGATTTGTGCATTTTGGAAGTTGCAAAACCCCTTGTTTCTAGAAAACCGTGGAAGAAATTGGAAATGTGACCACATATTTAAGAAGAGCCATCCATTTGACTCATCCTGTAAAGAAGGGAGACACAAGGAATAAGATATAAGCACATTTAAGCTCAAAAAACTGTGTTTTGCCTTTCAAAGTAAAATTTCCATGATCAAGGTTTTTTGATTATTGTGTCTGAACAATTATAGACACGTTTGAAAACATTTGACACATGTTTTAGTGCTTTGGTATGCTACACTTTGAGTCTATATAGTTAGCACAATGTCAACCCTAAATTGCTGCATCATGCCTATTATCCAAAATTCTGGGGATGGGGTGATTTGTGCGCAAGGGCCTGGGTGAGTTATAAGTAAGTAAGTAAGTAAAATTTATTTATAAAAGCACATTTATGACAGTTTGCACTGTCCAAAGTGCTGTACATAGTGCATTCAGTAGGTAAACAATGAAGGTAAAATAACAATAACCAAAATAAAAGACGTAAAGCCCATACATCCACATAAACACAGATAGTAGTGCAGAGGTAAGTAAGTAGTGCAGAGGTTAATGGGGAGGAAACACCAGGGTGTACATATGGGTTTTGAGCCTTGATTTAAAGGCAGTAATGTAGGGGGAATCACATTTGTCAGGTGGCAGTTGGTTCCACAAGCACGGAGCAACTAGTGCAAAGTACATTTCTGAGAGTTGTGCCAGTGGCATGGCTGTATACGCTGGTCACCAAAAGAAAGTGATTGTCTACAGTAGCTCAGAAGAGAGTGACATCTCAATTCCACTTAACGACACCACTGATGAGAGTTCAGATGGCCAGAAAGATGATGATGGTGACTTTGTCATTGTGACACAATGACGCACAAATCACCCCACTATGTGGGGTGATTTGTGCGACAAGACAACTTTTTTTCCGAAAGCTATATTTCTTAAACAGTTTATTCCAGATCCAAAGTTTTTATTGCCAGGGATGCACAACATCCTGAAATATATGTACATATTTGAGTTGGAGACTTAACTGTCAAGGCCTCACTTTAAAATCACTTTGAGTAAAAAGTTGCACAAATCACCCCACCTTCCCCTATATGTAACTGATCCCATACTGTCTAAAACAACAATAAATTGTAAACAACCCTAAAAGGGACAACATAATGAACTAATTAATAAAAAGGGGCAGTAAGCTACATATATGGGTTCGTGTCCCCTTCTTGTAGAATCAACTGTAGAATGAAGCCACTAGCCTTAATACATCAAAGACAGCTGCACAATTTTTACTCGTGCAAAGCATGCTCAAACACTCACAATGCTACGATGCTATAGGCAACGCAGTAGTTGTTTACATTCTCTGGTACGAAATGAATCAGAGTTCCTTTTTTTACTCACCTCTCTGAACATCCAGTGTGAGGGTTGTACATCTGAAAGGGCATCTTAATCTGCCCCTATGTTCATCAACTATGTTTGCTAATGACCATAAGCTACACCTTATTGAAAGTAAAAGTGTCTTAGTTAGAAGTTAAAGCTGCTCCTCGAGGATCTACTGTGAGCATTATAGCATTTAGTATTTACCCATCATTGCACCAGTTGGTAATTGTATAGCTTTGTTGTGCATGTGTGTGCTGTTTAGAAACTGCTAGGCCTAGCTCAGATGCAATCATGAACACATTGGTGTCAAGACCAAGATTTGGTATGTTTTTGGTAAAGCATTATTGCACAGTTTTCTTCTAATCCACAGTTTATTGTTTGTTAATGTTAGAATTCAAAATGTTCTTAAACATGGCATTTCAATTCCATCAATGGATTATAGCTGTGGCTTCTCACTTGAGATGACCATATGAAACTTGTCAGTTTATCCTGGAAACCGATTCTCAAAGCTCAGCTGACTAGCATTGGTGTAGTTACTGTTAGATGCAACAACCAGTATGCTGCCAAACCTTTGTGAGTGGAACTTTCATGTTGATGTTCTGCATGTTCCAAGATGCAGACCGTAATTAGGCTAATAGTGCTGTCACAGGGTTGGTAGGGTATACCAAAACCAAACACATTGGTTTTAATTCAGTTCAATTATCGTTTATTTACTGAAAAAAACTGTTATACTAAAGGTTTTTGCTTGATATGCGTACAATTAAATCCCTTATAGATATATATCGTTTTGGAACATCTTATGTACAATACAGATAACGATTATCAGGCAATAATATAAAAACATTAGCATTAAGTGGTAATACTGGTTAAAATGCTTAAATATTGATGTTTAGAAATATTAATTAGAAATATTAATTTGTATAAGTAGCAGAAAATTAGAATAGTAGTGTATATATAATACATGTTTGTGTTGATATCCGAGTGTCAGTTAAAGTGAATTTCCAGTGATGAGAAATTGTGTTTTATTCATACACTTTTCTTGATAAAGTGTTAAATATTCAAACTTTACATGAGCAGCATTTTAAGAGTGTGATTGGATAAAAAAGCCTTACTGAAATGTTCAGTCTTAATAGATTTCCTATATGTCTACCTTCCCTTGCTTGTCATTGGAACTGTCGTCCCCCGAACAGACACATACCACGCACCCCCAACATCCCCCCGCGTGCAAGGCTGGTGGCTCCATTGTCCTGACCTGTTCTCACACTGTTCCATCTCCACATCACGCAGCCAGCCTTTCACAGCAGCAATTCAGCTGCAACAATCACACACTCACGCCTATAAAAGAAAAAGACCTCTTGCTCCCTTTGCCAACCAATTAAGAGCCATCTGGGCTTGGATGAAGTATAAGAAAGCAATTACAAAATCATAAATATTTTCACGATATGTTTTGTTGATGCGAACACTCAAATTATTTTGCTTCCATGATTTGGCTTTACATTCTTAGAAATCAATTATTTTTAAACAAGCAAAAAGTGTGCTTATCAATATTTTGTTCATTTGTGCAGAGCTAGTGAAGGGCACAGCACAGTTTAAAAACACAACAGAGCCAGCCATTGCTTTTGAAGCTGCCATGCAAGTGTGTGATTCTCGATGAACTTGAGGTCATAGATTCCCAGTGGCTGCGTTGGGCAGGGAATGGAGAGCAGCAGGGTTCAAGCCTTGGGTCACTGGAGCTTCAGAAGTGACCAGCCAGCTTTGTCCCAGGAGGGATGATGGTGACGGATTCACTGGTGTTTTCTCATGGTCCACTGAACCCTACAGCATGGACTCCAACTCAGAGCCGGCAGAAAGAGGGAGCACTCCTCTCATCTCCAGTTCACAGAACTCCAAAAGCAGGGCCGTCTGGACGGGCTCCAGGATGCCTTGAGATACACGAAGTCCAGCTACAACCTCACGGTGGCACTGCCAAACCTCATTTCATTATTTTCCTCCACATATAATCTGCTGTACACATTAGGCCTCTGACATGCACTGCAACAGTTCATTTCTCCATTGTCTGGAAGTGTTGAACCACTGTGTTGTCAAGTAGGCTTTATAAGGTGAAAATATATGAATAGAAACTCCATCCTGTCTTTTTTTCTTCTCAATCTAACTAAGTTAAAAGGCTTACTTACCCTTAATCAACATGGCAAGCCCACTGGCATGGTATGCCCCAGCTGTTGCCCTGGCGCAGCATTTCCCTTCTCCCCGTACATTGTTCTGGGCAGCACATCCAAGAGCTCTTGCTGTGTTATGTACTTAGCTGAGGTCAGAGTTGTCATTATCTAGGTCTTGTTGGCACCACGGCCTCCTCTGATGATAGGACTCCCTTTCAGACCTGCAGCTTTTAGCACTCCCTAAGAGCTAACCTCTGTGAAGACCAGGCAATCGACCACCTGCAAATCTAGCCCAGGGCTGGGACTGTGTTAAAAGGAGTATGCTTCATGACATTTTGTCACATGTGCGCTGTTTGCCCTAACCTGGTGTAAGTTTAGCACAGATGCTCCAAAATGTACCTCTGATCCTTTTTTCTTTCCTTTTTTTTGGTTTTTGGAGATGAATTAAGTTAAAATATACAGACAGGAGGCCTATGTTCAGTTGTTAATTAGTGGCTCTAAAAAACTGCCTGGGCCTGTCATCCAAAAAACAAGTTAAAAAATTCAATGCCTGGATTGTAGCTCAAACTCAGAACACATACACAGATGCATTTCCTTCTGTTTTTTTTATTTTGTATTATCATATAACACTTTTAAAGCTTGCACAACACTGGTAAGTATTGACAAATTGATCGCTAGAAGCGCATTGAACAAAATAAACACAACAGGAGATGAGTGTTTGTGGAGGCTTAGGTTTTATGTCTTGATCTAAGCACTGCTGTCTCCATTCTAGCAACATTTCCTCATTCATGTCAGCCCCATGGTGTTGATCTATTAGGAATAATTTTTCCGAATATACTGCATTTTGAAAGGATATATCTCCAACCATGCCTCTCTTGTTCGCTCATTCTCTTGCTCTCCCTCTCTGTTTCTCTATGTCTTACAAACACACAGACACACAAACACACACTGCAACCAGACTTGCACAAGCTCTCCTTAAACCAGTCCCCCCCCCCCCCCCCCCCCTCCCTATAGCAATTTTGTCAGAAGTTGACAATGTCTTGATTTAGTTGTCTGGCTGTTCCGGCCAGTTTTCCCTGCTGCGCTAATGTGAACAGGACATCCTGCTGGGCACCAAAGAATACCACTTCACGGCAGCCGCATAGCTGGCAGCTTTTATTTATGGCGCTACCGAAATGAATGGGTATTAGTGTCCAAACATTTCACCATGCTCCTGCAGCCACACACAAAAGCCACTGATTTCCAGCAAATCTGCACTTATTTTATTCAAGAAGACTAAAGCTAGCGAGAGGGAGAGAGAGAGAGAGAGACAGGGATAGAGAAAACATTTATAATGACTTAAAAGACCCCAAAAGAAGAATAGGAGTTGCGTTTGAAAAGGATTTACGAGAGAGAAATCGAAAAGGAAAAAAAATTGTCCCTCCATTTCACTGCATTTGAGTTGAAAATGGAAAAATATCTATATCCCTAACAGGACTCAACTTAAGTGGCTATAGTCACAAAAACTGCACTTCCTCCACAATCACCCTGTTGTCAGTTGGTCTGTTGTGCACAGTAGTACAATTCATTGTATTTTATAGGATTGTGGCAGGAAGTAAAAAGCATCTTTATCATTGCTGAAATTGTCCATTTAAAGTGTCTCCCACAAATTACTCTTCCTACCATATTGCAATCCAGGCTGCCTTCCATCTTGTTAACCTATGCATTTTAAGTGGACAGTTCCCATTAGATTGCAGTAGCACTGCTAACTCCTGTTGGCTTTTTTGTAGGGAGTAGGCTATAAGGCAGAGTGCTCTCCTGGCCCGGTGCTGCACTTTGCCTGGTCTCTGTGTCCAGGACCTCATCAGCACAGAGTCCGCCTGTCCTCCTGTCCCTGCCACTCACCTCCCTGCTCTTCATCTGTCATTCCTGCCCTTCTGCAAACACATTCCACTGACATTTTGTAAAACTCTGGCATTCACCCTCAATATGGATTTTTGTTGATTATAGCTTTCTGTCTATGAAGATTGCACGTATTATTGACTTTGCAATCCCATGACTATTTGCACAGTGTTTTCCTCCCCTCTGCATCAAGTCCAGCAATAATATTCACACTGGTTTCTCATACCCTATTTTCATTATCCCTTCTTTTTAATATTTTTCATTTTTTCCATATATTTTACTAATCCCCTGCGGCTGCGACCCTTTTTTTATGCCACCAGAGATCAGAGTTTCTGCAAAGCTTCGGTCACTGATGTCATTAAGATTGGGATCTGATACACTAGATGTCCATTGGTTAAATGCCCCTGGCCTGAACTCCCTATTGTCCCCTAATTCCAAGCGGCAGCTCTGTTTCACTTGCTGCATAATAGCCCATAGGTTAAAGTTCTGCTGCTTTTGCTTTGAATTTACATCTTTCACAGGCTCCAGTCTCTTGTTCCGAGCTGGCGTTTTCTTTTTTTCCCCCTTTCATTTCTAGGGAGCCTCATTGCCTGCAGGCACCACGGCTGTGTCTGCTGTAGCTTTCCTGACAGTCTCCCACATCCAGGCATCTTTTGGAGGGGCAGAGGAGAGGAACTTGACTTAACAGGTCAACGTAAGTGGGCTCCGCCCTTCTCCAGAGGGGAAGCCATGGAGCCCTCCATTAAGAGCTGACCTCCACGTTGCACTGGTCTGGCCCCAGCCAGGGTATCACATGGCTCTTCCTGCTCATTAAAGCCCGCTGCCCATAGCAGGATTAGGCCTTTTCATGGTTTATCCTCTACTCTGACAACTGACAATGGGTGAGGATCGCTGCTTCAAATGGAGTGTGCATATGAATCATGGAATTATAATTGCTCTTTCATGATGAGAATATTGGAAAATCTATCCACATGCACAATGCAAAGCATTAATTGGGGTCTGTTTTCAAGGGCACATTGTTACACTATTTGAGCCCAAGAAAACGGGAAGGGTGGTAATGAGGCATTTTCAATACAGCACAGCACCTGTACACAGACTGCTGTTTGCACACATACACTCGGCTACCTTCTGCCTGTAACCTTTACTCACCATGGTACTTTTATTCAGAGTCTGCTGCACTTAATACACTATGGAGTGCCCTGTTTGCTAGTGTTGTGATGCTTTCAGAGAGCAACCCCATATAAACAGTGGTGGCCTGTTCCCCATGACCCAGTAGAAGCTTACTAAGGGCATTCGGGTTATAGAGGGCTGAAGCTTGGGTGCTGAGTAGGAAACTAAGATGACATTACCTCTTGAGCTGTGTAGGAGGGAGTAAGCTGGTCATAGCGAGGCAACAGAGCAGCTATCTGCAGCACCAAGCGTTTCTCATTTACACCACAAATGTGTCTGTTTTTATTATATTTATTTCATGTAGTATCATGGCATGAAACAGGCATTTCCTTTATGGTGGAGGGCAGGATAAGCTGGCTCTCAACAAGTTAGGGAGGGGGGAGGTATAGATATAATAGAACAAATTATATTCTCTCTCCCTCCAATCTTATTTAATTATAAAGTAAATGTAACTTAAAATATGTCTGAGTGAAAAAAGGTTATGTACAAATCTAAAATTGTGACTTTTAAATCATTTGTCTTATCTATGCAATGAATTAAAAAACAATACTTCATTTAAAGTGTGAACAACACCATCGTCATTAACATATGCAGTGAAGCTTTTTCACACTCTGCTATATTAAATACAATCTGATAAGGACCACGTATATTTAAAAGGTGTTAATGAACTGCTGATTTAATACTCTCCTTTCTATTGCAAATGAACCCTCCATCGATAACCACCTGTCATTTCTTAGAAAAACAATCCATAATTGTGTGTGTGTGTGCGTGCGTGCGTGTCTTATTTCTGATTTTAAATAGTTGTATAGCTGAGGGACTTTTGAATTAAAAGTTAATTTTTGGGGAAATGATATACCTTATAGAGATGGCATTATAGCTCTGAATTTTTACAATTGTTATGGTTAAAACAATTCTAAATACATTTCTTGTACTTGAAGATTTAATTTTACAGTATTGTGTGTATTTGTATACACACAATACTGTACAATTAAATCTTCAAGTACAAGAAATGTATTTTTTTAGCCAAAACTCAATATTATTAATTTTCATTTTTAAATGACCACACATTAAACAGAGCAAAATATAGAATAAATTCATTCAGTTTGGTGAGCAACAGAGACATTCTTTTGGAAAGCTGTCAAAAACAGAAAGAGGGCTGCGAAAAGAACTGAAACTCTGTTAGCAACGCAATTAAACTCTGGTAATGAGGTCAGACATCAGATCCAGTGCAAGTGATATCATTACACAGGCTGAACGGATGGGCCGCTCCAGCTGCCGTGCTCTTGCTGTGGGATTAGACTGGCTGTCCTGAGGGCAGCACTTTTACTAGGCTGACCCCTGCCTGCCACTGGGGCACCAGCCACCCCCTGGGCTCTTTGGGGCTTTGGCCCACAGTCCTGGTGCCAGTGGTACCAACAAGACTGCGGAGAAGTGAACTGTGCTGCCACGTGGGATGACAGGACTCGCCACTCCATTAAGAAGCACTGAGACAGGCAGGCACCAGCACACAATCCACCCTGTGTTGCCAATTACGAATTACTGGGTTCCTCTATTTCAGTCAGCTCATTTGTAAGAACCAACCAACAATGACAAGGTGATAAAAGGACATTGTATCAGTGATTAGAGTGCTGCGTTTGAACCTGTTGATGGTTAAGATACGGCTCGCCAATAAAACATACCTTCATGCTGTCTTTCTATGAAAATAAATCCTTTCTGTTTGGTTAAAATCATAGTTCATACTTGCTCACAAGATTGAAATAATGAAACATACAGATTGGTAGCAGTCAAATTGTCCTTCCCCATTGTCTAAAGCCTCGTTTGCAAAGTTCTTAGCAGGAGTCTGCTTAATTTGTCCTTTCTTGCTTGTGTGTTTTGTGCTTTTTGTCTCTCGTGATTACTTTGAGGATATCGTTATGACATTCAGCAGCAACAATAATTCTTCTGTTCTAATTCATATCAATTAGTAGGCGATGGTAATTCAAACTGACGGCACAGTGTATCTTGAAAGGCTTGCGAGGATGTTGTGGCGGCAGCATCCCTGTGCAGCCAAAAGCCACCCTCCTTTCCCCTTTCTTCCCCCTTTCTGTCTCTCTGTCCACAACAAGGGGCTCCAAGCAAAGAGGACAATACAAGTCGGAGCCAGTACTTTGATAATTAGTTATTGATTGAGAACAATGGCATGGCGTACACTGTTGCATTAGCTAGACGCCAGTAGGTCGCGACACCAAGAGCAGCCATCAGAAACGAGGGCCAAAACATGCCTGACTCCCCTAATAAGATATTCCTTCATGTTGTTCTCTTTCATTTCCCTCCTCTTTTTCCTTCCTCAGACATGTTAGTGTTCAGGTTATCAGGTCAAAAGTATTAATGCTAGTGCACAAACGAGTGCCTGATGAAGGAGAATTTAATTAGGGAATGCCCACTCAAGCTTTTCATACCAAATTGCCCTGTTTTTCTTTATTGTTTCTTTATTTGTAGGAACTTTTTTTCTTCTTCTTTTTTTTTAGCACCAACACCACAAACAAAGAAAAGAAAAAAATGCATTTAAAACATATTGTGAATTTTTCTGGCACTGCTAGTATTGTTTTCATGATATACAGTAGTCTACATAATAGTGATTGCCAAATGAAGCATGATTAAAAATATTGTGAAGCAGTTACATATCATTGACAGCTTATTCATAAAGCATATGTCTGCATATGAATTATATCTCATGTCAGGAGTTGTTGAAATAGTCTCATCCTTGCCAAAATGTAAAGGGAAAAAAACAACAACAGTGTATCTGGAATTATTTTACACTCGCGATTGAACCGTGTATCACATGCTCTCTGTGATTGTGTTGAGTGAAAAGCAGCAGAAGCATTTCACCACACACAACATATTGACGGCTGTGTGTGCTGACAGTGGCTGATGTGGCGTGTCAGAGTTGGTGTCATTCGGTGAAAGTTTGGCTCTTAACCAAGCCGTGTTTACACATAATAGAAAATCCTCAAATAATTGCTAGGTCTCCTCGCTAAAGAGGGGATGTGTCTGCTTTGGCATCAGTGTGAAAGAAAGCTCCCTAACTCCCTTCACCTGATCTGTGGCCTGTAAAGATGCACCTGACATTAAACAGACAGGCCAAAGCGTCAACTGAACAATGGAGGACTGTCAGGACCAACAGCAGGGCACGGCTCTACCGTCACTGCTCTGACAGCCTGGGCCTCAGAGGGTAAACTGCTTTGCTGGAACTAATTAAACAGATGAAGTTATGACATGAATATGCAGATGTTGTTTACATTTTACCATATGGTATTATTTCAGGTAATAACGCACAAGAGAGCCTTCCCACTCATTAATGTGAAGGGATGGAGTGAAAAACACTGTCTGTCAAGAGACACTCGGAGCGTGTTCAAGGAAATATGATCAGACTGACACTCGGGTGTTGGAATCTATTTCAAGCCACTCAATTAACATGTTGATAGCTATTACGGTTTTTGATTGAAATTGTTAGCATACTGGCTGTTGTGGACAGGCCATTCCTTATTGAAAGTATATATTTTCTTTTTAAATCTATCTGCAAGTGTCAGATTTCTGCAAATTTACAAAGTAAAATTAATTATCACAACATTGGCCGTGTCTTGCCGCCTAGAATGACAATATTTACTATAACTAATTTCCTGCCTCCGATTGACATTTAAATGCAATAGTCACTGACGCAATGCCGTACATCTTTTTTTTTGTGTACTTTTTCAGTACAGCTGCCATGAACCCAGTTTAATTCTCACTATACAACCTGCGTTTAACTCAACTTCTCTATATATTTTTTCCTAATTTTGCCCAAAGTGTTTAAAGTAGTAGAACTGTCTAGGGTTCTTTTCCCCCCTACTTTTGTGTGCAGCCCTATACCATTCCCTCGGAGCGGGTGCTGAGAGGTTAAGAGGGAAAGGGCCGATGGAGTCGCGTTTAGTAAGAAGTGTGGGATCACGGGGGCCAGCTGGTGGGGTGATGGGGAGCGTAATTGTGCCCGCTGTGTGGATAGGGTGGGGGGGTGAGAAGCCCTGGAAAAGAGGGAGGGGAGGGGACACCTCAATTACCTGTGCTCCCTCTGACCCCTCTCTCTCTCTCCCTCTGTCTCTCCACGGACAGACCCACTGTCTGAGAGGCGGGGGCGCATTTCCACAAGGCAGATGCACATCCCCCTCCTTTGTTCAAGATAGCATTCGCTCCTTTTTCGTGAGCCACAGAAAACTTAATTGCAACAATCTCCTCTCTATAATGCGTTTTTCTCCTTTTATTTGTCACTGTCAGAAAATGTGAATTGTATTTATCTGTAAAATAAACTAAATAAATAAAAATAATCAGTGGTGAATCAATGTTTGATCAGGGGAACTTGGCCAGGCGAAATAAGATTTAAACATGTACGACAAAAATAAAAGCTAATTTTACCTGAACTGAGCTGTTTTCTCTCAAACATATGCAGCAGGTTACATGCAGCTGTCAGGGTTTATTTTGGAGATCCTTGCTGGGGCCGATACAGAAAGTGACAGAGACTGTTGTAAAATCAATACTTCACAGGAGTGTGATGTCTTAATAAACTCTCTGTGTTGTTCAGACAGGAAAGCTAGACGTGTACGAGGAGGACTACAGCGCGGGCCATTGTGGAGCTGTCAAGTCTAGCCCTCAAAAGCAGATGAAGCTGTCAGATTATTAATATGTTTATACTGACAGGCCCCAAGTCCACCCCTAAAACCCTCCCCTTCTTTCAATGTCCCTCAAAAAATATGCTCGGCTTCAAAGACAAGAGGCCACAAGGTTGGGATGCAAGGTCAAAGGCCAAATACATTTTGAAAGCAAATTCTCTTCCTTTTGCGACCTGTTTTTATTGCTGTCGCTCCCCTTCTCCGCGGCGACCATTCAGCTGAAACTTAGGCTGAATTGGCAGCAGCTTTCAAAGCGCTTGGCAGCCTGGTGATCCTCAGGAGCTCTCAGCTGACATCTCCCTGGGCTTGTCTATGCTCTGGGGTCAGCGCGAGCCCTGACTCCCAGGACCCACTCACTCAGGCGCTACCATGAGTCAGTGCCGCAGACCGAAATTAAAATGTGAAAAGCTGCGCGACTGAAGGCATTCCTCGCCCCCCATGGCATTTTCCTTTCTCTGTGACAGTTCCTCCGAGACTGCTTTTTTCTTTCATGTTTCTTTTCTCCCTTTAGTTTATTTAACAACATGCGAAACAGAGCTGTCAAGGAGAGACATGCTTGATCGACAGAGTAAGGGAGTGTCTTCGTCAACACGGGGTTAAATTCGATTTTCTGCATGTTCAGTACGCTCGTCTCAAGCCAGTTATTGCCTCGGCTTGATGTTTTTTGATGGATCAATTATCCATTATAGCATGTTGCGAAGCCAAACATAACAGCAAATATGACACCTGTCACATCTTCTATTAGGGTAAGGAAATTGAAATTATTTAATGACAGCTAATTTAGTCTTTGTTTTGAATCTCATTATGGCTGCAGTAATTGTGTTCCATAAAAATAAAAATTAAAAGTGAAACATGTCGCACTCAAAGTAAAGTACCCCGACTACAGCTATTCATTTGATATCTCTAAATGAAAGCAGAAGTGAATAAATTGCACTTTATCAGATTCAGACAAATACAAGTTTGAAATGACTATGAGATCTTATGGATTTTTTCTCTCTACTTTAAAGTCCAGTTAAGATTAAATTAAAGTTAAATTCATAGATAACGCTGTAGAAAACCGAGACAAAGAAAAACACCAGAGCCTCTCAATATATAACATGAATATGAAAAGGTGCAGCTAGAGAAGACGTAGAATAATTTAATAATCATGAAAAAATATTGAAAATACTTTTTTAGCTTTTTAAAAATATACATATATGTCATGTGTACATAGCAATATTAAAACAGTACAATCTAAATGACTAGGAGGTTATTTCTTTATACGAATTCAAATACAGCTAGCAGTGTGAAATGTTAATGAGAATTTATCACCGCGTATCATTTCACCACTTAATAATTGAATGATATTGCTTCAGATTGGGACAAAAGCGCGGAGAGCTGAATAGATGTGATATGCTTTTCAATAACATGTATGTGAGAAAGCTGCGTGGGAGCGTCTTATCGGTACATGTGTGCATATACTTGAATTTGCAAGTAAAGAGCCTTATTGGGATTACCCACGGTACATTCTAGTTGGTATCATAAAGAGAAAGAGGGACTGGATGTGTCTCTCTTTTTATTTTCCAGGGATTGGGTAAGCTCTCTGTCAATGGTTTGGGAGTTGAATTGCCCTGGATAGCTCCCCTCATTCCATGGAATGATCTCAGACCTAATTTACTGGGCAGCTCAGGATCCAAAGCATACAAGGCTCCTCTCCTCTGCATAGAATGTGTGAAATAGATAGAGCAGCCATCCCCTCAGATGTGCTGAAGTAATCTTCAGCCAGAGCTGGTCCAGCAGGCCTCACCCCTAAAGGGATTGATGCAGTGTCAGAACCTTTGGCTCAGGGGTCATCCTCTCTTCTTGCCTGGCCAATCTGACAAAAGCTGAATTTCTTTCCCCTCACTATTCGTTTCTCCTTTTTTCTTCTATTGAATTCATCAGCGAGGGAGACATGAGATGTGAGATGTGAATGAAACATTTTCATTAGAAGGGAGGAGAATCCCCCGGTCATGGAGACAAGGCCAAAGCCCATCCCAGCCAATGACATCCCCACCAATTCTTTCTTTCTTTCCTTTTTTTTGTCCTTCTTGCTTTCCCCAGCTGTCACTCTCTGCGGTATGTGGCAAAGCTGATTGAAATCAGCACTGTGTCAGGGCCATCATATCTCGGAAAGACATAAAACATGCAGAAACATCAATAAGCAACAGGCCGCTGACAGCTCCCAGGCACCGATGGCGGCATGGAGAGATGAGGGGAAGGTTAGGACTCTGGGGGGGATGCTGCGCAGTTGAAGTGTCTTCTTCAGGCTTCACTGAGACCCAGCCAAGACAAGATAAAGTCTATCAGGTTATCGCCTAGTTCAAGTTGCTTCTCGGACAGCAAGGCCAACTGGGACTCTGGATGTCAGAAGATCTGTGCGCACATGTGTGAGCGAACATATATGTGTGTGTACAATAAGCTTGTGTTTCTGTGTGTGTGTGTGTGTGTGTGTGTGTGTGTGTGTGCGCGCGCGCGCTCATGCAGGTCTACAGTATTTGAAGGAAGAATAGAGAAAGATGCTGCACTTGCTACTCACTGCAAGAATTTGTCTAATTAAAGTTCAGAGAAAATGCTTTATCACTGCACAGTGAACATTTTGCCAAAAACTAAATGTATTGTTTGTGATGTGCTCAAGCTGCCAATTGTGTATTTTGAATTATATTTCTTGGTTATTGTATTTGTAAAATAGGGTTTTTTTTGGTCATATGTGCTTGGAAAATAAGATTGATAATGCACTAGTTATACCTAGTAGTGGGTGGGGCACAGAGATGCTTTGGGATTTTTCAGTGTGTATAAAATTCACTAATGGGAGGTAAAGGTGATAGTCTGTTAGATTGCAGCCTGACACCAACTCTTACTGCTGATAATTAGGCAAGTTTTTTAGCCCAGAGAAACTGCTGTATGGCTTGTTTTCTCCCACTTGATAATGGTCATCACGTTCGCCGATATATACCTTCCTGTTTAGAATTGATATTACACGGGCCTTATAATCATCCTTACAGGATCCTGACATTGACAAGGTAATATTCACCAGTAATTAGCATGGCACAGCAAGTCGACGGAGGGAGTTGAAGTTTCCCTCCTAAGTTGAAGCCTATTATTTTTGTGTTGATGGGTTAACGTTGTGGACAGGCGCCCATCTGCATATCAAAATGTGACTCCTATTATTTTTATGTTTGTCTTCCAGTAACAGCGCCTCCCAGCACTCCTCCATGTTCTCCTCCATCTGCCTCCTGTCCATTGATCAGCCTTCCAGGGCATCAGTCTGTTTAACATCTGCTACAAGTTCCAGCAGCTCAGGTAACTATCTCGCTGCTCTCCACCGCCTATTGATCTTAATGTCCACCTGCAGGAACATCTGTTTCAGGCATGTCGTCCGTCAACGCAAACTGGCTATACCTTGTTTTCACTTCACGTCTTGTCCACTCTCACTTATACTCACACAAACAAAAACATTTCTCTCTTGAATACACGTTAAAGGGGGGCTTGCATTGTTCCAATAATGAATATTAAATAGTCACTATAATAGCTTTTGCATCGTTGCACATAGTGGGTGGTAGTATTTGTTACTGGGAAAATAATTTTAAAATATTTTTAAAGAGACTTCTGTACTATACAAATACGACCAAATGTAACTTTATTTATTTTATATTCATAATAAATAAGTTTATTTACCAACATAATCTACTACGTTTATAAGAATTTGTTATTGCACTCAAGACATTTACATATTCTGTTTACTATTTAAACAGTAGTTGTGATTAAATACAAAACTGATATAATTCTTATTTTGCATTAAGAAAAAATCTAAATATTTCAATTATTATAATTGTTGGAAATTTTAATTAAACAACATGTCATGCACAAAGCAAACCACACAAAAAATCAGTTTTTTGACTAAAATAATTATTGCTTTCACTCAAATCAAGAAAAATGTGCTCTCAATGATTTGAAAAATAGCTGCAGTTCAGTGGTTTACATAGTGTTAGTAGATGATAGAAGACATTTTATGTAGTGTCTTTAATATTATTCTTGTCAGAAAGCGTCTGAGCCGGTCTCGGGCCGAGAAGACCTTGCATCTTCAAATTTTTGTCTCCTTCACAGGCTTCCAGAGCTCGGAGGGACCGCTGTTGCACAGTTTAATTTGCTCTTTTGTAATGACGGGGCGTAGGTTAGTTAATTTCAATTTTTGATTTCAAAAGCTATCAAATACAGCTGAGATGAGAAATCAATTTTCCCAGCTGCCCTGGCTTTGTGGTGAAAAGAACTTGCGCCATTGGTGAACAGCCTGTCACATGACCAAGTCAGGGATTAGTTCAGTAGGCCCATGTTGCCACCACCTCAATTACAGGCTGCCTCTTGTCATTTACCTCTATAACATCTCATTCTCAGACGCAACTCATATTTAATTCATGAAAGCCTCCACAACAGTAATTGTAATGTAGATTGTTACATTCAACCATATTTAGACAGCAACTTTTTGTTTTGCAAGCCAACGGCCGTGATTGTGTCGTTTGATATAATTGGAATAAACAAAGATAAAAGTGGAAATCTCATTTTTGACGGATACATTTTTTTATTTTAAAATGATGCATCTTCATAAGGCAGCAAGGTGTACATATTTGTCTAAGAAAAGGATGTAATGTGAAAAAATAGGTAATGCTGATTTTAATTGGAAAGATAGTGTCTTTTGTTGTATTGTAGACAATGACAATCATCAAATACATTATTAGGACTGTCTTGTGATCAGCCGTCTTAAAAGCTGACTCTGGGTGGCCTCACTGACAATAAGCACTCATCTTAATCAACCCGTTGTGAGTGTAGATAGGCCAGTTTGTTCAAGCTATAGACTTCTCAGTATAAATGATATGTGCGCTGAAAGCGTGATATGAAACTATTTTCCTTCACATATTTGTTTGAAATTCCTTTTTTTATACATTTGACTAATGGTTGATAAAACATTTTGGACTCTGTGTGCAAGCTTATTTTTTTACTCCTATAAAGCCTTTTTTATTTATTATTTTATTGAATCCATTACAACTTTAATTTTTTTTCCCTTTGCACAAATTGTCAATTTGGTCAGTTATCAAAAAATCTTCTTTTTTTCATACGGATCGGTTCACGGAACAAAAAGTAGAACGGAGGCAATTTATGGACATATCATGAGATTATATCCGTTTGACAGTTGTGTTATTCTATGTGGTTTCCATGACAACTGTGTGAGGCCTCCAATAAAACCAACCTCAGCTGTCATCTCTTCATCTAAAAGCTTTGTAATTGCTCTCATTTGCATACTACAATTAAGTGTGTTAGCTCACAGCAAGAACAATCAACCTCCACTAAAGACTGGGGATAGTATAATTATTATATCAGTGGATTTGTATTAAACATTACCAACAAGCCTTTGTTTGACATCTGCATTGTAGGCCTACTGTCAGGCTAGTTTTCACCACTTATTTTTATAAATATCCCAGACAGTGATGGTAAATGAATGGCACTGGTTGTAATGTTGTTATAAGCATTTTCAGTCAGAGCTTTTATATCACCTTATGATCACATAAAAGTATACATTTTACTCCAAATAATTTTATTGAGGTTTCTCAGTAGGCTACACTGAACAATAATCTTTCTAGGCTTTTTGACTCAGTGGTGCACTTGAGTAGCTAGAAACAGAATGATTTGTTGTAGAAGGGAGACAGTTTAAGCTGCTGATTGAATGGAAAGGTTGAATGCATTGGATTTTTAAGCATTGTTTCTTTTACCCTCAGATGCGCAGCGGCTGTAATGAAGAGCTCTTGAACTCCCAGTCAGAGACCCTGTGACAGGAGTTCAGGAGGATGCCTCTTTGGCTCTGCTGGACGTAAGACACACACACACACACACACACACACACACACACACACACAGTACGTGCTCAGACACAGATGCACTCGTAGACAGCCACAAACGGCTTATACAACAATCAAAATGAATCTGTCACTCATTCATTGTTTCAGAAATCTCTAGCTTTTCATTCAGTGTCCAATGTCCAATTTTCCCACTGATACTGTAAAAATATCAAAAATCTACCTCTGCGCTTCTTTGTATTTATAATTCTCTGTTTTCCCATTGATATTATTTATTTTGAGATAAAACTAGAGATGACCAACTTTATATGAGAAATGTCTTCATACATGTCTTCAAGTTTTTGAAATCCTAAAAGCAGCCTTATTTCCAGCCTCCCGAGCTTTATAATCAAGCCTGTGATACCGCAGCACATCTTTGGGGCAGGTTCATTTTTATTTGGAGTTTTTGCCTTCAGGCCCCCTGAATTGAAATGGAAGACCAAATGGCAAGTGCAGCATTCCACGGCTCTCTGCAACCTCCCAACACAAACTGGTCAAGCAGAAATGAGACCTGCATCAATTTTAATTTGTATTTATCCTGCTGATGACCTACTCCTTTCACTCTGCCGTTGGAGGCACAAATTACACCCATCATAACTCTGATTCTAACGGGCCACGGTGCGCCTATCAGGAAATTAACATGGTTATATACCACCGGCGGGTTCAAGGTGTCACAACACAATTATACAATCATGCAACCTGCCGAGCCCTGACTGGTCGCCGGTGTATGACAACTAAGCTGGAGGGCTACACTGTCTGTCACATCCAGGCGTGCAAGATAAGTTCACTAAAGAGTAGACTGTGCCTCAGTGTCTGCTTCTCTCTATCTAAATCAGTTAAATATCACATGGCTGTTGCAGTCGGGACGATTTTTTTTTTTGGGGGGGGGGGGGGGGGTGGCGGATTATAGAGACTCTCACCTGATCTTATCTTTGACTCCTCAGTTTTTATGTGAAAACATAAATCAAGTTATAATATGTGGCCTGCCTGTGTATCATCGATTTGAATTAAGTCATCAATGAGGAAAGTGTAATGTTAAAGCTTTTTACATTGTGCAGTGCCGTGCAGCATCTCAATGTGACTTCCAATCAACCCTAATCCGTGTATCTCGTAAAATTTAGAAAAAAAAAAAAAGGAAGGGAATGGGAGGGAAGGGAAGCTCCCTCTGCCTGGATCCCCAGTGTACTCTCAGTGTCAAGCCATTAGGCTGTGTGAAATGAGGTGCCACTCATGATTCATAATGCCGCACATCTATAGATGCAATGGTAAAATACAGCCCCTCAATACTCAGTTCTCTGTTGGAGTTGGGGGAAATAATTCTGCTCTGATAGCGGTCCACCCCGCAATATCCCAATTCAAAGTCACAAAGATATGAAGAGGGCTGTTGGATAAATTCAAAATAATCCACTTTAGGAATAGCTGTGGGATTAATGGAACGTGTGTGTGTGTGTGTGTGTGTGTGTGTGTGTGTGTGTGTGTGTGTGTGTGTGTGTGTGTGTGTGTGTGTGTGTGTGTGTGTGTGTGTGTGTGTGTGTGTGTGTGTGTGTGTGTGTGTGTGTGTGTGTGTGTGTGTGTGTGTGTGTGTGTGTGTGTGTGTGTGTTGTATGCATGAGCAAATGTGTGCTTGACTGATGAATAAAATATATCAAACACCAGTGTAGCGACGCAAAAACTTTTACATACTGTAGGACGATATTACTAATAAGATAATCAGCCTTGGCGATGAAAAGAAATGACACAGAGGAATAAGGAAAATGACAACAATGCCCATATTATTTCTTACGAGCCGACAGAAGCGCTGAATATATACACTTTTAGGAAATCTATTTGAGGGATAAAGCGCGTTCATTCTGTCCAATTTGAAAGCACGTCAATAGAACACACACGGCTGTTTAGCCAGTTGTTACAGAACTGCAATCAATGAAAGTTATACTGACTACTTCTACTCTTCACAAAAAGCCTAAGATAGCAGCTGCCTGAAACATTTACCCAGAGGTACTGTAGATGTAACAGTGATAACGGGAAATAAAGCTAATAAGTGTCACTTTGATGTGACAACAAATTATACATGGTTCTATCAGATCTCATTTCCCGTCCACAACACAGAGACAGAGAATACCCTGAAGCATGGCTGTTAATGGGAGCGTCTATCAGCCATCGTGGAAAAGCCTGCCTCATTACTCACTCCAACACAACTGTGCCCAGGGTGGTCGTTTTCCCCAGCGGACACTGGTTCACAGACCAGAGACGCACCATGACTTGTTTTTCAATGCACAGGGCACACAGATGCCGTCGTGCTGCGAGTGTGCTCAACCGTCTTTATCAGGGAAATTCACTTAAGCAAAACATTTGAACATTTTTAAAAGAATCATCTACATTAAGTTTATGAAATATGTTGTTTGCAGATTTTTTTTCTACTGTTTTATATTGTTGGGTTGATACATTTTATAGTTGCTTCTTGACTAGGCTGCAGAAAATAGCCCTATGTAGCTATGTAGCCACTCATCTTATAGTTCTTATTATACGTCTGATTCTATATGACCTGATTGTTATTCAGAGAGAATTCTTCCATTCGAGAGGGCGCGAAATACTCACATAACCTTCTATCCCTTCCAACCTGTGCAATGAATATTTTAAAACCTTAATATATATTGGCCATCTGAATTTTCAAACCGAGTCCTCCCTTTTGTCCGTATAATCTCAGGGACCATTTTCCTACCATTGTGCTTGCGACTGAGAATTTTTTTTTTCACAATTTGCAATCACTGATGGTTCTCTGGTTTTTACTCTCTGTACCCCTGTTTCTAGCTTCCCTGACAAAGTCAATAGGGGGCATCCCTCATCTGTCAAAAACAAACATCAAAAATACTTCTTGTGCTTTTTTCTTCTTCTTTTCTCGTTCCCTCTTTTTTTGTACAGCCGCTTTCGCTGCATGCTAGAAATAGTGTAGATTCCCTGCTCTGTGGCCCTTATCAACATAAGAGTAGTAAGAGCAGTCAAAACATATGAGATATAAAGTCCTGTAGAAAGTAGCTGACCCTCTGGTGACTCTGTCACCCAGAGGGGTGTCAGCAGCGCTTGCTGTGCGTGTTCCAGTGCAATCTGTGGAGCAGATGGCTGGAGTCCTGGGCTGAGAGCAGCAGGTCTCAGCCTGAATGTCAACAGGATGATGTGAGTTGGCTCCCTCCGAACTTTAGTTAATACCTTCCTGTATTGCAGACTTGTTAAGGGTCTGGGAAAAACTCACAGACTCCATAAAAAAAGAACAATGCTCTCTCTCTCTCTCTCTCTCTCTCTCTCTCTCTCTCTCTCTCTCTCTCTCTCTCTCTCTTTCTCTCTCTCCTCTCTCTGTTTTGCCCTCTCTCCCTGTGTTGCCTCTCCTAGATGGTAGCCAATGTTTACTGGTAAGTATTGCCCTCAACCTCTTTGTATATTCAACGTGGGTTTTCTGTTTGGGTAGTATTATATAGACACATCTGTATTGATATACTTTTTCAATGGGAGATAAAATCTTCATCTTGGCATTGATATTAAATAAAATGGTGGATATTGTGTACATTTAATTGAGAAACACTTGATTGATGAAAAGAAAAACATGTTTAAATATTTCTTTCAAAAATAAGCTAATTGAATACAGTCAAGAAACGTAAAGGCATTTGATCGCATTGATGCAAAAGATTCTATAGATATCTAATGCCGCCTCATACAGCAATGATTTCCAACAATTGCAATGGCTTTGTAGTTCCAGGAATTGGATGAAGAAGGTGATTAATATGACGCAGATTGAAGATGTGAAGCAATTTGAATTGTCTGAATAGCATACCCTCAAACTGCAATGTCAAAGAGTAATTATGGACATTAGTATTTCTCCTTTATAAGATTATGTCCCTGACTAAGTGATTTAACATTGACTTTGTTTGAAAAGTGTTATGGTTATGATGAAATTGTCATTAAAACTTAATCACTGGCTAGGTAAATAAACAATTGCTGGAATTGTGTACATCCAGCTCTCCCTCTGCAATTTAGGCTTTAATCTTGGTTACTGGCAGATAGAGCCTTTCCCTCTCTCTCCCTCTCTCTCTCTCTCCATCTATATCTCCATCTCTCTCTCCTCATATTATATAAAGAGTGGCAGCAGGCAGAGTGACAGACTGCCCCAAGAGATGACACCTGTCACTGAGGGGAGTGCTGCTAATCTACAAGCCTCATTTTGTTTGAACTCTTTGTCACCTTGCCGTCAAATCCTCATCTTCTCAGTCACTGCCAGCTTCACTCCCCTCTGCTCCTCTGCTCACTCTGCTTTGCCCAATCCCTCCACAATATACAGAACCTCCACCATCCCCGCACACAGCAAACTCCTTCATACAAACCAATGCTGTATTTGTTATTTATTTTTAAATTTTCTGTTACACAGATGCAGAGTAAGGTTTTTTTTTAGAGCATAAGTGAAAAGTGAAAATCTGGTCCGGTCATTGTCTTTTTTAGATGTGTAAAAGTTCTTTATGTGACCCCAGTGCATGAGAAGATGATGCGTCCTTGTTCAAATGTTTTTATTTTGCGAACAAAGCCCCACTCATTCATATTGAGATTTGTCTAAGTTAAAGTGATCTGAATAGAAATGCAGTCTGGAGTGGCCTAGTCTCTATGGAGCAGCACACTCCACCCCCTGGCCAAATATCTATATTGTCCACTTCTACAGACTGTGCTTTGTAATTATAATATAATTCATTATGTCTATGCTGCATGTGTCACAAAGGAGGAGTCCTCCCCAAAATCCTCCTGCACTGTTCAGGCTGACCGCACACATTCTTGTTCCCATTTTAAAGCCTGCGGCTTGGAAATACCCTCTCACACCCCCATAAACAATAGATTTTCCTATTTTGCTTAATTGAGATATCAACCGCACATCTGACAGCTCACACCAGCCCCGAACTCAGGCTGAAGGAAATCTATATTGTGACTGGAAATAGATAGAAAAAATTGTCTAATAAGATTGAATGACAAAGAATACTATAATTATAATATTTATTATTATTAATAATATTAAAAATACAAGTAATATTAACTTTATTAATAAGTATTATTGGGCTTAATTTGCCTCTTTAGATACCTCTTAGAATGTAGAAAATCTCCCTATTTACTGCCATGAAGACTTGATAAACATTCATGTTAATGTTGAGTTTTCTTCCTTTTTTCAAATAGATTGTGACAGCAGAAAGAAAGTAAAAACACATGATATAATCCAAGTTGCAGCTGAGACATCTGCCAACTTCTTTAAATGCCTCCATTAAGAGGAATTATCTTTTCCAGGCACATTTTGTATGAACGCGTCCAAAAAAAAATCCCCATTTCATTTGGATTGCCTGGGGTTTAATTTAATCCTTTTGCTTATTAAAAAAAAAAAGATGCAGCATCTTTAACAATAGAAAGGCTAGTCTTAGTCTGCATCGAACACAATGGCCAAGGTTAAATTGATGGCTGTGTGTACCCTTTGCATTCATATTCAAATAAAAACACGCATAACTGGTTTCATAGCAATGTGCAATTATGCATTGGTATGCTCAAGGCAAAACTGCAATGCAGATTAACAATTTTTCTGATATTAAAAATGAACAACATTCTTTCTGTATTTTCATTTAGCAGTCGCTTAAATGTGTGAGCGAACATTTATTCCTTTCTAAGTAATGCCTTTCTAAGTCACACTACTTCATAATGTATAGAATACAGAGGGGACAAACTGGAGGAAATATTGTATGAGTCATAAGAGTAAACATTTTCTTTCTATCTGAGCTGAGAACATAAACAAACGGCACACAGCTACAGCAGTGTCGAACTGGCCAGTGGAGAACAGGCAACGAAACCTCCTCAATCTAGCAAACTTAAAGTTAGTCACTCACAGAAATCAAACTTCTGTTTACAATTGTGATTTAAATTTGTTTAATGGGGTTAAGGCCATTTGTTAAAACATGGGTCAAGGTTCAACCATGGGACTCACTGAGTTCATCCAACATTGTTTACGCTGTCCAGTAGAATTGGAGCATGATGTGTGCTGTGACGTTTTTTTGCGAATAGTTGACAGAGTTGGAAATCAACCAGGAAGCAGAACATCTATTTGAACAGCTGCATCATCAACAACATATCAATTCATGCCAACATTTGTTGTGGAAGAATTATTTTGGGAACAAATATATTTATACATTTGGATAAGACTTGATAGTTGTCACTTCAGATGATATAGATATACATGTATAACAAGACATGTTAGATTGACAAAACCAAGCTAAAATATACAAATTGAATCTCTAAAGTTCAACATTTCTAAAGTATTTTAACCAACATCTATTTGAATAATCAGCACATTTTCCATTAAATGTTCTTAGTGCTTTAGAAAATATCACTCATATTAATCATGGTTAACAAATACAATCTGTGACAATGATGACTTGTTTATCATTGCAACCGTGTTTGCTCATCAGACGTCAGAGAAAATAAAGCGTTTGTAGACATCGTGCACAGCGAAATTGAGGATCCAACATGTTTCCTGGTGTTTTCATAAAAGAAAATTCAGTCAGATAGAAAAATAAAGAATTCAAAGTTAAAAAATTATTTTGACATTGTACCTCATAAATATTTTGCACTTTTACAAGGCGGTGCAGACACCAGGTTAAGGGACTTCAGTTTGAAAAGAAAATGACAAAACTACAAGTATCAATATTCATAGTCAAGCGTCAGTAACCATATAACATTTAACAATGAGACAATTTTGAAACTAAGCTCAACTGCCTCCTCAAAGCAAAGTTCCCAATATAAGCAGAGATAAACACTTTTTGTAAGTAATTTAATTGTTTTACGAATGGGAAACAGTGGGTTATATTCAGAAATATCTCACTTTGCAATGTCTTCCTGAGCTTTTACTGGACAACAGATGACATTCATATTGTCTTTTCGAAGACTTAGGTAAAAGAAAAGTACACAAATACAGTAAATAAACACAATTGCTCTTACCAATAGTATTGCTCAACATTGTTGTTTATCATTTATAAATATAATGAAATAATAATTAATCGTAAAATCAACAACTTTCCAATTACAATCGTAAAGTAGGCAATTTTTTTTCTTGGACTTAAGCCACCAAGACAACTAAAACTCATGATAAATACAATATATCTCTCCATTGTATATTATAGTTGATTCACTTTAGATTTTACATGTTTAACTTCGAATTACCGGCAGCCAATTATATTTATTAACCAACTATTCAAAATATGTATAATATAATGTTTTGTTGTTCAAAGTGTAGAATCAATTGCAGGCACACAGTGAATTACTACCATTCCAAATAACCTTCATTTCAACTTAGATTGGCTCTACCTTGTTATGCTTTGTTTTTCCCATCCTCCCCCTCCTTGTGTCACATGGGGAAAGGCACATGGCTGGGAGGAAACCAATCATTTCATTGGCTATATTCAGAGCATGTCTAAGAAGAGCACAGCAGCTTGTCTTGGGAGTCAAGAACTTGGTACAATGTCTTCTGCTATGCGATGGCCAACACAAATGGGCTGGCGCACCTATCCAATTAACACCCTGCCTTCCAATCCCTGTCAGGTCACACTCTGACTCCCATGGCTTGCTCTACCTGTCTCTGCTGCTCTCAACACATGCCCAGCTCCAATATAGAATTAACGCTACTTTTCACCTGGTCACACTGACACGCCATAGATTAGACCGGTGCATCATGAAGATATGCCAGGCACTCCAAATGAGGGCACCTGGGGGTTAAGATTTCAAATGCAGTGGGGCTATTGTTATGCCACTGATTTTATATTAATTAAACTCTGAGGTTAAAATGTTCTTTACCGAACTACCACTTCATTCTTCAATAAGTGAACACCTAAGAGATAAGAGATTTTATTTAATGAACACCTGGATGTTACAACTTATCACACCAGTAAAGACCTTAAACAAGACCCATAAGCTACTTGTGGTTAAGTGGTTCTTTTGTGTATACAATATGTGAGACATGTGCATTTACTTTGCTTCTGCCCTAATTCCTCGACTTCAACATAATGCAAATGATTTGCAGCCCCTGCCAAACAAACTGAATATTCTTTAGTTTTTCTCAGGGATCTTGACAGCACATGGCAGCTCATTTGTGTACATATTTTTTGTATCAGTTGATTTATTGGTGTTTCCAATCTCCAGCTTTGTAGATTTCAGGATGGTGGTAACATAATGGAAGACTGTAGTAATGGAAGAATTTCATCTTCGTTTAACACTACCCTCTGTGGTATTGCAGCTTCATATTTGCAAATGTAACGTATGTCACAGTTTGCATAACATATGATTGCACCCTGAAGATAATGGCAATTAAGTTTGATTAAAAGTTCATAAATACAGCTGGCAAAAAGCAAGCACACTCCTAACAGGTACAACAAGGACTAATTTAGTCCACTTGCTGTTTCTGGCTTCTCTGCCAGGTTTTAGCCCTCTCTCTCAGGCCCGTGCTCACACTGCTCGTGGCCTGGGCACACTTGCACCCTGCCTATGTCACCGTGCGCGTTTAGGATTTGGAGCTTAATCTACTTGTAGGCTATACGACGGTTTGTGAATATTTTCATCCGGCCAAATTTGCATCAAATATTCCACTTCCACATTAGAGCAACGAAAATCCTTAAGCTATTGTTTTTTTTAAAATGTAGCCTTGACGTATTAGGTCGCGGTGGACAGTCTCATATTTGTGCAGCACGCTGTTTTATTAATATAACGGCCCGTCATCAGACCATATGTATCCGGATGGTTTTGTACACATCGATCGCTCCATCAAATTCAAGTCAGAACTTTTTGTATGGGCAGAGATAATTTTTTTAAGTGTCTTTATAAAGTGTATTGTTAAACCTTAGTGTAGGCTACTGTTTCCTTATCACCGGGCCGCGGTGTGTTGTTTTGGGTGCGTCTCCACCGCCATGCGTAAATGCAGTTATGACAGCTGACAGGAGGAAAAAGAAAAAAAATCATCTGACGAACGTGAGTAAACACAAAAACCTTTTTGCTGTGCTTTCTGAGCCGACCTAATTAGCGCTCTCCCTCTTTTATTAGCCCACACCTAGGCTTACACACACGTTAATTCTCACACATTATAGCTACAAGTCCAAGTGGTGGGCAATTCTGGTGCCGACTAGTAAGGCAGCGGACATTAACGGACAATGCATCCTTAATAAATTCACGTCAGGAACGCCGCCTGTGCGCTTGCTTGTGCGCGTGTCATCTCATTAGCATCTGTACTTTGGCCACGGCACACCTCTCCCAGGTGTGCCGTGGCCAAGGGGCTGTTCCGTGCTGGAATACGGATGGCGTGGTCACACTAGCCAAACGTTCTAGACTTTAGTATGCTAATGAGCTTTGGCACAAGGCCGCGGCCCTAGTGTGAGTGGCCCCTTAGTGTTCAGTTACACAAATGATTAGATAATGTCAAAATAATGTGACCGTTACATGGCTTGTCCTCATGTGACGGTAGTAACTGCTTGGTTGTGTAAGTTTCAACAAACATTTTTTTTCCCTTTTTGTTTACAGTTGGGGAGCAGGTGAGGGATCATGTGTTTGCATTAGTATCTCCTAATGGGTTGGTAAAGGTGACTTCACAGTTGGGGGTGAGATTGTTGTGTAATAGCCTCTGCATGTGTTTTCGCCTCTTGGTGAAACTCTTTATTGGCAGAAAAGAAGCACATGATGACTTCATGTGTATAGGACAAGGTACATGACTGTCTACACTTTCAGAGGAACAGTGAAGTTAGAAGTGACAAGAGCAACAGAACATTACATTATTTTCTGTTATATTTATTGGCCCATGGAATTTTTTCCACTTGATACCATAATTGACTAGAGAAGAAACTCCTAGATAGTTAGAAGTCATTATCTTCATACAATATGTCTTTTAATCTACAAAGTGAGCCATTAATTAAATAACATGACATGAAAACAACAATAAACAAGCATCAATAATTATTGATTATATAGCAATATGTAGAGCATTATGTAGCACTGTATTACTGCATAAATAGTATTATTGTTTTTTTAATGTAATGTCCTGATGCGAATACTACCCATTACAAAGAAGACAAACATTCTACCCGCCACATGTTGAAGTGTCCCTGGGCAAGACACTGAACCCCAAATCGCTCCCGATGGTTCAGAAGGTGCCTTGCATGGCAGCTACTGCCATCGGTGTATGAGTGTGGTATAGAAAATGGTAAGGAAATGGAAAGAAATGGAAAGCGCTTTGGGGATGAGAAAATCAGCTAAAAAGTGCTATATAAGTCAAGTCCATTTACCATTTATTTAATGTACAAAACAGAGACCACATATTCAGTACAGTTAAAGGTCACATATTATGCTAAATGCACTTTTTAAACGTGTTCTAACATATCCATGGGTCCACGGTGTGCCTAGAGACTGCCAAAATATAAAAAAAAATAACAATCTCTCCTGTTCTCACTCTCCCCCTTTCTGAAACCCCCACCCCTCCCCCCAATATACTCCAGTCAGAATTTTCCCCTTTTCTGACCTCACAAACTGGAAAGCCAGAAGCTTCCACTGTGCAGCCCACACCCCTATTTCTTATTGGTCCACGGCCCTGACAGACAGAGGGCGAGGCGTATCTGGCTTCGCTTCCAGACAGGGGGCGGGGGCAGCTCAAAGATTGTATATTTACGAGGGGAGCTGCAGCTCTTTTTAAAAAATAGGCCATTGTGAGATTAGCTGAAGATCAGCATAGTACAATAAATTATCTGAAAGTTTTTTTCAGCAAACAATTAAAGAAAAACGTATTAGGGACCACTAAGACCATATAATATGGTGTATAATAGTACCGAAAAGTGTATAATATGGGAGCTTTAAATAAAGAAAAGTATTTGTTCTGAACACACAGCTGTGCTATAAAATGCAGTTGTTTTAAAGTATTATGTCATTTTGAGTTTTCTATCTCCCTTAATCTAATACATTATTCTAAGAAGCTGTTATTAGAAACAAAAACTAAGCTTCTCTAAGAAACTGACATTCAAAATATATATTTTCCTTATATACATATAATAACTAAATATCTTACTTCAAGAACAGGTTCAAGAAATGCACTTTGAACCTCCTTGATGAAAAACGATAATGCTGTTGCCAGAAGAGGATCAAGAGTATCCTAACTGCACAAAAGAACAATACCGCCAAACTAAGTGTCCACTACAAATTTAACAAACGCTTACAGAGTGATTGCTACATTCAAGGCCAGATGAATGAGTTTGCAGAGATATGCTCGATTTTTTCAGAGACAGACAGTTTCTTACTGAATGGATATAAGTCAACTGAATCAGGACATTATTCTGACGCCAGATTCCTCTGCCAGGACATTTTCTGTGGGGAAACTCGCAACGTGTTGGTTGCAAAGATCATTTTTACACAACCCACTCACCAGACAGACAGCAAATACTGGATGAGTTCTCAGAAACCCACATTACTATCTGCGACAACATTTTTGAGCATTCAATGCAAAAGCTTTTCAATTGACTATTCCTTGTTTATTAGACACTTCTTAATTAAAATGTATATTTAAAGATTTTTTGAAAATTGGTTGCTAAACACATTATTGCTGTCTTCAATTAGCACAACATTTTTGATAATTTCCAGTCTGGTTTCTGTCTGATTCACTCAACAGAAATAGCACTTTTGAGAGTTTCAAATTACATAATAATGCAGAGTGATGCAGGACAATGTTCTGTGCTGGTACTATTATAGTATTATACCTCAGTTGTGCATTTGATATGGTGGAGCACCGTATCTTGGTTGAGAGACTGAGGCAATGTGTAGATATCTCTGGCTCAGCACTGGATTGGTTCTAATATCTTTCAGACGGGAATTTTTCTGTTGCAGTTTATAACTTTAGCTCATCAACTTAACCGTTGTTGTGTGATATTCCTCAAGGTTCTATCCTGGGCCCGTTTACATTATACCTGATCCTACTTGGGCGAGTTTCAGCAATTTCAAAGACATATTTCCATTGCTATGTGGACGACATTCAATTGTATGTTTCCTTTCACTCAAACAATGTCTCGATTCAAAAGTGGGCGATTTATTACAATGCTTAAACGCAATGAAGGTTTTGATGGCAGATAATTATATATGGCTGAATACTACAAAAAAATGCAGTTTTAATGTCTGCCCCTGATGTCGTAGCCTCAAAGGTGATAGCTAGTATTGGCCCATAATCGGCATATGTTAAGCCTACCCTCCGTAATCTGAGCGTCTACATGGGACTGGATCTGATTCTGGACTCCCATGTAAATGGCTTGGGTCGCTCTGGTTTTAATCAGTGCATAATTGTTCATATCGTCCCATCTGGATTATTGTACTTCTTTGTTCACCTGTCTCAGCAGAACATCCATTTATCGTCTACAGTCAGTTCAAAATGCTGCTGCCAAAATGTCCCATGTTACTCACCAGCAGAATCCTCAGGTCCTTAAATCAGGGTTTGCTTTTTGTCCCACATACCAGGCTCAAAACAAAGGGAGATTGTGCTTTTGAGGCGTTGGCTCCTAAATTTTGGAAGGCTCTAAAACTGGATTTAAGATCTCTGGAGTCTGTGTTTTTTTAAAGCTACAGACCCACGTTTTTAGACGTGCTTTTACCTAACTTGTTTTATCTTTGTTGATGTTATTTTTGTTGTATTTTTTTCTGTTTCTGCCGTGTTCTACATTTAAGCTGATATTTGCATGTAATGTCTGCTGCATTGCTCTTTTAGGAATGTTTCTTGCATTTGTTGAAAAGCACTTTGTAACGTCTCCCTTTGGAAGGTGCTATACACATAAACATATTATTGTTATTATCTGCTCATGATAAATACACTATGGTTAAGGTTAATTAGGTTAAGTAAACTTAAGTTACTTGGTTTACATTATGGAAAGACAGTGGCTTGGACAAATAAACCCATATGGTTAAGGTTAGACAACAAAAACAAAGTAATGGTCATTTAAACTTTCTTTTTCATATAATCCTACCGTTGGACAACAGGGTTGTTAAGTAATGCAGTATCATCATTGTTTCCCATATACAGCTAATAGGATTATGTTGTTGTGTTGAACAAAATATACTTTTTTGAATGATTTCAATGAGATAGTTACAGTTTCATATATTTCAGATACTCCTTGGCTGTATATTTTAAGCACTATCAGTCAGGAAATTAGATATAGAGAAATAGTTACTCTGCCATTGTACTGTATGTAATGTTGCCATTCTTAATCAATTAGTTCACCTAAATTACTTGAACCATTCAAGGTAATTGATGATCAGAAACATACAGTCTATGTTGTAAAAACTATAGAAGTCATTTTGATACATAATTTGGGTGTGACGGGTGAATGTTTAGAAAAAAAATTATATTTAAACTTTGTTGTTTTGCTTTTGTTCATCCAGTCACTGAGTAGCATGTGAAGCATACATCCCTGCCCCAAACCCCTTCCGCCTCAAAAAGCCTCAGGTGGTCCTCTGGTAGAATTTGATACATGACTCCCTGTATGCATGAGTAAAAATTCAATAATACCTTAACCATGGCTTTTCTTTCTTTCAACTTGACCAAGAGAAATATCATTAGGCCTGGTTTGCCAGAGATACATGTTGCCATCTTGGGATGTTACAAACCATTAACATCAAGCAAAGACGTATCACTTTCCGTGACTGAGTATTGTATGTGAAAGGCTACACTCACCTCAGTGGATCCCAGTGGATATTAAGCTAACATTTCTGGATTCCAGTGGGCATCTTAGCGGAGAGATCCTCTTTATTACACTACAAGTCAATGGCACAAATATGATCTGGGTGGTGTGAAGCTTTTTAGAGGACTCAACCCAGCAGCGTTGTAGGAAGGGGTTCAGCTTGTCTACACTGCATGTAATTTGCAGATTCTTTACACTGTATTGTGCACTCTGACAGGTTTGTGATTTGTTTGCACTGCATGGGTGTCTAATTGATTAAGATTAAAGCAGGACGGTTTGTCTGGCTGTTGGAGGAATTTCCTGCCCGATTTGTGTTTGCGGTGCCCCTTCGTTTTAAGTGCAAGTAGACTCTCTAACTACACACCTAACATGAGCCAACACAGGCCACATGCTGGTCTGCATGCTGGTTCACATGCACCGCATGACACATCAGCTGAATAAAGCCATCACTTGTCTGTTCCAGGGAGCTTCACCATTACTGCATACACTCAAGAATTGCTATTCAATATGTGCACACTGTTATTTACAGTACTGGGTTGAATAGAAAAACTTTTAAAGTTAATTTTCATGTAAGAAGTGTTAAATATCCTTAAGATAATTCCTGTATTTAAAAGGTATCCAATTATAAGCAGACATATTTAAGCGGTGCCTTAAAATCAAATGGCACCCCTGTTTTTTCATCATTAAAAGTCAAAGTAATTGTATTTCTTGATAATATTCACATTTGCAGTTTGGGCTTTGTGATGTAATTATAATTGAAAGGACCAAGACCATAAACTGTTTAATTAAACCATGCATTTGAAAGGTAGAAATGAAGTGGGTTGAATAACAAAGAAAATAGTATGTCAAAGTCAAAGAACTGGCTTCATTTCCCGCTGCAAGCAAAAGCTAAACTACAAAGTGCAAGGAACAGAATCCTGTCCTCCTCCACTTGCTTTGATAGTGGACCACCATGTTATAAATAATGTATTAAAGGATTTACAATGCAGAGAAAGAGGGTTTGCTTTCAGAGGAATGAAAGTTCCCTTACTAGTGCATGAAAAAAACATGTTAACTCTTTGCAGTCCAGACCCAACCTGAGTCATAAAAGACTTCATATATTTTTTCTGTTGTATTGTCCAGGTTAAGAGTGTTTGGTTTCCTTTTTTACAGTCTGTGGTAGCTTATTTTTTCTGCCAAAAGGTGTTTGAGGCCTACTGGGACCACTTAAAAGTTTATGCAAAGCACTAGCCAAGTTGGACAAAAAAGCCTTGAAGTATACACACACTGGCCCCTTTCTCAGAACCTCTCAGCTCTGGCTAGGGGGAGTTTTGTTGGTTTATGAGAGGGAAAATAGCCCCAGCCTTCTGCAAAAGTGAAATGGGATTAAGGCCTTTGTTCAGCCCACAATGGCAAGGGGAATTAGCAATAGTTGTAGGCACTTAGAAGAGCTCTCACACAGAAGCTTATCCCAGATTTTGCACAATAATCATTTGAATATCAACAGTGTTTTGCAACTACGGCGTTAATGTATAAACCTCTCTCTTTTAGATATTGAAATCCCCAAAAGGATTTTTTACCAATGGCCACACCGCAAATATGCACGCTCTTTATGGAGAATCATATTTTTTGGGTATCATTGCGATTCAGATAGCAGAAAACCACATGGCATTTTAAAAGTTGTTGGGATAGGTTGAAGTTTAGGAAAGAAGTTTTCACATTAAGTTTGATGCAAGCCTCAGATTTTTGTTTGTAGACTTAAAATGTAATTAAATCACTTGTGATTAAACAGGTTTTTTTCCACTATGAGTAATGTAAAACCGAATATGGCATATGTCCATTTTACAATAGTTAAGCATTAATTTAATGCAATGTTTGATTGCAAGTTTCTAACATTACTGCTCTACTGCCACATTTCACAGCAAGTATTGATTTAAAAGAGAATATAATCAATTTAGTTGTGAACTTTCCTTGAACTTCATTCGTTGAATTTCTAGCTTCTATTCAAAACAGCAGGTAAAATGCCAAAGTCATCAAAATCTCAGTAGTGCGACATAATCTATAATAAAATTGAGTGTTGGTTGTATGACTAAAACGTTTATGTTCCTGTATAGCCTTATATAAGTCTGTTGGTCATATTTGTATAGTTTGACAGTTTGACTGCTGCATTTGACTTATGTGGGATCAGACGGATCCACTGACAAGTATAATTCTTACAGAGAAGGAATCATTTGGTGCTTCTGCCTCAGTTGAGTCTCACGAGACTGGTCTCAAGAAGTGTGATGGCCTCAGCATTTTTGCCCACACAGTGAAAATGTATTGTCCAAATCACAAAACATTGAGTGAGATCAGCAGACTTGTCAAGAGGCCCTGGCTTGAATATGAATGATGAGAGAAGAGCAGGGTGGTCCTAGTGCTGTTTTGGTGTTAGGCAGGTGAAAATAAGCTCAACTATCCACGCCAGCTTCCCATTGCCCAATCAGAAATGGGAGAGCAGAGAGTTTACAAAATTTTAAAATGTAAAAAGGGAAAGAGATCGATGTTCAGCATCCTTTTGTGTAAATGAACACCAGTAAATAATTTGCATACTTTGGTGTAATTGTCAAAATGTATTTAATTTCTATGGCATGATTACAATACTTTAAGCCCTAACATGTAATTATAGCACGATCTTCCACACAAGTTTGTTACTTCAGGTAAATGAAAACAGCTGAAGGTGCTTTTTCAAAGCAAAACCATACCGGCACTTTCTGTCAAAATGAAGAAATTAAGACATAACACCTCCCATTCTTTCCTGTCCTTAACACATGCACGCACGCTAGTTTAATTCACTCGAGTGTCTGCATAGTTTTCTGCATTCAACTGGATACAATGATTCACAAGATGAATAAAGTTATCTCTTTGGCTGAATGGGATGTTGCTGGTGGGAGGGAACAGGGAGGTTCCCTATTCGCCGGAGCTGAAAAGAGCTGAGCTTTGAGGGCCAGTGCTGCAAGGGTCAGGGCCCAGCTGCTTTTAGGGGTGAAAGGGACACCAGCGGGCTGGACTGACTCAAGAAACCTAACAAAACCAATCGTCTCAAAGTAAGACATCCCAGATTGGACGTTGACAGATCCCTTCCCAAAGTTGCTGAACACACTTCACACATTCAAACTTTGCTCTGGTTTGTATCATGTCACAGCCAGAGTACCATTTCACTTTCTAAGAGTCTAATACGTATACTATATATGTTTAGATTTTTTTTTCTTTAGCTTTATTTTGTCAGGTTTTTTGGGGGGTCTGAAATCAACATTTCTACACAGGTAGGATACATTTTTTAATCATTTCATGATTCCAATATTGTATGTTGAATTATTTGTTATTGTTTTTTATTTCAAAATAAGGGAACGTAAACCCAAGTCAGTCATTATTTTAAAAGTATTATTAACTTCTTAAAATATTTCACATACAGATTGATAAGGCCTTTTTCAACACTAAAGTTTAATCTCAGATTAAAAGCATTTTCAGATGAATAGGAGAGATTTTCATATATTGGAGAGACCATCATCTATATTGTGCGATGGGTTAAAGTCTGTTGGCAAAAACATCAAGCAATGCTCTAAAAGTGGTCTGTTGTTGGGTTTTACTTTCTTTGGAATTGCTGTGCTGGAAGTGCTTCAATTTGAAGAAAACATATTAGAGCTACCCCTGTGTGTGAGTTTACAATTTCAAAGGGTGTGGAAAAATTCACAAAGTTTGACTATGTGGGGGGTTAGTAGGATAATAATCAGACCACATTATAAGGAATTGATGGTTCATTTTCCCTGTCAGCAGTAGCAGAGCTTTGCCCAGAGATGTGCCGACCTGTGCAGATGGGGTTCAAAGCCAATTTCCATGTTAAAAACTCCACATGGCTCAGAAATCCCTCTGGCTGATCAGAGTATGTGACAAGCCTGCCTTTTAAAACAGGTCTGCTCATGTAAGTAGATGGAAGTGTACAGATGTACAACAAACAGTCTGGCGGGGTTTGAGTGTAGTAATAGTGTTGTTTTCATGCATACCCAGAGGCAATGACATATAGACAATTGATTGCTCTGGTGTGTGCTGTCAAAATGGAAATTGTGGCCCATTATATGTGTCATGCAGTAATTACACAAACTATAAAAAGGAGTCCTTTTCTTGATTTCCTTCTTCTTTTTTCCTACTCTGCCTTTCATCATATGTGTGTCAAGTGTCGTTACAAAGCTTTAATTCTTGCCAGAAAATCAGTTCAACCATTCATCATCAACTCACATTTAAATTCATTTTTCCTTCAGGCTGCTTCCTTTAATTTTTTTTGCCTATGTGCCGAGTTTATTGGGAGACCGAAAATATGTGCGAAGAATAAAGAGATCACTGGGATGGCGTGAATTTGTTTGAGTTATAAGATGTACCAATTTTTTTTTTAAAAGGGAGAAAAAAATACATCTGCCAAGTATCATCCTGAGTATCCAGAGGACCAGTGTGTTCACTTCTCTCGCTTTATCTTTTTCTGTAGACTGCTGCATGTTTGCACACATGCACAGACACATACTTGTAGTGTACAATGTGTAGGGAGGGACACTTTTTTTACTTGTAAGTTCTGCACATAATTACCATGTCCCAGAATTGGCTTTTTATTCCTTTTTTCCTTTTTTTTTGGTAAAGCCATCTATCTTAATTGCAATCACATATACTTCAAGAAGAGAGGCAACTGGAGAACAGTCTCATTTTTTAGACTTTGTTCTTTGTTCACTGTTATCACACAACTCTGTGTAATAGTGTCTGTGTTATAAGCTGCTAGCCTGCTCCGCCACTGTGCAGGATATATTATACCCATTGAAATGCCTGCTGGCTGCAGACTATTAAGTTTGGTGAAAAACACAATCTTGGTGGGGTCTGTGCGACTAACAATAGATAGAGGCTTGGTGACTTATTAAACACAGCCAACCAGCAGCATGGCTTTTCTCATTACCTTTTTTTTCAATTCCCAGACTATAAAGCCTATGGGTCTGGTGACAAAACTCTTGCCATGTAATTCTCTCTTGGCTTGCTTTCATCAGCCGATTTCGTGGAGAAATATGGAGCTGATTTTATCGTACTCTATAAATTCAAAAAAGGCCCTCAAGTTGCCCCCATGGAGGACATACCTCATCTCAGTGATGTGCCACCACTATTGCTGATCCCAAGCGTTTGATAACAGCACCTCTCCTTTTTTTAATGATTTGACAGGCGTCAGACATGAGCCCTATAGACACAGTATTTTCCAATACACTTTCCTTTGCTTGTTTACACCAACCTGCTGAGATAAAAGAACATATCTAGCATCTCTTTCACTCTCCATATATGATGTGTATATATAGTAAAACCTACAGCAGCTTTACGATTGTATCACTTGTGCACCGTTGCTGCACACAAAACAGTTTTTTGCAGTTGTCAAAAAGTGGCAAACACTTTTAGTTCTGTAGCTTCACGAATATGTGCTTTTATGGAAAATAGTCGCTGTCACGCCTTGTTTCATTGCATCAACACATGTAAGTCTTCTCCAGAGTGCTCCAGAAGTCTTTGTTCCTGCAGAAAGGATTTCATTAATACAAATAATAATTCACAGCCATCAAGTCAGTTGTAAATAACAAAATGACATATAAGACAAACTACAAATTAGGTATTGGAGAACCAGAGAAAAATAAGCACTAATAAGACAGTTACTGTCATATGTTGTTATATTTTATGTGTATGAATTTGTTTCTGTTTTTATCTGGTTGTATCCACTTTCCTCTTACTTCTCTCATGTGGGTTTCTGGCACATGTGTTGCGTCCTGGCATGCAGCAGGGATTTATTCCTTTGATATGTTTTGATTATGTTGTCATTTTTAAAAAACTTTCATCATGCATCGGTACCTAATCATTTGAAATTCAGCTGCCTTTGCCCCAAGCTTGGGTGAAACTTGGACCAGCTTTCATCAGCTCTGACTTTTAAAAATAGAAATCCTGCTATGATGAACAAGTAGTTTGAAATTGATATTCAGGCTCTCCACTGGGCTCTGACTGTATTTTTTTTATATATATATATATATATATATATATGTATATATATATATATGTATATATATATATATATATATACAGTATGTGTAGTGAGAGTGATTCAAGCAGATGATTGCAAACAAAACGTAAAAATGTCTTTGTACATATGTTGTACCTACGCAATTTACATAATCAACACTATGAGATTTGTTTTTGTCATGATGGTTAAAATTGGTGAATATGTATATGTGTGGGGATATTGTATATCAACATTAACGCTTCATGTGTCAGTCTCAGCATTTTATATATGCTGGTTTTGATCAGTGGATCTTGGTGTAGCACCCCTCCTCCCCCCCCCCCCCCCCCCCCCGTCCTCGGTCCTAATTAGATTTCCCACATTATAATGTTTGATAATGCCTCAAGGTTGGGTCCCTTCTATCAAAACATTTCTGCAAATATTCCCTCCTGTTAACTCTTTGTGGGCCTACGTTACATAATTATTTCACGTTTGCTATCTTCACCTCCGTAGGGAAAATATTATCTGCAGTAATCATTGTCATCATCATGATTCTCTCCGTGGTCTGTTGGCTCCAAATAAGTAATTTAGTTGTAAAGCAGCTTCATTTATTTTGCCTATTCATTTTTCATCCTATCATATATCTAAATACAAATCTTCATTTTATAACTGACAGCTTATTACCTCTGAGCACATGCTGATAAATTTAATTCCAATGAGTTAGCTTCCATTTTCGGATCCCATTATCCACTAATGTAGCAGCAGCATCGTGTGGGAGCAGAAAACTTACAGGACAAGAAAAAAGGAAATAAAATACATATCTTTACATATAAATATAAATGTATGACATGTTTATTATTTTCATTATTATTTTTATGATTGCTGTTAAATTGTATGTATATTTTCCAGTTATTAATAAAAGTATTATAACACATTCTGGATGCATTTTTTTTTATTAAAATTTTGATTTGAATTTGAGAACATGTATTTAAAAAAATGCCTACTTTTCAAACACCAAACAAATAGATTTTTCAATTGTATGGCTTTATTTTTCACTAGAGAGAGAAAGGTTTTTCAACCAGCGAGATAGCAGCAGCAGTGCACTTCTTCAAAAAAATCTAAATAAAGCAGGACTGTGAGTGCGTTAAGTGTGAAGTGAGACTTGTAAGTGATGGGAGTGTTTTTTTGGTTTGTATTTCAGTGCATTCAGAAACATTGGTCCTTTTATAGACCTATACCTTGTAAGAGAGGCAGCATTATGCCACAGTTGGTTCTATTTGGGCAAAGTAAAGAAGTAAGTAAACAATTATTATTTGCTTTGATGTTGGCCTGAATAGCACTCAATTAACAATGTGGCTAATGAGCCCATTAAGGATGAAAGTGTTCTCAACAGGTATGAGAGGATACTGCTGTTTTTGGACTCTGTTCTCAGCACTGAATGCAGCATGAATAACGATGCTCTTTCTCAATCGCTTCAAAGGCCAAAGCTCTACAGCCCAGAGAGCAGAGTTAAATAAAGGTTTGCTTACAATTGAAAAAATTGATGGATAAATATTTTCAGCACAAAAATAAGAAAATAAATTAACCCGGAAAAGTAGCTGAGCAGCAAGTTAAGTTGTGCATATATTGAAAATAAATAAGTTCTCCACACATCTCGTTTGAATTTTTCTTTTCGCAGAAAATATAAATTATATTCCTTCAAAATGCCTCATAGAGTATAAAAAGTCCCAAATCAAAGTTATTATTATACATTTTACCAAATTTACCTTAATTACATTTTATATAAAGTGAATAAAAGCTTTCCTCAGTCTAGTACTAATTACTCCGCAGTACCAATAGGCCATGTGTGTTACAAAGAGAGAAAAGTGAAAGAAAGATTGAATGTGGGGCTTTCTGCTGTGTTTCCTCTGAAGGACTTCCCACTGAAACGCACTGAAAGCCTCACGCGTGGATTACTCTATTTGCTGCTGGATTCCAAAAGTTCTCGTTAACTAGCAACAACAATTATTGTACAATGACTGTATTTTTTTATATCCAGGAAAATATATAAACTAAATATTTATTGATTTTTTTAATTTCCCCCCCCCCCCCAAAAAAAAAAAGATTTTCCATGTTGTGGAAACATTGTTGGATGTTATATGATGTGTGTGTGTGTGTGTGTGTGTGTGTGTGTGTGTGTGTGTGTGTGTGTGTGTGTGTGTGTGTGTGTGTGTGTGTGTGTGTGTGTGTGTGTGTGTGTGTGTGTGTGTGTGTGTGTGTGTGTGTGTGTGTGTGTGTGTGTGTGTGTGTGTGTGTGTGTGTAGGATGAGGGCACATCTTTCAGTGTGAATTTGTATTCTCTTCACTCTATCAATAAATAAAAATGCATTCAGCTTCATATTAAAAAATGTGCTTCTATTTATATTCAGGTGAAAAGCAAAATAATTTCTAAAGAAAAAAACAAACACTGCAGAAAAGGGGCAACATGGTATTTAAAATCAGTCACTGTGCAACAAAAAGTGACAATAAGTAAAGGAAATTATATATCGGTGAGTTGAATGCATTTATCTCTTTGTAAAACCTGCTTGTCTGCAGAAGTTTCAGAATGTTATCAGTAGTTTCAGCTCAAGAATAGCTTGAGGTGTTTTGAGTGTAAATCCGTCTAAAGCTGCCAGCACTGACATACACAGCATATGCTAAATACAGATAAGAGTATTTTTAATAGATCTGCAAAAAGTCTCCCCACATAGCTCAATGGATGTGCTTTGAATGTAGTTGATAAGTTGGCTTAAGCTGAATGCTGCTATCCCACTGCAACATTGTGCTACTGGGTGAGCCCATCACAAACTAGCCTTCCAATAAAGACCACTTCCAGGGGAGGGATTATAGAAAAGCCTTCGAGATCAGCTTCATGTCTTACTAGAGTTTCTGATTATAAATAGTGCTATGTTACAGAAAATAGGCATTGCCAAGGATCATATGGGGAAAAATATATTTAAGCCATTTATTTACCTACAATGTCAAACTGAGAAAGGAGGAGTGGTGTGAGGGACATGTGGATACTTTTTAATATTATCTTGAAAAATGTAATTCTTCTCTTTTATTTGAAATTCATTAGGTTTTGACATGTGTTGTCTTCATTTTAATACATTAATAAAGCACAAGAAACACTTTCTTTGTGAAACTGTGTAAAATAACCCAGCAGAAGTTAAGTTCCATTTTATTCCACTATACTTTTCAGGCTGGGTCATTAACTTTTCCTCTTATTATTTTAAATGTGAGGCGAGAATTCTTCCAGCTTTCTTTTTCTTTAAAACTATTTGTCTCTGTGAAGAACTCTGTGAGTTAAACTACCATCAAATCATCAGATAGATAGATAGATAGATAGATAGATAGATAGACAGACAGACAGACAGACAGACAGACAGACAGACAGACAGACAGACAGACAGACAGACAGACAGACAGACAGACAGACAGACAGACAGACAGACAGATGGATGGATGGATGGATTGATAGAAGTGCTGGCCATCTTTGTTTCTCTTCAGCTCTGCTCAGGTCATCTGATTATGTGGCTGAAGAAATACAAGGGTCAGATAAGCCTCTTTTATGCTTCCAAGCCACTTAAAGAGCTGAAGCACCAGCTTCTGTTGCTACACTGCAAGGGAAGAAAACAAGTCATTTGTGTACTACAAAATGGCTCCTCTCTAAAAATGCGGTCCCTCAAATCCGAAATATCCTGTGGCTCACTGCTTTGACAGTTTTGACAGTTAAATGCACTTTCGAAAGTGAGGTTCACTTTCACCGCAGTTTCATGACTTTCGCAGAATTATTTGAAATGACAATTTGAAAAACACGCAGAAGATTTAATGTTTATTAAGGTTATTTACGTAATTATAATTATTTCAAATGTTATTTTCCAAACCTCTTTATTATGATTAAAGAAAAGTTTGGACAGTTTCTCTTAGCGTGTTCTATTTATAACTACTGAACTACTGAGTAAATATTTGCACCTGCAGAAATGTGTATTGGTACACAGAAAATAAAATAGTAAAATCTTGGATAGTATTTTATTCATTAATATGGAAATGCCCTCAGTTCCTGCTCTATGTCATGAGGGCAAGAGATGCCCCCATGACTCTGCCTTCTTAATAAGGTAGTTTCTGCAGGCCTCTACTGTAATATATTTCACCAATAAAGTAATTCCAAAGCCAGCCTGGCCTTTTGACCACCACTGAGAATGTGGAAAGCGGCAGGCCGCCTTTGCTAACTAGGCTTACTCTCTAATATTAGATACCTGTCCCCCGGCTTTTCAGAGCGAGGCTTAGCGGTTGATATTTTCATTTGGTCCTGCCAAGATGCGACACCCCCGCTTTAATCTTGTGTTTGACGTTAAGCGCTCTGTTCATGAAAAGTCTGGGTGAACTTCAACCTTAGGGTGGTGCTGTCATACAAAAATGATGTGGTGGGGGAGTGAGACGGGCTGGTCTATCCTTGACCTCTCCCATTGGGGTGCCAAAGTCTTTCCCCTGCCCTTCTTAATCAGTTGGGACCCTTCGCTTTTAGAGTGTGAAGACGGTATGTTCTCTGCATCCAACTGCGTCTTTTATACTAACTGGCACAGATGTCCATGGATAAAGACGCAAGCCAGAGACATTTTGACAGAGGAGAGCTATGCTGATCTTTGCTGACGGCAAAAAATGAAACCCTCAGAATCGAATGAAAAAAAGTGTGGAATATTTAACATTTAAATAGTCAGTAATTAAAACTTAAGATCAAGAATGATGTATAGATGTAGTTATTCTCGATACTTAGGTATTACCATTAATGAGAATATCTGTGACAACATTCACTAACAAAGATAACTGAATCAAATGTTGCAGTGTTTGAAAGGAATATTGTTGAATATTGCAAGATTAATGGTCTCAAAACCTAGTTCACTGTGTTGTTGAGAGGTAATTACTTTTCATAGTTCAGTCTGAGCTGGAGAACATCTGTATACATCTGCAGTTAATACACATGTTTGAACATATCATAAGGAGGACACAGGCAACGTAGGAGTATAGACTTAATGAATTCCTTATGATGGGTAACTACCCCTTCATTCAGCTGCGGGTATTGTGCACTGCTTCCATGTTAGCATTTATCGTGGTGTTGAGGACAAACAAGCCACTTCTCAGCAATCGTTAAGATGAGTTTCCCTACTGATTGATGTGTGGAATCAATTGCTCCCCATAGCATCCATGTCAGTCTATTACCACAGCCCCTGGTAATGATAGGCTGTTCTCCACAAGATTATAGAGCTCTGTCACAAAGCAACAAAGACTTGCTTCCCTGTATCTGACCTGGTCTGCTATAATTGTGAATAGCTTCATTTTTTACTCTGCAGGTAAACAGAAAAAAAAATGAAATTACAATGTTGATGGAAGGATGTCTTCATTATATTTAAAATAGTGATTTTTTAATGCTGTAATGCGATGAATTATTCATATATTTGAATTACTGAATAAAAATGGCTACTTTTTTCCATTCCTTTGAGCCTAGACATTTTCTTTCACCATATTCACTTCAAGAGTGTATTTGCTGAAAACCTGTTGAACTCATATGAATTTAAAACATTTTCCTTTATTATATGATAAAAAAAGAAAGGTATTTCAACAGTGATAATTACAGTCCAATTTAAATCCACACTCCCAATGCTAGCATATTTGAAGGCGTCAAAACAACAGGTGTTTTCACTTCGAAATACCCCTCTGTGTAACTGTCCTTTTTTTTATCATGTGAACACACCACGGCTCTCTTACTGCCAAGCTGAAAACCATCCAACATATAAAGTGCCAGCAGCATTGCCACTCATTTAGTTTGGGGCCCAGAAATGCACCACACAGCCCTGATCCCGATTACACATGATCAAAGACGAGTTCTTCAACAATTTGATTATATATTTGAGCCGGAATAAAATCGACATGCCTGTGCTCCTCTGAAATTACTAATTGAATAGACTTTAGAGTTTCATAATCATTTGATTCAACAATTGGCATTTTCTTCAGGTTTGACCTCAATCACTGGAGTAGGACATGCAGTTTGTGGCATATTTAATTACCTACAGTGAAATTTGATTATCAGAAAATATGGTGCATATCAAGTGATTCCCTGCTCTCAGTAATGTTATTCTGTAGAGTTAGAGTTGGAAAAAGATGACACGGGAACTTAAGTCAAGACAAAAGGCAGGAGCTAATGAGACTGGTTAGCGATTCAAATTTATGTAAATTTTATTAATTACAGACACCTATCTTTCATGTGCACCATTTGGTGGTGGAGTAATTAGAACCAACAATGACAGTCCCAGCAGCGGAAAAAAAGCAAACAAGATCAAAGAAAGCAGAGCAGTCAGGAGAGAAGTCCCTTATATACTGAACTGGGCCTGGCCGTGGGCAACAGGGCCTCATTAAAGGTACACCGTGTTGATAGTCAATTAACCTGCTTTGTTTTGCTTCTGATTTTAAACTTGTATATCACCACTTTTTCCTTTTCTTCTTCAGTGATTAAGGTTTGTGCATAATGTTCGGCTGGAGGTGAACCGCCGAACATCACAAGTGCTGCCTTGTGTCGTGGGGGGAAAACTTTTGATTGGTTGATTGGCAAGGGTGATTGATCCAGTGGAGTTAACAGACCTTAGCACACATTAGATAATACAGTTATTGCTTAAAAAACATCTTCCGGCTATCATCAAGACCATATACTTTTGATCTTGTAATTCTCCAAGACTGTTAAATAATGTAACAAAGAGCAGGGAAATTGTAGTTTTTTTCCTTCCTGTTCATTTCCTTTGGCTCAGGTCTACTCCAACCAACTGAAAAAAATCAAAAGCAAGGGACAAAATAATTTTGTAAATTATTCAAAACCTAGATGTTACATTCATGATATTTGATTCAATTTGTTTCTGAAAATCATGAGCATTACCTGTTGTATTACAAACAAACAAAGTGAACACCATTACATTCTCTTGGCATTACTTCTTCCATGTGACATTTTTAATTTCTATTTAAAGCACATCAGATCATGACATCAACCCTTATACACATGATCCCCCTGTGTTAAAGCATGTTAAAGAGAGCAAATATGTCTTTGAAAAATAAGATTTTTCTTAACTGATTGCTCCAAAAAATCAGCAAGGGTTTGACAATTTTAAAAATAAACCCACTGATCGAGATATTTAAGTTGTTTAATTGACTCAACCTCATAGGGGAAGATTACCACTCAAAGCAGAGGAAAGTCTTGTGGCTGACAAAGAGCCGCCAGAGAACCCTATTCTATATGGAAAACAAATGGACGCCCGGTCTTAAGTTTGATTATGAGCGGTGGAGGTCATATTTAAAATGAGAGATTAGCCGCTCATCACAATATTGGTGGATAATCAACTACATACCTGCAATGAAAGCAAACCCCTGGCTCAGGGTCGATAAGAGTTTGACTGCATTTCAAATGAATTTTCCTCAGCTTAGAGAGCTGGACTCCTATCTTGTTATTGATCACAGCGTCGTTAATCCATAACCAAGCTCATCCTTTCCCTATGGAACCACAGGGAAAATATAAAGCGATCACCGTGGAGGACTCTTGACTCTTATAGATAAAAAACTGGAACAGACTTAGAAATGATTCGAGTCCACTACTTGAGAATACGTTCGCAGCTTATTGTTTCACATGTCGGTTCATTTTCGTATCGATCTCTACGTGTTTATTGTTGTAATTACAATTTTATACCAACATTTATTCTGCTCCGTATGCCTCTGGTCTGGGTTGAGTTTATACATGACGATTGATTGATTTCCCCGACAGCATGGAACACTTCACACCTCAGCTGCCTTCTCTGTTTGTCTTTTCCAACCGAGGGACCTCCACTGTGGATGAAATTTAGCCCCGACCTCTGAACTTTGGGTTCAGCGTTTGTCTCCAGTCCAGTGACCACAAACAACTCCTGGATTGCTGTAAATGTCAGTGCAGCGGCGTCTCCGCCCTCTTCCCCTGTGAACCACAGGGCTGCACTCAACCTGCACCAAGAGGACACTTTCATGAGAGCTCCGTTATCAGTTTAGCTGTACTTGATATCTTGGGATTTTCCTTCCCTTATGATGACTTTACTGAACAAATGACTTCAAACAAGCAGCAATGAGTGGCTGTCTTTAACACTTTATGAAACTTTGTTTTAACTACCTCTTTAACAAATCTTACATTTGGTCACAACCGACTTAAGCCGTTTATACAATCCCCCCAAAAGTATTTAGCAAATTTTAGTTTCTTTTGAAAAAGCATCAAAAAAATGTGTATACTGTATATTGCCTTACAAGTGCTGGATGGGCTGCTGGAATGGACCCATTTAGCACACAAAGCAGCTGGTACCATCTTTCATAAAGGCTCTGTTATAATAGATTGTGATTCATGTTCGGAAGACATTGCTTGTATTGCATCCCATTTTGAAGCACTTTGGCTTGCCCTTCCCCCACCCATAAACACACACACTCCCTTTCTCTCCTCTCCGGGCCTCCCGAGGTTGGTGTCTCTGCGCTAGGACTCCATTGTTGCCTACTGCTGGATAATGCCCTTATTAATTGTACCTCTTTGTAAGGTGTCAGCTGTAGCCTCAGATTGAGATGGATGGATCTCTGGAGTCTGCTCCCTGGCCCAGCACAGACGCTCTATCTCTGCACAACACACAGATGCAACAGTGAGTGCTTCTACACTATATGACTAAGAGCTGAGATAACACAGGCCTTTTTATTTACCCCACCAAAACAAGAAGCATGTTTCCGAACTGAACAGCCTGTCACTGGCATGGCTAAGGTGAGCCAGCATGTGATGTGTTTTAATTATCTTAATATCTGAGCTCACAATCCATAGCAGCGATGAAATACCTTCTTTTTTTATTGATTATTTTGGTGTGTTGCAGAAATACCGGTTAATTAGGTGGATTGAAGCCTCCGTGAGATCAACAGCATTAACATCAAATCCTTTTCCCTCTCATTAAAGGAAACAGAGTCAATTTGATTAATGCATATTAGTCCACCACCGATGCTCATTTCAGCTTTAAAAAACAAGGCATGCCGGTGTGGACTTTGGATTCCTCCATTTTAATAAATTCAGGTTTGATCACTTTCTGAATCAATAAATACACGTTTTTTTAAGTGTTTTTCATCGTCTCATTCACATTCACTATCTGAATTGCTGGCGAGAGCATCACCTGTAGATACAATGACCCACTTTTTGTGTGTCTAAATGTATTAATGTTAGTTGGTTTCAATTAGGGCCAGGTGATAATTCCCATATAGTTATATCTTGCAATCTTATAATAGTTTCAGAGATTTTATTGTTAACAGTTCTCATGTCATAAATAAATGATGACTAAAATGGGCAATCTTAAGTAATTATTTATTTTATAGAATTGCTGTGATAATAATTGCAATATTAATGTTCTCCATATAACCCCCCTCTAGTGTCTATTCCACTGATATGGAGCGGCTTCCTTTCTTGTTTGAATGTTCCCTGCTGTTAGCTCTCTTAACATGGCTTCATGAATGTCATAGGATGCCACTTTAACCGACCCAATCATCATGATCACACAGTTAACCCGGGGCGTTGAAGTTAAAATAATGAGTTGATCTGACTGAAACCCCTCTAATAATTTCCCTGAACAAACCAAGCTAATGGCAACATTTTCACAGAAAGGATCTTGCAGGAGCTTTTGGGATGTTTGAGGGTATGTCTGATCTCTTGTACTCAGCACTTAATAGTTAAAGAATTTTAAAATAAAAATTATATTTAATGGTCTCGATTCAATTTCTCACATAATCTCAGAGGAGTCCAGTGATTACTCTGGTTTAAATTTTGCGATTGCTCTTTAAGTTTCAAACAGTGGTCATGCAGAAGAGCTAGACAGCTTTCTTTTCTTTTCTTTTCTTTTCTTTTCTTTTCTTTTCTTTTCTTTTCTTTTCTTTTCTTTTCTTTTCTTTTCTTTTCTTTTCTTTTCTTTTCTTTTCTTTTCTTTTCTTTTCTTTTCTTTTCTTTTCTTTTTTTAAAATAAGTGATTTCTCTTTATTGCCCCTTTTATATCCCTATATTTGAGGACAGATTTTTTAACTTTTTTGTGCAAATCTCTTTAAATTAATAAGTTATTTTACATATTGTAATTATTTAAAAACATTTATATCTTTGAAACAATATGGTTACTGCACAGGCAGGAGAATAAAGTAGGAGACAGTAGGGGGGTGGGGGATGGGGGGCATGGACTAGAAAATGGAGATCCATTCCCTTCAGATCCCATTTAGAGAGGCCCTGCACATTTTTAAAGTGTCAATTGTTTTTGTCTCTTGAAGTGTAGATGGAATGTTTGAATTCCAGTATTAACTGTAGTGCCTGCTGAGTTAAATTATGGTCCCTGGGCTGTGGGGTGGGAGTAATCAATAAGAATACACAAGGCAGTGTGTAATGTGTCTGCTCCTAGCAGCAGGGACACTGTCCCCCTTGCCCTGTCCCCCAGCAGGTTAGATAAATATGATACTGAAACAGGGCACACTGGATTATATGATATCAATGTAGAATCAGGGAAGTGCTATTACACTCCCCTAGCCCACTGTGAGTACTATTGACAAGGTTGGCTTTGAACCTGGTAGTGTATTGCTCTCTCTCTCCCCCCTCCTTTATTTCTCTTTCTTAATCTCTCTCTCTCTCTCTCTCTCTCTCTCTCTCTCTCTCTCTCTGTTTTTTTCTGCATAATTTGAAGAACCACAGGAGGAAAGGGATCTATATTTCACTTAGCTTTACTTGTGCCTTGAAGTTGTGTTTATTGCACCCACAAGTTAATCTGTAAAGGACATCCTGTGATCATAATTTCACAATTTCCTGATGTGTTTTTTTTTTGCATAAAGAGCCAATAACATAATGTACAATCAATATACAATGATTTTATTTTAAACGCTCTGCGACATGGTGCCCATGACATTTTTTCCGATTGATAACTGGACCTTTTCTCTTTCTCATGTTGACCCGGTCAAATGTCCAACCAATTAACCAGTGTGTGCCGATGTTGTTGTTGTTGTTCGGCTGCTTGCTAGTTGCTCATACAGTAACCTCATATCAGTGATCCTCTCAGACTATTGATTAACGCCCCCTCCTCAGTGGTGAAAGGATCAAACCTGGCATGTCTAAAAGGCCATTATCAGCATCCACTTCAGATAACCTGCTACAACCTGATACCGCCCTTTTCACAGGTCGCAACCTCCCTGCCCTATCCAGCCATCTAACCCCACCCCACCTTCCCAAAACCATCACTATCACTCTTGTGTTAAATGACAGATACAGGTCAAGAAAACTGCACCGTGTTGATGTCTCACATGTGAATAATCCATGTACAGCTGGTAGACGTCTCCTGCTAAATGTCATGCTTCAGGTTTATCAAATGGGTTTTGGCATAAAGGCAAATGACAGTGTGTAAAAGGCAGTTTACGGTGCCGCACTTTCTCAAAATGAAATATATTATTCTGCAAGTTGAAATTTCATACATCGGGCTATATATTTAAATTTAAAAAAAATTAAGCTCCTAAATATCACAAAAGTTATATGGGAAAAAACACTTTCATACTAGACGAATGAATTCAATTTAAGGTTTTACGGCTGCATTCTTTTTATACGTACACATCATGTTGACGGTCAGTCATGCTTTTATTTCAATTAAAAGCCCAACAGGTGTGTCGTACTCTGGATATGCTGCACTGTTACAATATGTTTTAAGTGCATTTTGCATTCTGGGAGGAATCTGGATATTAAAGTATTTTTTTCAGGGCCAGGTATTAGTGACATTGCGGTTGCTTCCTCACAAAAGATGTGGCAGAAGCTAATTTGAATAAGGTCGGAGTCAAGCTCCTGATGGAAGTTGTGCAGCATCCCTGTCTCTTAGCAACGCTATTTCTCTCTTGGTGTCTGTGTTGAATAGGCTGGTCCTTGGCACTCATCTTTCACCAAGGAAATTCATAATGAAATGCCACCCGGCAACCTGCATCTATCACCACTACTCACTTCCCTCTTGGGTAGCAATACTTTCACTCTGAAATTAATAAACCAGTGCATTGTTTAATGGCACAGCAAAGGAGAAAGTCACCACTATATGTTCACACTCGCTCAGATTTAAAGCGTCTTTAGTTTGGGGTGGGGTGAACATGTTTATTAAGAATTGTGCCAGGATTAGAGACCAATTAGCAGGTAATTGGAGACACCTGCAAAACAAAGGGGAGGATGGAGAGGTGGTAGTGTGGAGAGTGATAAAGGAAGAGATTGAGCGTCTGGGCTGGCCTCTCCCCATTTATTGGTGGGGGAGGCATTTAAAAAAGAGGGGATTTGGTATGTTAGGAAAGTGACTTTTGTCCTTTTCCATGGTGACAGGATCCAGATGCTGCCAAGAGATGTTAATAGAGGGTCAAATTTGGGACAATAGTTTCCATCATTGCTTTCACAACTGCCTACATCCCCCAAGCTGAACGCTTCCTCTGGGTAAAAGTAGAGATGTGCTCCAATTACATTTTTGTTTTTCAAAGGCAGTCAACCATAAACTATACTGTAGGCCTAATTACCGTGCTGCTGATGATTTCTATCGTCTTGGTCACGTGGTGTTTGTCCAGCACATTTTGGAACGGATTCTGAAAGGTCAAATCAATATCCACATTTGTCGCCCACTCCTAAACAGAACATCCTCCTCGTCCTTTCGCGCCGCACAGCCTAGGTAGCCTCTTCTTCATGCTCGTCGTGCAGGTGCTGCGCGGACAGACTTGTTCTCTTAGGCTGCGCGCTGTTTTCACGACTCATTTTCAGGCCGAATCTGTCTCAGAGGGATACAAATGCACCATGAATCTGGCTGAATTAGAATACACTGAAAATGAAGCTAATAATAATAATAATAATAATAATAATAATAATAATAATAATAATAATAATAATAATAATAATAATAATAATAATAATAGGCTATCATTCAAATAATAAATTAAAATAAATAAATTGTGTCAGCAAATGTAGTTAAAAAATACGCTGTTTTACCTGGACTAAATGCACGTATTTCTGCCTTTTTGTTGGTAGATTATAATTCTTCATACGTTTTAACATTTTTAGACTATTGTAACTGCGCCTGTTTGAGCCTTGGTTCGTTTAATGATGTCCTGCGATCCTTTACACACTCTCTCAATGTCCTATTTTCTGGGCATTTCTCACTTTGTCGGTCGTGTAACACACGAGACTCTTTAAACAAACCCTGTGTTGTGTACATGCGTTGCCGCTCTGCCTCCCACATCAGCATCTCAAGTGAACACGGAGGGGTTTCCTCCTCTCTTTATTTCCCTCTCCGCTGTTTTCCGCTGCCAAAGGTCGTCCAGTTTCTGCCGCGCGGCTTTCACTGACTTTAACACAACCAAATGAATAAAAGCGACTTAATTTGCCCCCTACAGCTAAAGACAAAGCTGCGTAAAATTTTACCAAGATAAATTGTTTGTAAACAACACACCTTATGTTAAGCGTATTGATTGTATATAGCTAAATATCATGTGTCTTAGAGAAAAAGTGATAGAGAGAAGGAGGGGAAGCACCTCTATCTGTCCTTTTCTGGATCATGAACGCACCAAGTATAGGTCTAATTTCTGTGACATTCAGTTGGGATATGACTCAATTGGGACTGAGATCAGTGGCTGTGATTGTCTGTTGGTTTAGATTGGGTTGCTCAGTGCAATTCTGGGAACTTTTATTGCAATCCACAGATTGTAATGATGGAGAGCCCTCGATGTGGCTGCACTGATTACAGCAGCCAGGCTTCGGTGTCTACCTTCCATCATAGGTATTGCCTATTTATTCGTTCTGTGCGCTCCACAGAAAGCTCCTGCTTCTATACGTATGGCTATTTGTCATTGTTCATTTAGGGACGCATATTCTCCATTACATACGGTAAGATTAACAATCTGACAGTCTCCTGTATTTAATTTTTTTTTTTCATTTATTTATCGATATTTGAACTTAATTAGAAGTCCGGCAAAGGCAGCGAGTTAAAAGTTTAGAGATTTCTTGATGTTTACATTATGCGTCAGGCTAATTTATCATTACTTATCGGCTGTTGTAGAGCTTTGAAATTAGATATGAACCCCATTTTTAATTAATTTCTTTCAGAATGGAAGGAAACTCCTTCATACGATGTTTCCATGCAAAGTTGGACCAGTTGAACCAAAGTTGGAAGAGGTAGGCTATTCAGTTCATTCACCAGTTAAAGTACTGGTCATTCATGAAAAGCCCCATTTGAATGTTACATAGCCTATATTGGTATATTAATGTGTAGTCTTTTACTGGGGTCAAGTGGAGCTAATTTTAATAATTTTATGTCCTGTTTGGCACTGTCATATATAACAGTGCCTCAAAATGAAGGAGACCAGCTTAGGTTTCGTTTGTAAAATCCTACTTACATTATAGCTAAAAAATAAGAATAGTGGAGTAAAAAGTATTATGTTTTCATCTGAAAATGTAGCAGATAAATATGGAGTATAAAATAGCATGATTGTAATTAGGCACATTACTGGAGTCACTGTACTTAGTTACTCAGTCAAAGCCATCTAACACTGCTAGTCATAATGTTGGTATATCCGTATATTTGTAGGCCTACGTCACTGTGCAAATGTAAACTAAATGTTCATGTTATATAATTCAACTATTTAATTTATTTATTTTCCACCTATCTTTCTATTAATTTTTCACACCAATGTTTCCTTAAAGTGGCTATAAGGAACATTTAGTTTGTGTTCATTCTGGTGGCCCCTTTGGACAAAAGCGGTAGTGTCTTTACAATGCCAGCTGTTGTTCCTCGGTGAGCGTACGTGGAGAAAGGCAATAAGAAAAACAATGTAAATATGGCATTCTTTGCACTGATCGTCTCATTTCCTGTTACATGCAATTTATGATCATCAGAGGAGAAATTTGACTTTTTAGAAATATTTAAAAGTTCCTTGTAGCTACTTTAAGGACGGTTTCCTACTGACACACTTCCAGGGCACTTTTCCAAAATTATTCATATGCTTTGCTTTGGAAAAAGTAGTGACACAACATGTAAAAACAGTAATAGTCTTGCACCCAAATATATACATAAGGGGAAATACAGAAGCTTTATCATTGTATTATTATTACTGATACATTGACACTAATACAGCACACTGTATTAGTTTAATAAATAAAATATTAACCTACATATGGCACTATAACTGTCAAATAAATGGGATGGAATGAAAGTATAAAGTGGCACATCATAATATTTAGTGAAGTAAACTTCAATCTCCTCAATATTGCACTCGCACATAGTACCGACAGTGGCTGTACTCAGTTACTTTCAACCGCTGCCGCTGACAATAAATCACACTCATGTGTCTGCAGGGTTGTGATCACTATCAGCAGGTGATTTCCAGTGTGTTCTTATGAGAGCCGGGCTCTGTGACATATGGAGACGCTTCCTTCCCACAGCCACACCTGCCTGATCCTCTCCTCTTTCTGCACAGATGATATCACACGGCTAACTGCGACAAGATTCCCAAATGGCTCCCTCCTTTACAGTCTAAACGTGTCATCTGACCGTGTCACCCGGCTAAACCCAAATATTGTGCATTGTTGGTGAAGAGAGGTCAGGGAAACTGGCGAGTCGGGTATTTCAGGTTGTGTTCTCCTAATAAAGTATTCATGAAGCAGCAGTGGGAGCAAAGTATAGGTTTACACGACACTGGCGGTTCCGACGACAACGCCACCCCCCCCACACACACACACACACACTCCCTCATGTGTAATGCTCGGCTTTCCCCCGCCCGCAGACAGGCCATCAGTCCTAGTGTACATCCAGCAATGATATCAAAAAGGTTTTTTGGTCAAGCCAAAGAGAGGTCACTCTAATAATACCAAAGGTCAGTGGTGGGAGCCAGCCAGTCTCCCAGTCATTATTCATTTGTTCACGGAGTTAATGACAGTTGCAGGGGGACGAGAACTCCGAGCCAGTAGCCATGTGATGTCACCAACACATGCCAAGGGATTAGGAGGGCAGGCAGGGGACAAGAAGTGTGGATTATACAGAGAGGGGGAAAATAGAATCTCTACCGCCCCTTCACTCAACTATTCACGTTTACTGCGTAGCTTTGATAAATACACGGAGATATCCCAGAATTATGACAAAATGGCAACAACCAAAAAACACTTTATTCATACATGTACATCAGTATTGCCATTGTTAATGCCGTTAGTTTGATTTGGGAGAACATGCTTTTGAAACCAGACACCACATCATTTATTTCCAGTATTTGGTTAATGGCTGTAATATTGTGGATGTTTGGATCAGGCAATTTCAGTTTCTCTCTCAATTTCTTCCCCTTTTTACAAATGACAGTATTTCATAGTCATCACATTATGCACCAAGCCGCACTTGAACATAGTAACAACACTGGCAAAAAAAAAGGCTGGAACCCATGGCTTTCACACGCAGAGAATGAACAATGAACACACCTTATTCAGTCATTGGGCAGGCAGCGCACAGTGAACAATGAACCCCTCCCTCCTGTCTAGCACCATGTCTGATAATGACCGCATCCACCGCCACTGATAGCGCTCTTCTTTTATGACCTACATGAGCATAAATAGGGCTCAGATCAAACCTTTCAGGAGGGATATTGATAATATGATCAGCTGTTCACGTGCAACAATGGAAACTGAGTTTTTTCATGTTATTTCTTTGTTTCCATAATGTGTATGAAAAAAGGCACATGTTGCATACAGTATGTACAGTAGCCTAGCTGCTGGTCACTTGATCCATTAAATTAAATTATGTGGATTTGCTTTCTGCACTGAAAAAAAAGCCCCATATGTTGTTTTGTCTAAACAACATTTAGTCAAGCTCTTTGTTGCAAAGCAACTGTCAAAGGAGTGCACTCCTTTGGAGTTGCCCTCTTGTTCTTCCAGTTACATCTCCTGAATAATTATAAGATTGCTAGTCTGCATTTTGACTATTCATGCTGCAGGAATCCACTGTCTGTTTTGTCCTTTGTCTCTGCATCTAACTTGTAGATACAGTAGATTCCCTGTTTGAGCATAAGGTCAGGGTATAAATATGAACTGCGTTTTGTATTACTTTCAGATGAGTGAAGCTGTCAGGCCAATAATATGAGCTTTCAGTCCTACTTTCTGCCACTTATCCCCCATTCTAGGACCAGGGGGTCATGTGAAAATTGAAAGTGACAGTCAAACCAGCATGTTGAACAGGCTGATTGGACTAAGCTGTCATGGCCCAGATCAGAGCTCTTTAACACCAGGCCAATCAGAGCTTTTTCTGTTAAAGCCACTGGATCCCAACACAGGCCAGCTTATACAGACACAAAGAAATAAGATTCTGGCAAGGTAAAATAAACTATTATTAATCCATGACTGGTCAGTTACTGAAAACATAGAGTCTGAAGAGCATATTAGATTTTATCATGGATGTATGCAATGAACTCTAAATTGCAATTAAAAAGAAAGAAAAACATTTAAGTTAGTTGTCTGACAAACTTGAGGAACACTATTAACAGCGGAAAAACAAATGCCTCAGAGTTCACTGAAAGCTTTTTCTCTCAGTCAGGATTGGGCTCTCATTTCCAGTTCCAGATGAATGAAGACCGGTGGTTGTCCTTTGTGGTCGTTCGAAATGAAAATGTTTGTATCACTTGGTTTTGCGGACGATTTAATGAGCGCATGACGCTGTCACATGAAAGAATCTTTTACTTCATCGGAAGCATTACCTGTCAATTTATATTTTGTTTCATATGCAGCATTGCATGAAGCTCCGTCAAAAGCAATCAGCTCTCTGTCATCCATTCAGATGATAATAAATCGCGTCATTATCACTTTTTACTTGGGCCCATCTTTGAAACAGAGTGATAATGAAATATGTTTGTCTGGTGGAAGAATAACTTATGATCCTTTTATGTCCCGCTGAGAACCCTTGAAAATAATAATACACCTCAGCAGAAGCACGTGAACAACTGAAAGGCACCAAGTGTTGTAAATCTGATGGGATTTGCATATTCCTCCTCCCTAGCAAGAAGCAGGCAAAGGGAAATCACATGGCAAATGAAAAAAAGAAAAAGAAAAAGAAGCGGGTACATAACACACTCAGAAGTTATAGGGTTCACATTGAGGAGGATGTGTTTCTCCAGAAGTCACTTGTGATTGAAAGCAAGAGGATTTCAAGGTAAAAGCTTGAATACATTATTTTTTTTGATATACTACTTGTATCTGAAAAACTCAAAGTGAGGAAGATTATCAATCAAATAATCAGTCACAATGTGCTTGTTTGACCTTTGATCGCTTTCTGTTTGAGTGTTTTTTTTCTTTGGTTTCATTCTCTCTTATTTCAACAGATATACTTTATTACACCATTAAAAAAAAGCTTCAAGAGCCTCTAAATACACTGAATCGTTGGCTGTCAGAGACGGTTAGTCCTTGCTCGGGGAGCACTGTTTGACAACTTAGGAATCAAAGTGTCGGATAATGTCTTTACTGCGATGGTGGAAGCTTAAAGATTACCTTGCTGTGTGTTTAAAGCAACAACAAAAAAAAGTTGTTAGATTTTGTCAATTTGTTGAAGTGAATCATGCTGGTAGTGAATATATTATTATGGCTGCTATATCATGTGGAGAGAAAAGTCTTCAACATGCAAACGCTGACTAGTATTGAGAAAATAAGCATCCCCTTATTAGTGTGTGTGTGTGTGTGTGTGTGTGTGTGTGTGTGTGTGTGTGTGTGTGTGTGTGTGTGTGTGTGTGTGTGTGTGTGTGTTAATAAGATCATTTGTTAGATTGAATTTAATACATTTTTACAAAATGCAGCTTCACAATCTTCATCTAATTTCAATAGATTGTCTTGGTGTCACAGTATAAATGTTCTTGGTGATTCTCAGCCATTGCTGTGTCCTTAACCATTTCCTTCAGTCAGCGCAAGTCAACAAATAAATATCAAATACTCACATTATATAATATTCGTGTTTGTTAACGATTTTGTGATGACTTGTCCACTTGTGTTCTTTCCTCTGCTGCTTAACTTCAACACTTGAAATGTGTCCTTTTATGTCACAAAGTAACATCCCAATGAATGGAATAATGTGGGGAAAAAAACCTTGTAGAGAAATGCAATAGTTTGATCATTCAGATAGGACCCAGAATTAGCAAGTGATCGCCACAAAAATAATCAACCTAGCTACGGCAAGACATTCTGTTTGGCTCCAGCTTCAGAAAAAAAGATCCAACGTTGCTCAAAGCAGCAGCTAAGGGAACAGTTAATGTGGAGAGTTCTATCCTGAAAGTAATTGATAATGAAGCATATAACCAGCTTCATTTAATTCCTTTTCTCTGTTTCTCCTTGTGCCTAAACAGTGCCAAAAAAAATCACAAATGTTCTACCATGAAGGGGGGGGGGATCCACATTTTAACTATAAAGGTTCTCCAACAGCAGCAAACTGAGTCTACGTATGAGAGAGAGTCACAAAACACTTAGCAGTTGTTTTCCTTCTCTCCTTTCTGTCGACACACACACACACACACACTGAACAAATTAGAGGAGAGTATAAAAGCATGTTTTACAGATTAAACTTCCTCACACACACAGACATTAGAGACACTGTTGCTTTAATTGTGTGATACGTGTTTTAATGTAAGAACAAAAACTTCCTCTAAAGGATCAGGTAAAAAGGCTTGTCTACTGCTTTCCGAACAGCACTCGTCCCATGTCCATCCCAACATCAGAATTCTCCAACCCATGTTCTCCCTCTCCCTCTCCCTCTCTCTCTCTTTTCTCTCTCCCCTGATTCCACTGATCTGAGCTTGAAATGCGAAGACAGCAAAGCACTAAGCCTTCAAACGTGTGATTTTTTCAAAAGATCTCTAGAAGCAATCTCTGCCTGACTGACCCCTGACAGCTGCAGATCTCTTTATTTCTCTCTCTGCTGGCACTTCATTTGGTAGAAAAGCTCTCAGATTCACACCTCTATCAGGCAGCACAAGTGTTTATTATGTGCATACACAGAGAATGTCCCATATAGTGCACACCTCAAAGGATAGCGCTCTGCAGTCCCTTCACAAACATCCTGGAAATTCTGACAAAAGAAACATACACGTTGCAGTTATTAATGTAGGCCTATAGTTTTTTTCTCTCATATTTAATGCACAAAAGTCATCACAAAGACATCTATTTTCCAGCTAAACTATAACATGAATGAATATTATACTATATGTTATAGAAACATGGATTTTCTGTATATTGTTTCTAGAGCCATGGGGTCAAGGGAAAGAAATACTGTGATCCATGAAATATGTTTCCTAAACACCAACACGGATCCGTAACTGTGTCCCTGCGACTTTATCTGCTCCTCAGTGCAGACACATCAAGCACAAAATGATTATTTTCTTTCTTTCTTTCTTTCTTTCTTTCTTTCTTTCTTTCTTTCTTTCTTTCTTTCTTTCTTTCTTTCTTTCTTTCTTTCTTTCTTTCTTTTTAGTTTTTTTACTTCACAGTAAAACCACAAAAGTATACACTTCAAATCACCACAACTCCAGAAAAAACCTGATAGTAGTGTCCAAATGAAGAAAACAAATCTAAATGTGCATCATTGCATGATAACATTGTTCGAAACAGATGATCTGCAAACAAAAAAAACACATATACTGTAAGTAGCAGTTGCATTTAAATACACTCTCCCATTGTGTTAGATTATAAATGTCCTCACCACAACAAAATTACCTGAACAATAGCATGCATTCTTATTTTTCAGTCTGTCTTGGTTTTTATTATGGCAGCTTCTCCTCCGGAGTGCAGGGCTTGCTGGTGCCTCCCTCTCTGGAAATGAGACTGCAGGCTCTATCATTAGATCGGATGGCAAGTCTTTATGCAAAGTGTTTTGCATAATTACATACCAAAGCCAGAATAGCCACCCTCAAATTTTATGGGTCACAAAGCATCAACAATTGCCGCATTATTGTCCACCAAAGTCCAGCCCCGCCAATGACAAGGAGCGAGGAAAAAAAGCAGAAGAAGAGAGAGAAAGAACTCGTTTGCTTAATCTAAGCTTGGGAGATTGAATTTTCATTCCAATAAAAAGAAGAAAAAAAATGAAAGAAGATTATTGCCAAACTGACAACTTGTTTACATAAAGTTGTAAAGTTCAGAGAACTGGCCAAGACTTGAGGGAGCTTGATCACTGAGTGCACAACGTCAGCGTCATGAAAGGTCCTTCGTATTCCCAACCGCCTGCACACAAGTTATATTTAGAAAAAATAAAATTATTAAAAGGAAAATAAGAAGTTCATCACGTGATGTTTTCATTGTATTAAATTTAATTACAGAAACTATTGAAGTGGGAAATACTCAACAGTAGTAGTAATAATGAAATCATAGTCGTAGGTACAGTAGGCTTATAGTTATACCAAGTATTGTAAATTAGCAAGCCTACCGAAAAGATTCGTTTCAGTTCACATGTTCAACTAAATAAATTATAATCACAATGATTTGTTGAGCGAGTAAGGGGAGTTGCAAGCTTAAATTAACAATATATTTTTGATAAATAACAAATAGATTAAACTAAAATAATAATTACCTGAAAAACAAATCCGTTTATATTAATTGCATTGCATCTTTTGAAGTCTACAGAAGAGTAAAACATGCAATAAAAATACAATTAAAAACGATCAATACAGCAGGACGATGTTAGTTTATTTTCAATAATGCTGAACATATTAATTATTGATGTAGCCATAGGGATTTATTTTAGTATCAGAAATTAGTTATAACGTGCTCATGACTTCTAAATTGTGTTTCGTCGTTAAGAGGCCGTTATCACCTCCAATAGAGCGAACGGGGTTTCAGAAGCAGAAACTAAATTCCACTATATATTAAAAGAAAAAAAGAATAAAAAGTCAATCAAAAGAGTAAAAAAACTTGCTTTTAGATGTAGCTATAGCGAGAAGAAAAATAATTGTGACCACAGAAAATTCTTATTGGGGAAAAAGATGTTCGATGTTGAAGATGTGAAATGTTCGATGGCTCTTTTAAATATTCGATATATGAGGCCCAGCTGTGTGTGAGGGATCAGACTATGATCACAAAATATTTCTTCGGAACACTGATTTTTTTTTTATAGAAATCGAAATATCCCCAAAAACAACGGCTCTGGTGATGACTGCACCTGAGAGGTCCTTAGATCCTTCTATACGACATTGAATCCTGTATCCTAACCATTCTTTTTTTGTTTCGTTTTTGTTCATCTGTTTATTTATCTATTTCAGCTACATCACAACACAAATAATAATTGTACATTAAATTGGTCGTTTAGAAATAAATTATGTTTTTGTACAATTCAAGTTCGGTCAATTCTCAACACCTGCTGTCTCACTGCAGCACCATAACACCACGCCATGTTTCTAATACATATTTAAACATATTTAGATTAGAACCATTTCGCAGGAAAAAGGAAAGAAAAAAAATCAAAAACAAAACCTAGTTAGACATAGCCAGCCGGAGCACGGGAGCACAGTTGAGGTTAAACGTGCAGAATAGCGCCATCTCGCTGTTGTGGTCAGATATTCCTTTCCCATTATTATTATTTTATGTTTTTCCTCCTTTTCTTTTTTTTCTGCTGAGACCCTCCATGAAGATTTGTCCCCTCATAAGGTTGACCGATTTCTGTGTGCGTGGCCAGCTATGACAACAGCCTGCATGCTGCTGTCTTTTGGCGGCCACCAGTTCTATGTGTTATCGCTGTTCATTAGTGCTGGGGGGCCGGGACCTGCGGAGGTCAGTGAGGAGGAGGGGGGAGGGGGGGAGCAACCAGAGAAGTACTGTCGTGTCACTGTAATCTAATTCAACAAAAATTATCACAGTCAAACATATACCCTGGTCCCCAATCGGAGGTCCCGGGACGCCCGTGGGTCACCGGGGGAGATAAATAGCCCCCTCAGAAAAGAAAAAAAATATCAGAGGAGTCATTGAAAGTCTCTTGTGGGTCATGATTGGTTTGCAGTTGCACATTGACAGGCTATAAAATTGGGCGATCCTGGATTTCAGCTTCTCTGCTGCTATCTGTCGTTTATGGACAGTGTGTATGATACAAAATCCCAACACAGCCACAGAAAATGTCAGATGTTGGTCCCTATGTCAGAAAAAAAAATCTCATCAAAGGGGGCCGCAGCGCGTTTCTTCCGGGGTGTTCTTCACATGAAAAGGAAAAAGGTGCGGGAGCCCGGACTTTATGGCACGAGAAGAGTCGTTCTCACTCGTAATGTCTTTATAAAGCATTGTTAGGTTGACTTGAACACGAAAGAACGAAAAACGCACTGTTGATATTATGGGGGCGGTTTCTGCAACAATCTGTTACATTGTTCTAAATTTGAAGGGGAACCGCAGAAAATCCAGCATTACTGGAGCTGTGAAGATTTCCTTCTGAATGTAGGGTCATAAATAAAGTTTTGCAGTATTTATTTGGCCTTTATTTTAACATGGTCAATGCAATATTAAGATTTGTTTTCTTCTTTTATCGAGAAAAGTTAAAATCCAACAACAATTAAAGTTTGTCAGTCATATTACCGCGACTATAAATGCATGCGTAAAATGTAGTAAATATATGTACAAGTAAATGTTTAACTGCAGGCCTTTGTGTTTTTTATGCGTCCGTTGTTCGCTCTCAATATCATCTAAATAAACACCATGTGCACAACTAAACTTGGGTCTGTATTTAATGTAAAGAGTTCAGATTAAAAAACATGGAATTCTACCATATGAGTTTTCTGTTCATGTACAGGAAAAATCAGAATATGTTTAATTTGCCTTGTTTCACCTGTGGAATATGTGAGCATGTGGGCTATTGGAGTTGGTGGTTGAAATTATGATGATGATAATGATAATAATAGAGATAATGATGATGGTGGTGGTGGTGGTGGTGATGAAGACTGGCAAGAAATAACGCGCAGGGTGTGATTTTTTGTTTTTGTTTTTTAAATCTACCACCAGCATCGACCAGAATTACGCCAAATTAATTTCACAGTTTGAGGGAGCTTTGCAAAGTGTTTGAAGTTTCGGCGAACACACACACACACACACACAGAGAGAGAGAGAAAGAGCATTTACAGGGAAGGAAATAGAAACCGTCTCCACCGGCGGCGGGTGAGTACAGAGCCGTATTGAGCAGTGACACGAGCGAGGCAGCAATTAATGCAACATTGATTAACCATTTAGCACTTATTTGAGTAATTTACAGTAAAGCAGTATTTTACAGCGGCATAAGCTACTGTCCAATGTCTTCAATAGTACCATCATCACAGAAGCAATAAGCATCCTCATCATCAAAATGTGGCTGGAGTTGCGCGCACGCACACACACACACACACACACACACACACACCTAAGCACATATATGTGCAAGGGGTGCAGTTGAGCAAACAGGCCTGCGCAGCTGACATTCACAATTAAGTTGACTCGACCAGCCATTTCTCAGTAGGCTAACTAAGACACCCACCAAGGTGCCCCAACGAAAAAGAAACACACGCACGTGCAGAGCTCCAACGTTGTAATGCATGCGTAAAGTATGAGTTGTAGTCACATTCAGACTCTTTCTCAAAACTACCTTTAGAGAGACGAGCCTGTAACATTACTACTGCAACCCCTAGACTGACAATCACTGCGGTGCACCTAATGGGGATCTTAATAAAGTATATGTACCCCGAGTAACAAATCAATACAAGATGTAGGCCTATTTCGATCAATACCTATGAAGTAGCCCTGATGAAATAATGCGTTAGGGTTTGGGAGGCTGAGGAGGGGGGCTGTCTAATATCCAGGAGAGTGTTTGTGGTCTCTTCAAATCATCCCTCCGGCTCACCGCTCATCTTGGTCCTCCCTCTGTGTGATCGTGTACATTAAAACAAATCAAACTGTGCGCTTTAAAAAGGTCCTGTCTCCCTGCTTTAAAGCACGACTGGCTTTATCGTTATTTGATTCCCACCCAGCGTCCAGCTTTTACCAGGAGAGTTTAGTCATATGAATACTTTAAATATATAATTGACTGTAAGCGCCAGTCATGTTTACTCAGTAGCAAAATAGTAGCCTGCGATTGGATTTATTTCGCATGCAATATTCACTTCATGAATGTCGGCTGCTCCACTGGCATTGATACGCGCTCACTGTGTGGGTGCGTTTGGGTTGAAATAGAAAACTGAAATAGCCTTCTGAAAATAAGGGGAAATTCACTATGGGGTATATTCACACTCTTGCTGCAGTTGTCTTTATCTTCACTTTCAACACACAGCGCTGTGCCCCTTTTCAAAGACTGGTAGTGTTTTTATTTTATTTTATTTCTTTTTCTTCTTCAAATCTTTTATTTTCTTGCTAACCATGAAATGAAAACTCCATAAAGAGGAAAGGTTTGGTTAAGTAGAACAAATCCAGTGCTAGTATTATTGTATAAAATGGGCGATAGCCTATGATCTCTAGATTTCCTAAGCGGACGAGGTGGTCCCCGTGGACCTGAAAGCACTGTCTATAATATTTTCTACAACATCCAAACCCTGGTATACCTAATACCAATGGATGCAAAGCGTGGATGTCGTCAACAACACGATAATATTTTTTGGTTCAGCTTATACATTATAGCCGTGGGTCACATACGATGTGCAACAGTGTGAAAAAGAAAAAGATCCAGGGTTATCCCCTGATGTTATTCTATTTTATTACAAGAAATGAAATCTCCCAAATAGATTCTTGACATTGTACGTAAATCCCTGTTCCTCATGATGTTAGAAACTACAACATCAGATGTGCACTCTCCAGGCAGGCAGAGGTGGCCAGTGGCCGTACACCACCTCCTCCATTCACAGAGAGACGCAGTGGGATACAGGGTGGATGACAGGTGCTCAAACGCACATTACTTGTAAAGTTACAGCCTAATAGCAGTCGGCAGCTGCTGTCTTGGTTGTGCAAAGAGGCGCCTGCGTGTGCGGCGCTGGTCGCTATTCCCTTTTGTGTTAAAAGAGAACCGAGGTCTCCGAGGTCTCGGAGCTACAGTTCCAGGGATAGCGGGTAGATGGCACAATTTTCTTACATTTATGGGCACAATGCAGGAAGCCTTGTGAACCGAGTAGAAGCGAAAGGCAATGTATTTTAATGGCAAAATGGAATGTGGAAGAATGTTCAGAAAAAAGGTAAAAAAAATTAAATAAATACTTTTTTAAAGACATAAAACACATGCTGATTCAGCCTTAAACACCATTTTGTGGACAATTGATAATTGGGTAGAGCAGAAATGGCAATAATAATAATAATAATAATAATAATAATAATAATAATAATAATAATAAGCATTATGATAATTTAGTTTCTTTAAATGCCATGGATTAACATCAAGAACAGGTGCCCCATCTTGCTAAACGTTTGACTCATATCATATGATACATTGTAAATGAGCTGCGGGGCCTCAGCCTATAGGCTATGTGTGCAATAAAGCGCATGCTGCATGGGCTAATTTGTCATAGTGATAGTGCCAAGGTGCAAATAATGTGCATATTTGTCGCTTAACTGTGCGGGCGTGCATGTGTGTGAAATATACAGAGCGAGAGTGCAAACCATATTTTTTTTTATCTCATTAAACAAATAGCTCCACACACACACACACACACACACGCACGCCCCGGCCCCGCAGCATCTTCTGCAGCCTGTAGCATGTTATGGTTGGGGTGGGATGGGTGGGGGGTATTGGTATAGGGCTACCAGCTAGTGTGTCAAGAAGTTCTCACGTCACACAGACGTAAATAAAAGTGACGTCGCGGCGAGCTACACCTCATTAGTTTTTTTGTAGCCTACGATGTTAATAAATGATCAGAAGTTCAAATTATAGAGTCCAGCATAGGCCTAGGTATACATCACGCTACGTCAACTGAAATCAGCCCGGTCGGTGTCAAGATCCGAACCCGTCCAAAGCTATTCTGAAGCTACATTTGAAATTTCCGGGCGCATTCAGTGTGCGTTTTGGATGGCAGAGTGAGTTTTGTGTTGTTGATGGCTGTACTGTAAATAGCCTACTTGGTCCAATGAAATCATATTGGCTCAGTGGTGATGGTGTGCTGTGTGATGGCCACCCTTCATTATCAATCTAGGGCTTTAGATTGGCCTCAGTGTATACCTCAGAGACAGTTTGGTTGGACAAGCAGTGGAAACATTACGATCACTGTATGGATGAATAGCACTTTCAGCGAGGATGGAAGACCATCAGCATCACATCATAATCATCATTATCAACAGCAACAACACCCCCCCCCACACACACACACACACACACACACACACACACACACACACACACACACACACACACACGCACACAGCAGCAGCAGTAAGCGTGGCGAAGTTGGCTTCCATACCCATCCTTATTAAGCCTGTATACAGCAAGGCTAATTCTATTTCAGGCCTAACTCTCATCTAAGCCAATACAACTAATAATGACTGATAGGCCAAAGGTGTATATCATCACAAAAGTACGCTGGTAAATAATTGGCGTTGAAGCCCATCACATCTACTATTGGATATTCAAACATTTACAAGTAAAAGATCAAAGGTATGTGCTTAATGTGTTAGTGAAGCTCGTGATGACACCAGACAAAAAAACAGTAGCTTATATCAACAGAAAGCAATTAGATTTTAAGAAAAAAAATTCAATATAGGCGTAGGCTACCGTTATTTGTATTGTGTTTGGTTGATTCTATTTGGTGCAGACTGGGTGAATTCAACCCGTCAGTATGTATGTGAGCGTTCGAAAGGTGAAGCTGTTTCCCGCGAATAAAGCGGTAGGGAAGTTGGGCTGTGTATTGCTGCATCGTACGGCCCATGACCCGTATGGGGGAGGGGGGGTGGTCCATGCTGGTATGAAATGTTGCTATCTGTTTAGGCTGGGCGCTTTATTACGCTGTAGGCTATCCTATGTCTGAAGTTTACCAGACGTAAACCGTCAATGCGTTATTTTCTAGTAGGCTCAATGAGGCCATTGATCGTAATTTTTGTATAAAACTTCATAAACTGTTGGCAAACAAGTGATGACTTTGAGCCGGCTTGTTTCTGATTGATTGATTATTTTGTAATTCATTAATCACTATCTTGGGCCAATAGGGCAACATCCTGCCACAGCAAATTGACTCCAGTCCCCCGCCTCAACCCTCAACCCTCACCCCCCAACCCACACACAGACACCCTTCACCCCCCCCCCCCCCCCACTCACACACACACACACACTCCAACCGACCATGCACAGACAAGGAGAAGTTCACACGCACGTTGGGGCAAGTAAAAAAAACATGGAAAAACTTGTTTTCAAATTCATAAATTATAATTTAATACCAAGAACAAATTTACAGCAGAATGCTTGTTTACAATAAGCTAACACAAACAAACAAGAATTGTGTTCAACTATAAACTTTCACACACACTCACATATATCACTTGCAATTAATAATAATAATAATCATAAAAAAAAGTATCTATACGTTATCAATACCCTGCAGTCATATATTTTTATATATTTATATAAAAACGTGGGTCAGTTTAAACTGTTCATAATTACAATCATGTATCATTCTCTGGTCCATATGTGGCCACGAACAGCCAAAGATCAGTGTCAATCAGTGATCCCTTTTAATTCAACCACAACATGGTGTTTTTTTGTGTGTGCGTTGAAGAAAGCCACAAAACAAGGACAAAAATTGCTAGCTTCCAAATACACACACGCACGCACACAAGCTCTCGCCCACGCGCGCACACACACGCTCACACACACCACGGCACCTGTCAAAAGACCAAAGGAGCAATAACACTTAAGTTAAAATATCAGCTCCTTTTTTCCCCAAAACCTGCTCACCCTGTTTTAAGTCTGTAGCCTAATAATGAACGTTGTTTACTTTCTTTTTTCTTTTTTTTGTTTCTTTAAATACAAGGGCTAGTGTACTGAATGCACAGATTATATCTATACAGTCAAAAAAGAGAGAAAACATTTACATTTATATATCAAAGGTAAAATAGGTTAGCGACCTGTGGCCATGCATTCACAGTCTAAATATACATGAAAAAAAGAAAACATTTGTAGTAATATGTATATACATTAAAAACATAACTTCAGTGCTACTAGCTAAGTCTGCCACTCAATTTTGAAGACGTAGTATTACCGAGAAAAAAATGGCAACCACAGATGTTCTTAATCACATATACTTTGTATAAAGGAAACACTCGTTGAAATGAATTGACCTATATTTACAAGAATACTGCCTCCAATCAGTGTATTTTTTTAAGAGCTCAAAACACACGACCAACGTTTTTAATCTAATTGTGTTCCCCCCAAAATGTCCTACTTTAACAACGTTTTGATAAGAAATCACATCATGCTTGTCAGGCACTTAATGCTTGAAGTGAATAAAGGGTGACATTTCAGGGACGCTTTAATAATACTGCTATTAAACACTCTGGCTAGGCTTCAAACTTTAATGACCCTTTGACCTCTTCAATTTTTTTTTTTTTTTTTCACAAGTCAGTTTTGCTTTCAGTGCAGTTTGAGCCACTGTGACCCCCTAACATGCTCATATAACGCATTTAGAGCGACCGGTCTCAGGTGCCTATCTAACAGGCAACATGTAGGATTTTAATGTATTTATTTATTTTAATTTCTTTGATGGTATCCAATTTAGGGGAACTAATGTCAAATAACTGGATGAAATGAAGGGGAAACTGTTCGGAAATAATTTCAAAAAACAAAGTGGATACTGTAACTTCATATTATTAAAGAGCTTAATGTTTCCACTGGGTCATAAAGTTGAAAATGAACTCCAAAAAAACAAACAAACAAAAAACTCCCTTTTCCCAGATGGTATTGGTCATCCTAAGAATATAAGTGCGCTTGCAGCATTAAGCCTAGATAGTGAGCCTATTCTCCTATTGCTGTGGTTTTAATTCTTTTTAGAACTTTTTTTAACATTATTTCACCTTTTCAAAATAAATCATTGTCTTAGAAAATAACACCACCTGACTACAGAAATCACATAGGCCGGTTTGGAACCAGAAAGGAGGAACAAAGAAAGTACAAAACACAGCTATACATGGGCACAGGACAAGTCATTTGAGAAAGGAAAAATTCACGTTTCGTATTTTTCCCTTTCTCCATTTTTTTTCATTTTACCCAAATTATCATTTTTGAATGCACTTAATACTCAAATTTTCCTTATAAGGATCAACAAAATCCCCTTTCCTTTTTTCCTCATTTTCTTCTTTCATTAAAAAAATGAATGGAAGCAGGTTGTTTCTGCGTGAGTTTGTATCTGCCATTTTGAAAGTTCAGTGGATGTCTCAATTTGTTTTGGAGTAGGGGGGAATTCACAGTCTTTTACTTCAATGTCTTTCTTCATGAAAGCCAGCCCCGTGTAACAGCCGGCTGGTTTTTTATTCCTTCCACAAAAAGCAGCTATAATCATTGTTGTCTCGCAGTCCCCCAACCCCACTTTTTGTTAGTTCGTCTCCTTCTTGGTTTACTGAATTGACATGTAAGGCCAGTTAAAACTGCTCCCCGACAGCAACATATCCCTGATGAGAGTTTCAATGGGGGTTTTACCTACCAATCGGACGAAAAATAACTGTTCTATGACCGAGGAGGAGACTGTGCGGAGAGAAGGCAAGCGGAGTAACAACTTCCCAAACCGTGTTGGCTGGTTGGGATACTGGCTCCGGACATATTCCTCCAGGGCGCACTGGGACTTCTCCTGCAAACTTTCCACATGGGCCACATCTGAGAGGCCACAAGCATCTGAGAGGGAGGGGGAAAGCAAATAAACATTAACAAAGTGTAACCTAAAGTGTTTCTCTCGCTAGGAGACTTTCTTTCCGGCTGTGGTTATAAACTGACGGAAATTGATAGCCTGTCACATTTATTTGAAAAAGCGATTTTTTTAAGGAAATCATTCTAATCTCATTATATGCAAAAGTGGGGCTTATTTGTCTCGAGGCTTGTTTTCATTAATAACCAGTGTACATATTTTTCAGTGTATGGGAGTTATTTAATAATGGTTTGAAATCATAATAATAACATTGCGCTGGACGAATAATTTCCACACCACAGAGAGATATATATATAGCTCTACACTGTGATGGCAAGTTCCGTTGCTTTAAAAATTATAATATTTTTATATTATATTTAATACATGAATGAGTATGAATAAAATAAAACGTGAACTCTTGAATCTGCCACAGTCAAGAAGCAGGTGAAATTTTGAGTGTTGCTTTCCCACTATATCCACTCGGTGCTCCTCATTTTATCGCCATTATTACTCGGTTATTTCCCTCGATAAAGGCACTTTAAAGTGAACTAAATAATTAAGCATATTCATAAGCAAAGACTGTGTTTCAGATGGGCCTTGTCTTTCACAAGCAGAGGCAGAGCGAGGAGGAGAGGAGGGGGAGGGAGAGAGGGAAAGACACGGAGACCTATGACCTTTAGTGAGCAGAGATTTAGCTTGGAAAAAAGGGACCATAGCCTACGGAGCTGCCGTCATGCTATACCACCAGAGACGCATAATCACTATCTATACTAGTGCATGTGGGCGGCAGCTTGTTGTGTGCCAAAAAAATTAAAAAATTAAATAAAAAGCTTTTACGCGCATTGGGTAAGATTGTAAAGTTTACGCATGACAACAACCAAACCGCCAAAGTAGCAAAGGCGTGTCATTCAAGCTACAACACACAGCTCAGGTTCAAGCCTTCGGGACTCAGGTATGGAGAAGACAAATTAAGTCATCATGGTCCCTTAAAGGCTTTATAGTAAAATTGAATTATCTGATTTATTTTATTTTTCCCTAATAGGCTAAAAAGTCACCAGAAAACAATAATGGGCTGGTGGAGCTAAATGAAATACAGAGGCTGATGGCTTGAAGGTATGATATCATATCAAAGACATGCATTCACTATGCGGTGAACCCTTGTAAATCTCTTCCACACGTATTTTTTTTTACCCCCCCCCCCCCCCCCCCCTCCTCTTAACGGTGCAGGTAATGTAACAAAATAGCAGGGAGGTTTGGGTCATGACCTACTTCTGGAACATGTCCAGAGACGCCTTGAATCCTGCTAGGCGGAGAGAATATTTCTGCAAATAAAAATGAAAGCCGCCCCTCTTGTCACTGCTCCATATAGCACAATACTGTAACACACCAAAAATATTTGCAATTACAGGGTGTGCATGGCTCCTATACGTGTTTTCCTCTCGGACACGTCTATACCCTAAATGACAGGAGAGCTTTGAAACCTGCGCTTTGCTTTTACTGTGTGCAAATGGGACATTAGGCTTGTCTTTCTTTTTCTATTCCCCTCCCCCTCGGAGCCTGACATCATTTATATCTGTCATCTCCTACAAACAAGACGTGTGGTATACATACATTGATAAATGGCGGATACAAAATCAAAGTTAAGCAAATCGTCTGCAGGCCATTGGATCCTCCAAAAACTATAAGAACATCTAGATCGTAAATCAATTATTGTGAAGTTATCACTCATTACTTTACTGGATATCGTGTTATAATGTTTAAATCTGGCTGCACCTTCCTCTGCGTTAATGTCAATTTAATTAAAAAATATCTTGCGTGGTCATGACGCGATTTCCAGTTTAGCCCTGTGCGGATGTGTCTGATGAATCAGTTGATTAATCAAGTGGTATTATAATTTAGCCCCTGACCATGAAGGCACAATGAATGAATATGGATGTTCGTCTAAGACACGCAACAAGCCTTAGCCTGTGCAGATATATATATTTGGGTCAGCGTTGGCTGATTTTGGCTGATGTCAGTGTGCATGTTATAGTGACAATCACACAGGGTGAACTTGGAGTGTGCCCGTCTATTGTCTTACCTGTGGTGAAGAGCACAATTGCCTTTAAGCAGCTATATTCGGCAGAGTCAACGTGCAATGCTTTCAGCTTTTCCACTTGTTCCTGGAAGATCCTAATGTGGTCCATAAAGGCCACCACTCTGTCCGCAGACATGGGGGAGGCGTGAAGGCCAGCCGCCGCCAGGAGAGGAGCCACATGCAGGGGCATGGAGCACTGCGCCGCGTTGAGCACAAATAACTCACTCCACGTCAACCTCAGCAGAGCCACCTGGTCGGTGATCTGAAGGTCTGGAAAGAAGGGAATATTCCTGGCCCACTCCACGGCGCTGAAGAGCATCCTGGCCGCTAGTTCACAAATGTTCTCGATGCCCATGATGTTGTTGGGCTGCATGCACTGACTGCCATACCGGGACGTCGGGTAGGGCTCCGCTCTCAACAGAAGAGAGATATATCCGGATAAGTAGGAATGGCAGTGCAGCGGGTCTCCATTTGTCAAGGCGAACTGACCATGGTGTGGCTGTGTGGGTGGCACCCGTCCCCTTTGCACCGCTGCAGTAAAAAGAGAAACTACAGATATTGAAGCCTGAATTCTACAAATTTTCACACACTAACTGAGCAATAAGACTATTGTTACATAGTTATACCTTTTTATAAATATTGCAAAAAAATATTCAATAATCAAACACTTTTATAAATTGATAAAATACACAAAACATGTTTGCTATATAACATCAAAACACACACACGTACACACACACACACACACATACATACACACATAGACAACATCATGTTATTGCATAGGAGTTTTTTTTAAAGCAGGTTGAATGTATAATAAGACTGGATGTAGCGAGGGAAACCATGTACTGAAACACCAGAGATGCGCTTTAAACACGTTTAACACACGCCATGCATATGTCTGGCTTTAAAATTATGTTATTCGGCAACAGCAACATGAGCTGGCTGTGAAGGAACACAAAGAGGGCAAGGGAGACCTTGCATGTTTAACCCTTAACCTACTTAGCAATTAATCTCGTTTCACCATACATGCAGACCTATTTTCGACTAATATTCTAATCAATTTTTGAGGGTTATGTGGAGGCTTTGTGTGCGTAATTCAAGCTGATGTCCGGTTTCAGACACAACGACCGAGACAGACAGGGAAGATGCCTGAATACGCTATCTCTTGATTCGACACTCGCCATAATAGCGCAGGAGGCTACATTGTGTCATCTATTGAGCACAGATGTATCAATAATAAGCTCTATACCTTAATATAATATATAGCTCTAGTCACGGCCGGGGGTCGGGTCTTATTTTTGATTTGACCATGTAAACGCTAAAAAGGAAGACCCGGCGAGCCCCGTCTCGACCACATCACAGAGCGGCTCCATGGCGTGCTCAAGCCGCACAGCCTTATAAGAGTCGGGAGACAGAAAAGGCTATACGGGGGCGACATAACATGGTTTACTGTTGTCTGGAAGCATACAAACGCAAAAGCACACACAAACACACACACACACACACTCAGACACAAACACACACACACTGTATATTAATGAGAAAACAAAAAGTCCTAATACCTTCCCGTCTCATGCCGACTTTCAGGCATTTTTTGAGGCGGCAGTACTGACACTGATTGCGGTGGTGTTGGTCGATTGGACAATTCCTGTTGGCACGGCATGTGTAAGTGAGGTTCCGTCGTACGCTCCGTTTGAAGAAGCTTTTGCACCCCTCGCAAGTAAACTGGCCGTAGTGTTTGCCACTGGATTTATCCCCACACACCACGCATTCAATGTGCTGGGACTGTTTCTCCGTATGCTGCGTCGTCTGGTTCGTCGGCGTGGACTGCGTGTTGTTCGGGGCTCCTTGGACCGGCGTCTGGGTGGTCGGAGGGGCGCCCTGAGAGCCTGACAGATTCAACTGGCCTGGTTGAGGGGTGGGAAGGGATAGTCCTCCTTGGGTTTGCGAGGAAAGGGTGCCTTGGGTGTCAGCCACATCGTCCTGGGAGCCTCTCCACACTACCATTGCCATATCTATCAGTCAACGTAAAGAAACTTTTTGTCTGCCGTTTTGCTGTCGCTGTGGATATAATGTCTCAAGGAAACGCGGCAAACTGGGCTTAACAGGCGGACACACAAAATGCCAAATCTAGCCTACGTTGAATCCACTCTGGATCTCCCGAAAACTGTCGAATTATTGCTGTTGGAGACGTTGCGAGGCACGTTTTTCAAAACTGATGCGATGGCGAGCTGAGTCGCTGCCTTGCGCTTAAAGGCCAAGTCCAGGGGCGCTTACAGTCAGCCATCCAGCACACTCATCAATAGGAAAGGTTGTCTAAATATTCAAATAATCAACCGAGGTAGCATGGACTAGTCAGTGAACGATGGATCAGGTTGGTGAGACCGAGCCTGCAGCAGCATAAACAATTGGCGAGCACACTGAAGCAGCCACTATCAAGTTCCAGCACAAGTCTTGAAGAAAATCACCAACTGAGTAGGAGAAAACAATCGCGTCTTCTTCCTTTTTCTTCCTATGAGGTAGCGCCAGCAAACGCGCAGCAGAAGCCAATGTTTGGAGAGCCTGAAATATGAAGACAACTCTTCCCCCCAAAAAGCGAAAGCACTAAAACAAAAAACAAAAAAACACAGATCACACAACCTACAAACCTCCTCCGCGGACTGGAAAATAATAGGAAAAAGGAGCAGAGAATCAAAGTGATCAAATATGTTAAAAAGGCGGAGGTTAGGAAGTGATTTGCGATTGGTAGGAGCCGGGCTGGCAGAATGCTTTCTCTCTGATCAGCTCACTGAGCTCTCTATATAGTGAACTTTGACACGACTGCTGCAACTTAGCACACGTTACCATGGAGATCGGCTGCCATATAAGGAAGGAGAGTGTGTTTGACTGGTCAGAGCTCAGGGACCTCCCCCTCAACCTCATTGGCTAGTCGGCACTTGTGCTACTTGGTACCTTGCCAGAGCCAGAATGGAGGTCGAGAGGGCCGCTTGGTCCTAAAAGGAGACGATTTTCGGAAAGAGAATTAATTCCCTCTATTTGCCAACAGTACAGACTATTCTCACATGCACGCCCGGCAAAGCCTTAGCAATGTCCACGAGGAAAAAAACACAACAATCTTAAATCAATTGTTTGCTTCATATTGTGTTGCAATGCGTCCGGTAGCCATAGGCCAATGACCAGCTTAAATGTCAAAGGAGATGTTGTCCCCGACACACAGGTGCACCTTCTGGACATGATCTGTGCTCATTATAATTAAACTGTCCATCCATTATAGGCTACCCTTATCTGAATCCTTTATGTAGGCTATGTTGCCACACAAGACAGACTGCACATTTCAACAAAACACACAAGAAAAAACGAGGCAAAATAAGGCACCGTGACTGTGTGATACTCTGAATTATGATTTGAAACGTTATTTAGGATATGCAAGTTGTAATTATAAAACCACATGTGCGGAGTTTTTTGGATATGCACATGTAGGCCTACTATAGCCAAACACCTAAAAATGGTAACCCACAGGCTGAACAAGACAATAATAATGCCATGTCGTTTGAGTTTCTCCCTCAGGTTCCCTATATGTGTACAGGCGTATACCTATTAGTGCTTCTAATCGCACCAGGTACCAGTAATCACAGTCCACACCTCTTGTAAAAATGTTATGATAGGCTACTGACATCATATGGACACCCCGCTGGAGCCTGCTGAACCCCACCATGGCCACAAATATCCCCAACCCCCAAGGTCAGAAGAGGCCAAATCTGGGTCTTGAAAGTCTGAGTTTCGTCCGTATGTGGCCAGAACGTGAAATGACTATACAGCTTTAAATGGGTGACTACATTTTTTGTAATGTCACTTGAGGTTAAAAGGCCATGGCCCATCAAATTAATGTTAGGGTGGAAGAAGAGACACTTCCAGAGCAACAGCACCAGGAGAGCTGTTTGTGGTCATTTGTGGTCATATGTTGCCTTACAATAAAGATAATCTAGAGTTTGTGATGATGACAAACACAGCGAAGGGATGCCGTGCATGCGTAACGGGGTCAGTGGTTGTTCAGAGTCGCTGCCTATGTGGTTAATAATTTTTAGGTTTGTTTGTAGCCTATTTAAACAGCGGTAGCCTAAAGACTGGTGTGCTTTATGCCCGCAGGCTATCAAACTTGAACTGAGAAAACTTCACGGAGCCCTACGGATGAACCTAGTCTCTGTGTGTTTGTCTATAGAGGAGCAGCAGCAGCAGCGGCGGCGGCGGCAGCATGCATTGTCCCAGGATGTATTACAGTATATGGCTGCCCCCTAGCGTATGAAGTTTTCGCTTCAAACAAGATTCAATTTAGAGGAGCGATCCGACACGGAAACTGCTTCAGTCTCGTCTACCGCATCGACCAAACTAACGAGCACCATTTTAAACTGATGACTGTTTGTTTAAATTCTGTTTTACATGACTTGGACGGCAAAAAGCTTTCACAGTTGCCAAAGTTGGATTTACTTTTTTTTTCTTTTTTTTGCCACTTCAGACAGTCCCAGCTGTGGTATTTAGACCAATTGTGTTACAAATTAGCCAATTATATTTTGTCTGCATGACCATTTTGTTGTATTTACAGATCCCGTGAATGTGGAGGGTCTGTAAATAAAAACACCCCGCAATTTACCGAGGATCCAGCTTCGCTTCACGCGGTAAGTAGCCTTTACATTTTGCACACTTTGTTCGGATAAATTGTCAAGAAGCAATGCTTTATTCACCTGCTCGGAATTAAACAATTTCTTGTTAAGCGGCGAGGCTAATTTGTTAAATAAAAGACACGGGCTGCTGCAGACATACAGTAACATAGGCTACAATACCGTATTTCTACAGTCCGCATTGAATACGCGACTCTGTCATTTTTGCTCATTATCCAAACGTTAATTTATATGATGGTCACGATAAACCCAACCAGTTTGCAAATACCCATTCATAAAGTGATTTGACAGTGATAGCGAGGCAGGAGGAGGCTGTATTCGTGTAGTAACAGACCTACCAAATGCATATGCAGATTCGTCCGTAGCGGGATGCATCTTCTCTCTTATTCAGAATATATTTAGTCTTCTCTTTTTCGACACAGTGCTCAGATTGAAACTGGCAAAGCGTCCTCTTCAACAGACGGGTTCAGACACACAAGAAAAAGAAAAAGGAAAAAAACACGAGGTTTATTGAAAGAGTGCAGTGTCTGATCATGCAAAAACTTTGGAGTGCCGAAGCAAGAAACTGATTCACGTTAGCTGTTGCTCAGCGAGAAATTGCAAATATAAGTTGACGAGTCGTCCGAGCAGAATATCGTTTGACTGCCTCTGGAAATGAGAAGAATTGCGATCCTGTGCGCCTTTTCTCTCCTAGTAATATGACCAAAGCGCGCTTGCACGCCTCTGCTTTGTGTCGGCTGCTGAGGGGAGAGGGAGGGGGTGCAGTCAGAACAAACACCTGTCTTTAAGTGTGGCGAGCATGCTTTGTGAGATTCCTCATATTAGAAATTGTGGAGATGGAAAGTAATAATACCTAAAATAAGACTTATAATGAATACTGCCAAAATTAAAATAGTGTTGGAGAATGACCACCCACAATGTTTTACTGGAGCACAAGAAAACAGCAATAATTATTGCTATGTTTAATTATTATTAATTAGTTTTAACTTAAGTCTTATAACCAGGCCTAAAGGCGGCACATATGCGTGCATATGCCTATTATACCCAAATAATAATATAAGAGACGGATAAAAACGATATCTCTACACTCTGTTATGCATAATGAAAACGAGAAAGGGGCTTTATATGACATTATAATTAGCCTCAGTTAACCTCGCGTAAATCTACACTGGGTTTAGAAATTGAGCATCTTTCACGCATAACATTTTTCACACCAACACAACCGATTTGCTATTAACACCCCCCAACCCCCACCCCAAAATAAAGAAATAAAATAAGTCGTGCTGCAGTTTTTATTTCTTAGGTTTAAAAGTTTCCTCGGTGTGATTAGCAGTAGTTCTCTATTTGGCTAGAGGATAAAGGCTCTATGCTCAGCAAGCCTGCATGCACACAACAATAGCATTGCCCAACGGGACCAGTATCGATTAAGACGAGACAGAGGATGTCGCCTGCACTAAATATTTACTGATCACACACAAATAGCTGGATCTTTAACGATTTCCCATGCTCCGGCTGGGAGAAAGGACTAAATCACTTCATTATTGTTAGTAAAACAAAGCACACGCTCTGGAACACAGGAGTGGAGATGTGCTGATTGGGATAAGTGCAGTTAAATGAATCGATAGTGAGAAGGTAATAGTTGAGATTTACGGGCGTGAAAAGAAAAAAAAGCGTTCACTCATGTATCAGGTTAAAGTGACACGTGCAGTGCGACTAGCAATTCTTCTTAAATGCCAACATGCGCGCGCTGGTCAAACGAGGGCAAAGTCAACACGTTGTGAAAGTGCACAACTTTGAGCGTGAAAGGGTTAAACGCGCACATCAGTCTGACCTTAAAAAAAACAACAACATAAAAAAAGATTTGAGATTGATCATCTAAAAATAATAATAAAAAAAAATAATAGACGGCGACGGCAGCATAAAAAAATAAGGGAAAAAAACTCTCACACAAGTCAAAACTGGAATAAAAGTTGACTTAAATCTCATCTCTTCCTTCACTGAGTCCTTCATGCTGATAGAGGGACGCTGACCCGGAGGTCTGAGTTCCTGGCCTGATTAACCCTTCTAGACCCGCGCAGAAGCAAATGTTAAACAGGCTAATCAACTTCAAGAGTCTGATTGAATTAGATGAGTCACTGTGGTATCATTATAGAAACTTAATAGCCCCACTCAAAGAAAATAAAAAAATACCACGAAGAAAAATGTTGGTCATTTTTGACTATAGTGACTTAATTTTAAATGACCAAAACCTAATAAAAACAGATGAATAAGATTCCAGATAACAGAACACCTGTTAACAGCAACATGTTTCATCCGTAAAAAATGATTATTCCAGCATATTTTGTGCACGTCATCACATTTTTTATCTGCTGCATTGCATAATATCATCAGTAGCCTTCAGTAAAGTGTTTAACCCATTGCCTCTGTATAGCACGGCTTCACTGTGCTGTTGTGATCTTGATATGCAAAGTTAAGAAAGAGACCGAAAAAAAAGAGACCAATAAGTCAATTAATCTCTTGCACATTTGGCATCATTTAACTAAATAATAGTTGCTGAAAAAAAAGAATTACATTTTCAAGAATTGACTTTGGACTAATGTAGCAAAATAATCACTGGAATAATAGAAGCAACATCTTTACATGTGTATATACAATATTTTACTATTTAGATTTTTATAAAATTAAATATAAAGTATGGGGGCATACAATGATCATCTTAAATATGATAATATAGATTTTCTTTTTACATAAAGCTTTCATCCCTTGTAATGCTGCATAATTTTTATAGAATGACATTTGTTTTGATTTGACTCACTTTCTTTCTTCATGGTTTGTCATTTGAATTATGTATCTGTCTTTATGGCTCCTTAATAATGCGTAATTACAAGAAAATTGCATTTCATTATTATAATTAATACTCCTTGTGTGTGTGTGTGTGTGTGTGTGTGTGTTTGTGTGTGTGCGTGTGTGTGTGTGTGTGCGTGCGTGTGTGTGTGCATGCGTGTGTGTGTGTGTGTGTGTGTGTGTGTGTGTGTGTGTGTGTGTAAATGCATGCATATGTGAGGTATGTAGAGACTTGTATAAATGTCAGAGAAAGGTTTGTGAAATCACATTTTGTGAAAGTGCACATATAGTATAAGTATGCTTACGCATTAGCAGACATACATGTCTTAGTTCGGACCATTCTTATAAAGAGTTCATTCAGTGGTGTAGATTAATTCTCTCTGTCTGTGTGCCCCAAGGGCCGCTATCTAAAATGGCAACAGATCTCAGATAGCTCACTGTGTTCAATTTGCCAATGATAGATTATAGAGCCAATTTAAACAGATAGGGATCAATTTGTCTCAATGATCACTCTGTAGGCTGACTGCCAGTGTCCTCTTAACACATTTGTAAATGCTGCTTGTTTGAATTGTGGCTGTAGGGTTTATTGTGATCAAAACTGTAATATGGAGCGATGCTATGATAAATGATGAATTATGTGTTGTTTTGGCTGCTAGATACTCTATGGACACGGAGCATGCAGCATGTTAACGTGAGGCAGCAGCATTGCAGGAGTGATGCCTAGAAGGTCAGGGGTTTAACTCTAAGGACTGGCTGGGAAAGTCTGGGTAGGTCAGTTGCTCTCTAACCCTCAGGAACCACTGCTGAAGTACCCTTCAGCAAAGCAGCTTAAACCCTGCCTGTCCCAGTGGAGCCACACAGCGACCAGCAGGACAAGACTGTGGTTGTACTGGGCACTTGTGAGATGTGTCTCTTTGAGTGTGACCTACCCTCCCTTTTCTCTTTAAAGAGGGAGAGTGGGCAGTCCGCTTTCCTCACACTTTTTTTTCTCTCCTCTCTTTCATGTACTCAGACAGTGAAAAAGTTTGGGAGAAGACACAAGAGAAGGCCGTGGCAGCATTCAGTCCCTGAGCCAGACATGGTTCATATGGCCCCAAAGGCAACAGACAGTGTATTGAATTACTGTAACACAAGGTGTAATGTGGTAGCAGTGTGTATGTAGGAGGAACGGATGTAGAAGAAGCCCACTTCAGCTTTGTATTACAGCTATTTAATGTTGACGTCTACAGTTTATTACTCAAATTACAGCAATAAGCCTTTATTATTGCAACTATGCTTACTATAGTGATGATCAATGTATTGTTATCCTTAGATTTACAAATATTGTCATGTGTTCATGTATGTTACCAGGAGGAGGTGAAAACACTTCAAACCTGCCTGAATCCAGTCATGAATGTATGATGGTAAAGCAAAGTTCTCTTTCTTCTTGATGGTGATGCTTGACAAGATTTCCATGTGACATGCACTATTATGGAATGACCAATAAAGTATTATTGTTTGAGGTGTTACTAGTCAAATGAGCCATCCTATGTGCAGTTGCAATATGCAGTGTTACACCTGCCACATCTGTGGCCAATAAAGTTTAAACAGACTCTCCTTATATAGAACCTAATGTTGTACACTTGCAGTTCAAGAATAGATTTATCCAGTTTTACCATGATAGTTGCTGTAATGGTCGAATAAAAAAATATTTTTTTCACATCAGCTATTGTTTCAACTGCATGACACCAGCTGTCAAAATCGATAATGATAGTTTGGAAATGGTAAGTTTGTGGCTCCCCATTTGTTGAATTATTCTTTATAGATTTAGCAATTCAACGTTGGTACTGCACGTCTTATGATAGGTATGTCTTTATCTAACAACTCATTGGAAATAACACTCCACTTTGTAGAATGGTTGCATCTTTCTGTGGTGCAAATATGTACAATTTGAAAAAGTAAGAGCACAGCACTCACGTTTCCTGAAACTAAAAAGCATAACTTGAGCTAACACTAAAATGAACAACAGTGACATATTACATCAGGCACCCTTTTTTGCACGCTTAAGACTGCGCAGGCTGAGGAATCAATCAAGCTTAAATGTTTTTACATAAAAATGCATTTTTCTGTGAAAGTACAGCAGACATTAATTTTACTACTATGAACCAAACCCCCCCATCCATGAATACCGACCATGTTAACATCTCTACTTCCACGGGTACAGATTCAACAATTGTGAATGGAACCTATTGTATGATAGAAAATATTAACTTTGCAGTTTTTCAATCACACAAATCCACATGTGATCAATGGTCCTTGTGAATTGATGGAGGTAATAAAAAGCAAATGGAATGTAAATGGGATGTGGCTAAACCCTCACAGCAGCGATGACTCAATAGGGAAAAGAGAAGATGTTCCTGTTGGGAAGATGACCCTCGAGGTGAAATGAAATAACTTATTCACAGGATCTAAGTCACTTTATCATCATATGATGATACAAAGAAGCTTCTTCTTCATTTCACCACTTAACAGTCACTTTTTCCTTGCATGATGTCTTCAGAGTCAAATTTGAGACTTGCTTCAGTGACAATACATTGTGAGGGGATCTGTGAAAAATTTGAGTGCTCAGTTCAGCAGAGCATTCGTTTAGCATGTGTTACTGTGTTTAGTATTTATTTTAAGCTAAGTGCCATTGCTTACTCCATAGTGTACACTCACCAAAACTTTTCTGACAGTTCTTACATCATGCAAACCACACTTAATAAACACTAAACTATTTGAGGAAGGCAACCAACTAGATTTAAATGTCTTCACTTTCTAAAAAAGGTGAGAAAACCATCAAGGGATCTGTTCCTACATGTTGTAATTATTTAATATGGAGAATTATGCTTGTCACCACCATATTACAGGTGCAAATTGAAAAAGAAAACGTATTAAAATTAAATAATGTTAAAGGTGCTATGGCATTAAGAACTTGCACAATGGCATACAGTATATTAATTATGCCTAGACAATGTGGCACATTTAAATCAATTCATTTTACGATTTGAATCCATTGTTCAACAGGTGGTGCACAACCTAAAACGAAGCAAGCAAGGCAATGCTAAAAGGCAGGGTTATTCGAAATGTGTGGAACCAACAGAAAAACCTTGGTGGAATATGTCGGTGGAGAGTAGAAACGGTACAGCAGTGGACGCAGAGTGCTCGCTGTGCAGCCATATCACCTGGCATAGAGAAACTGGAAGACATTAAAAGCTAACAAAAACAACAATAGCAAGAGTACTATTTTCTGTACTAAAATAAATGCTTTTAACGGGTGTACAGTTGGCACAGGAGCATGATTGTGGTCTTGGGCAAACCTGAGAAGGGCAACAGAGATCTTCTGTCGTTTGGTTGAGAAGCTTGAGAAGCCTCAGAAGGTAAAACACAAACCTTATTTTCGTGCCCATTGAATGTTTATATGGGAAAAAAGTTTGGGGCAGTGTAGTGGTATTGGGCTACTTAGTTAGCAAATGCACTACATTTCAGTCTTTAAATTCAATGTAACATTCCTCACCTTGTCTAAAAGTTTCATCTTTTATGATTTCAATAATGGAAATAAATTATGTTCTTTGGAGGGGGGGGGGGGGGTTACCCAATGAAGGAAGCACGTGAAAAGATGACGCAAATCTAATAGTTTGTTCACTAAGTGTAATTTATATGTGGGATAGGCCACAGTTTACCATAGTATCATCGGTTGAAATTGGACAATATACAGTTAGAATGTTAAAACAAAATTCCCATTTTGATCTTAAACATAAGGTTTTAATCCTTTTTTATACAACACGTTCATTTATCCTAATTATTAGATATGAACTAGGACAAGTGCGGTCGTTATTTGTTTGTATTCAATTTAGAAAGGAACTGATGAACACCCCAAAAGACACAGTTGCATCATGCATAACCCCTAGCATGTGAACTTTGGTACACGCTGTATGTACAGTAGATACACCCGCCTCCCATCTCACCCAACTAACTTGTTCAGTCCCTACAATACAACCAATGCTATTTTGTTGCTTAAATCATCTGCGGCCTGATAATTTTCACCTCTTAACCATTAACTATAATGCTTAAGGTAATAACCTTTTAACACAGCATTTTCAGGGGAAGATTTATAGCATTTCAGATCATTAGACCGCGCTAAAGTGTTTAACAAATACTAACTTCTGGCTCCTTTTTTTATCCAGGTTTTCCTCTAACACTGGTAAAGCTTAACCTAATAAAAAAAGGGTGTGACTGATCCCTTCCAGTAAACATACAGCAGTGGACTAATCTGTACAGTCAGGTTGTATAACTGGCATGGCAGTGAGCCCACAATGCAAGGATTAGGTTGTACAGAAACATTGTGTACACTGGCTCAAAAAGCAGGTTTGGATCACAAATTAAAGAAAATGTTTGTCATTAAAAAGCTAAACCAAAGCGTTGATACTTTATATCTACTTAAATTGTATTTTGTACCCAATAAAATAAATAATAAAGTAAATAAGTACGTTTAGTATATACAGTAAAAGTATACTGATCATGGATAGTGATCGTGAATAGTAGCAGGTGATACTGTAGCATTGGTGCAACATAGATGGCAAAAGGAAATTTCATAAATAAATGTTGATAAAACTCATTTCTGTGTCTGGGCTCGTGTTATTTATGTGCACTTTTGAGTTCCTCATCCAATCTCAAAACTAGCGATTGTCTGATTCTTGTCACCTTCTTCAGCATTATATAAATACGTTTACACTTCTGTACTTCTCTGCCCAAAATTCAATTGTAGTGTAATAGTGTAATGTAGTGTAGTGTAACAAGGTAACACCAAATGTTGTTTAAACACCATATTGGTTGCAGCGCAAGGTATAATACCATAAACTATAAAGGCTGGCTGCCCATAATAATATGGGTTCACATAACTAGGCTTCGGAAAAAAAAGTAAGGTCCATTTCATCAAGCTAATTGCCTGTTTGTGAGAGGGAGCAAACTTTTCTACCAGCACTCTATTATGGAGGCTCTTTCTTAATCATAAATAGAGCCCTTGTATCCCAGAGGGACTTGCTATTCTAATTTGCAATTGAACTAAAGACCAAACCTATCAATCTTTCACAGACACTTTATTTCTTCCTCCCTTCTCTCTTGTAATTGTGGTGACATAACCATAAACAACAGAGAAAAGGCTACTGTGACTGATCTGTGGAAATGACAGCATTAACACATGAGCTGCACATAAGCACTCCCATCCACCATGCACATGTGCGAGAGCACACACACGGAAACACACATCAAGGTGCAATGAACATTAAGGCCATATGTGGAGTGACACGGGCCTGAAATTAAAATAGACACAGTGTTATTGAGACTTCTTTCTGGCACATTATGAAGCTTAATACAGTTTAATGGTCTTTCTCACAATTTTGCAGAGACTCCAATACAAAAACAGTTTTGGAGGGAAATGTGTAGACTGAAAAGTATTAATTAATGGCATTCTTGAAGACGTGGTATTTAATAATGCTTTATAAATCTGGTATTAGCCATTAAAAGACAAGTTGTGAACAAGTGTAAGTCACCCAATCTGTAATCTGTTAATACTGTTAATAAATTGATTTTGTTCCAAATCCTTTGCAAACACTTTCTAAAAGGTAATAGCATCTTAGTGTGTCTTGGACGTGACTTTCTGATCGGTTAAAAGCTCACTGAAGTGACTCAGTGTCCCGCTGGAGGCGTTTAACCTCATCAGTCAGTAAGGATTTTTAACAAGCTGGCAACCCAAACATGGTTTTCATTATGCCTTAAAACTGATCTATAAAGCAATAATAAAATATTTATCATTATAACTTATATCCACTTTAGAAAAGCTGCCTTTTCAGAAAGTGGTAAACGCAAAAGCATTGCACAGTTTGCAAGACGACAAGAGAAACATGTTGATAGCTTCAACATCTTTGACAAAGCAATGCAAAGGTCCCCTGCTTTCAGCGTGCAAAGCCTTCAGAGACATTCCTGCCTGCAGTGGCGGTGCAGTGTCACCACTGCTGCACCTTGCCTCTGTGATGCCTTTAATGATGAGTCTTTTCATTAATGAGTTAATGCAAAAACTCTCAATGTCATCAGCAAAGATAAGAGGGAAGAAAGCGGTGCATTGTACACATAATGACAGGCTCCCTGCCTGCTCCTGAGATGTCACGGGTCAGCCATGTTAAGAATGTGTGTGCCCAATCATCCACAGATCTTTATCTGGTGGGCCTGCAGCTAACCATGACATGAGCCCGATCAGGGGTGCTGATGAATGGACAAAGGGGCCCTTGAACTGTTGAAGCTGCCAGATTCTCTACTAAATCATGATGACATTAGTAATCAATATAACAATTACTGAACAAGATATTTAACATGTTCATCAAAGCAATCATCTTAACAAACTGTATACTACTGTACATTTCAAAGATTTGTGAAGTTTTGTGTAAATCATCAAATTACACTGACACTGCTGTGCATTGCTGAATTACAACTTTTAGACTGATGTTGTTATTTGTATCATGCTCAAAATGACAGATTGGAACACATAACCATAAAAAGTTATTTTCCAAAACATATCAATCTAACATTTGAAATTCTGAATTTGTGTAATGAGACCTAGCTGAACAAAGATCACTGGTCACATTCATTGGTGCACTAAAAAACAATGACCATTTGTGATTAAAGTGATGTTGTGATACAGTCTGAATTTATTTAAGCTTTTTTTAACAGAACCCCTGTATGAATGGTGGACAAAGGGACAAATTAGGATGACTCAGACGGCGTTGGATGGCACAATAGGGTGGAGTACAAAAGGTTGAAGAGATAAATTCCAGCCGTCACTGACATCATAAAACCTGACAAATTGGAATAACAGACTGTGTAATCCACACCACTGTCATTCTCAGTTCTTCAAACTCTCTCTCTGACACAGTTATAGTCTCAGATTCAAGTCTGCAGCCAGTTATAGACAAAAAGCCCCATCCGGTCCGGTGGCATTTGTCTTGTTCTACATTATCTGAAATCAAACGCTCTATTCCACTCCCACCGTTCCATATAGAACAATTGGTCCGGCCCTAATGTGGGAATGTCTGTAATCCTCACAAAGGGACGCTGACATTTATACCCAGCAGAAATGAATTAGACAGGGCCTGGATTTCTCCAGTGGCTTTGTGCATAGTACACTAGACTGGGTGGATAGATAATGACACTTTATTACGGGGTCATTATGGCAGGTAGCTCTCAACGATGAAAAGGCAAATCAAGTCAACATGGACAGCTCTGAGACAGGTGACCCGGCATGTTAACAAATATGGCAAATGGGCATTATGGGACTAATGAATTGAAAATAAGCTCTAGGGGAAGATCAACATAATAGCTGGGCCCGATGAAGGATTGCCAAGAAAGATACACATCTTAAGGCTGGTTTAAGGAACTATTGTCAACTCTTGTTTTCCCACAGTATTGGAAGATGACGAAGGGAAGAATCTGATGTATTACAAATGGAGAGTTACACTTGCTTCATAACTAAGCTGCTTAGTTTTGGTGTAACTGATTTAATGATAAGTTGTATGAATATTGTGTACAGTACTTACTGTTAAATGTGGCTTTGTTTTGGTTAGCATGTACTTGTGATTATGTGAGTATATTTAGTAAACAATTATTGGAATATTATCAAGAACAATATGTGCTCTCATTACAGCAAAGCGGACAATGGAACATCTTTTTTTCAAGGAAACTGAAACTCAAGTTTGATGACAAAATATGAAAACTACAGAACCAATTTCACTAGCAGACCTTTGTGATGCCATTATGTAGGTGAGATAACTATGACATAAACAGGCATGAACACAAGGTTTTCACGTTATTGTCTTTGTACGAATTCAACAACAATAATATCATGTATTGAACAGTATTAATAGCCAATGGTAAGCATTTGATTTCCCCAATCCCAGCTATTATGCCAAGCAAATAAACTCTTGGCTTCAGTGCCATACTTAATGCAAAAACCTTTTCTCATGTAACTTAAGGAAATCAAGCACATAAAAATATGTCTGTCAAATGTTTCAGTTTATATCTCATTAATAGAAAAACGTTCACAAAACAGTCTTACATATTGAGAAATAACATAAGCATTGCCATTTTTTACATTTGCCAATAATTGAAATCATATGCTATAATGAGATTCATCCCATTGGCCCAACACATTAAGAAGTTTGAGGTTACAGCATACTAACACTTAAATAATAAATTATCAAATGTAAATTAGACAAAACAGTTAGTTTATTTCCAACATTAGAGTATTCATTTATCTGCGGCTCCATTAACAGCGATCTAAAAGAGCTAGCTGCCACCCAGAACGTAATATAATGTAATAACGTCATTACGTAAATAGTGCCGCATTTAGTACAAACATAAACAAGCGTTTGCCCAAACGTTGGGTGGAGATCGCTTACCCCACCTCCAAAGGCATACTCAGTCATTGTAATAGAAAAACTTTCTTTTTAAATCAGCAAATATCTACTCACCATCCACTACCTCTCCATAGTGTGTTTGCGCTGAAAAAAAGTCCAGTAATACACAACAGATGCTCCAACAATAGCTGTGTAAACAAAGGGATTCGGTGCGAGACACACAATCTCACTCCCAATGTGTCAAAAACCTACGCTTGGTCAGAGCCCTTTGGTATTTTTGACTGACACAAAATATCTCCTTTAGTGGATTTATCGAATGCGAGGGATGCTAACAGTGTCTTTAAGCCATCGCCTGGGGCACTCGCTCTGAGCTTCGAATATTGCCGCGAATGGGCCCTGACCAAGCATCGGTCTTGACGCGCTGGGAGCTCACTTCAAATATCAACAGGCATTCTGTCACATGACTGAGTATGCCTTTAAGGATGGAAATGAAACAATGATAGAGCCTTGCCAAGCTTAAGTTTATTGCTGTGCTAAAGGATAGAGACATTTCATCTGGATCCCCATTTGTAAAATCCATCTAAATTCCTAATCTAATTTACTGTAGGAATCTCCCACATCCAATGTCTGAAACCATTTTTTCAGTCATTTTGTAGTTAGACATTTCCCCCTCTCCAAAGCTTCACCCTGAAATTCTTAGTTGAACGCCCTGAATATGAGTTTAAAAACTTTCACATTTCTATCAAACATCCGAAATGATTGTCACTGGACATGTGAAAACAAAAACCAAACAAAATACTTTTGTGTCAACTGCTATTCACAGGTCAAAGCAAAAAGTTAAAATGGCTACATGTATATCTGCATCTGTTCTATTCCAACCACTCACCGGGGTCAGGTTGCCGTTGGTATATTGATACTAGCCTACTTACAGAACTTGGATGTTCATTCTATTCTTTTGTCACTGCGCCAAACGTTTACCCAATGAGATCAGTCTAGGTGGCTGTAAATCCTATAACATGAGATTAGCTCTTTTGACTTCACAGACAAGATAATGACATTAGCTAATGTATGAACAATAGAATATCTCTCTTTGCATTCTGATACCCCACTGAAAGAGACACCCACGCATGTTGTTCTTAATTCAGGTAGTTTGTTTTGAGCTCTTTGTCTCCACCTGGTCTCCAAAAGGCTTTAGTCATTAAATAGTCATTTTCATCTAAGGTGCATCCACTTTTTCAAAGGAAATTAAAAAAGGCTTGTTTTTCCTCTGGACTGTATCAGTGACGGAGCAGTCTTTTTTGCAGTTCACATTATAAAAGTGCTCATCACAGAAAGGGATCTTCATCTTGTAAAGTGTGTACTATTACTGGGTTACACTTGATGCACAAGAAGGTTAACATTGTGTAAATAGATGGTACACTGACAAAGGCAGGACTGATGGGAGACCAGTTTGTTCTCTTTCTCAAACTGATATTGTGTATGTTTTTTTTCTTCCAACATGAAGATCAAGTTGTTGTTCTAATATGAACCCTTGAAGACCTCCAGGGAAATGTTGACTGCAGCTCTTTTGGGAAATGGTCAAAGACTAGATTTTATGCAATGATGTATAGGCATGTGTAGCACATACAGTATGTGCCAGTGCTGATACATGGCATGTTTCATTATGGGCAGCTCTTGTAGTAGGACAATTGTCATGGTTAAGTCTTTAGAAAGGAATTTTAAAAAACAGACCTTTGATATAAACATGTCATTACCGTTTATTTTAGAGTTTCTGCAATGCAAATGAAAGACAGACACATCTTAATGCCCTTTAGGTAGCAGGAGGACCAAGATCAGATCAAGCAATTTAACTAACAGTTTGATTTGTTCAGCTGGATAACAGGAATGTGTATTGGCCTCGGATGTTATTGAGAACGCATAGCTACCAAGTATCCACCAAATATTTTGTATTAATGGAAATGGATGAAAAGAAAATTGTTTTAGTTCTATAATACAATTAGACATCGTGTGAATTAAGGCGGGCAGGGCTTTAAGATGATATTATCACACAACAATTACAAAGAAAAAAACCAGGGGGATGGTTCAAAGCCCAACCATGGGTGAAGGTCCCTCAGCCACTGAACTTTGTGACCTGTGGGTTTTCCATTTGACCCCACCAATAAGAAATGCCTTAGGTAATTTAAATCAAGTGGAGGTGTGTCACTTTCAAACAGACTTGGCTTAACAGTCCTGCCAATGCAGCGCGCTGCTCCCCCGACCAGATGTGGGGAGCCTTTTTTATTACAAGAGAAGTAGAAGCTGATAGTTGCAGGTGCAAGGCTGACATGAGGGCCAACTTCGCAGGCCTTCATAAAGGGGATATCCATTGCCTGTGTCTAATCAGAGCCAGTGGGAAGGGATGGGATTCATTGCTCTTTGATGGAGAGCACTGTTATGAAGATGGACAGTCACTTTGCTCTCTAAGTGAAACCATCGTTTAGCCTCAATTCCCAGAGAAAAGGCCCATTTGTTATCCACGGGGGAGTGCAGCAGGGGTGGTTATGCTAGGTGGAGGCTGCATGCATTTTCCACACAGTTAGGGTGCATAGGCAGGCATACATTCATGGTCAGAGAAAATGGGCTGTGACATACCAATATAGACTTTGAATATCCTTCTCACGCACAAGCACGCACACCTGTGTATTATCTGTGTGTGCCTGTGCACTGTGCAACTTTGTGTTGCTCATTTAAACTGCATGCTGTTATGTCAAATTATCCAACACTATTCTGGACTAAAACGTCATTATTGGACAAATTGGCACAACCAAAGATACATTTTTTCTTCAAATTTGTTGGTCCAGTGCCAACTTACTGCCAACATTATCGGTGAATAGCAACTCCGATATGTTTAAGGTGAACAATTTTGACTATGGGATAAAGACTTTGGTTAAGGTATGGTTAGGCAAAACTGTAAAATCATCGTTACAGTTAATAAAATGGTGAACAGTATTTAGTTTCAGGTCAGTGATGGAAAACAAAATCCAGTCACCTGCCTGAAATTCAAACGTATTATCCAAAAAAAATAAAAAATCTTATGCATATATGGCTGAATTATCACCACTTTCCAAAATTCAAAAAGCGATAAGACACTTCTTAAAAAGTGGGTCTTATATAGTCTGTCCACCTTTACAATCCTGACCTCTATGAGTCTGTTGAGATTCATTTGAGGACAGGTTTATCAAACAATTTAGTCTCTAACAGAAAAGAATGAGCTCTGTCAAAGGAAGTGACACAGTGAAGAAGACGGGTCTATGTGTAACCTTAATTCCTTACTCAGTCATCCAAGAGAATGAGAATTACACCATGTATCATCCTGATAAAGAAGCTCCACTCACCTTGTTCATGAATTTGGACTCGGATTCTAATATGCTAAGTGGGAGTGTGTCTCAAAGGTTAATATATATGAGAAAGGGCCCTTGATTCGACATGAGTTATTGTTAATGACAATAACTAATCAAATTAAAGAATTAATTTGCTGAATTAGCTATTGTGTTGCAGGCCCACACCTTTTACACACATGCCCACACAAAAGGCGCACTAACGCAGGGTCACAAACTCAAACTGCTATCAGGTCCAACATGTTCCTGATTTTCTCAGTCTGGCACCATGCCACGATATCCTAGCCTTAGGTTTTAGTCATTTTAAAATCTCCCCCTGTATCCACTTTAAGGAAATTTCCAGATCCATTCTTTTGTTTCTAAATAACCAAGCTTGACAGGCCTGTCTTAGACCAATACTTTATAGTATCAGGGTATGTGTGTCTTTTCAGCCACATGTTATATTTCACACTTGCATTGCTCTGTCTCAGCTATCATGTCTTTGTTGTGTTTAATGCTTGGACCACTGATACCAGCTGAGCGGTCAGAGTGTTAGCACTCCTCAATATCTATAACAATTAGTTTTTGATTAAGGAACCTTGCACGTCTGTTTGAAGCCTCTAATGTTGTGTCAACTGGATGATGATGGAGAGAGCAGCATGGACGCCTCCCAGTAACAAAGCGGCCGGTAAAAGGCTCAGAGTGAACCATTTTATCTTCTTAATGGAAACCAGATGACCTTTCTTCTCCCCCCCCCCTCTCCCCCGCCCCCCGTTTCTAATGTTTAAGTTTTCCTTAGTTGATAGCAACTCTGAGTATTCTCTCACTTATGTAATTTATGCCTCGATTCTTGGCAGCTTCATTTCACCTTTCCTATAATGGCCTTGGCCAACGATTTTAACATTGTGTTAGCCTTGGAACGTAGCATACATGTTAGCGTAGCAAGATGTACGACAGATCCCCTCTAAACAGGCTCATTATAATCACAGTTTATTCAAGCGCTAAAGGTAAGTTACAGCTTTTTTAATATACAGTATAGCTATATAAATATATCTGTTGTCAAAAGAGTCTGATGTTTAGGGACGGAGGTACACTCGCATCGTGACAGGAATTGATTAAGTGTTTTAAGAAGTTTACTTCCCTAAGTTATGTGATTTCTCTGCACCAGAGCCATTTCTGTTTCCTACTGAGGTCTTGAAAACAAAAAAAAGATGCATGACAAATTTTATTAGGGATCTATTATGTGGGAAGTTTCTGGTAGAAGGATGCAGAAATGTAAAACCAACAACTTGACAGTTGTTTTTTGAGAGCAAATTATGTTTAAATAAGTACACAAAAAGGTGCCAAAAATTGTAAACCATACTTGCCATGTGGTAAATCATCTTTAAAAAATGCATGATAGATTATTGACGTATGATATATCATTTGGACAACTATGAAGATGTTATGCATCAACCCCCATTATCAAGTTTGGAAACTATAGGTAAACAGTGCCTGCTGAGAAAAATGTCAAACTAGCCAATGGATTTCATAAATAAACATAGCAAAAAGTCCAGAGGTCACACAACCACACTGCCCTTTTTTATTTCATAAAACTGCAAATTCAAATTCAGGATTCATGTGGAGCAACAAAGCGTTTTTCCGTGATCACATGTTTAAGAAATTCACAGAGAACTAAGTTATCAGCAAGTACTCTGCTTAGTTACCAGAGGAATGAGGAAAAAAAAAAGTTCTCTATGTTTCATGTCCCCTGTACTCATTCTGACACTGAATAACCAGCTTCCACAAACAGATTTCTTTTCAGTAGAAAAGCAATACATCTGCTGTGTAATCAATTATTAGTAGTAAAACGACATGAGCGTTTAGGAGGCAAGAGATGACTCAGCCTCTGCTCTGATATATCACACGTACACTGATTCCTTCCATTATCAATTTTCTCACAAACTGTACAATCAAATAGTATGTGAATGTTCCTCATTAAGGAAAGACTATGAATTCTTAGCATAGTAAAAGTCAGTTTGGCGCTGCTGAGGACTGTGAGCTCTCTCTGTCACACTCACAAACACGAGAGGGAGATTAAAAAAAGTCTTGGCATGCAAGTGGTCTGATAAGTTGCAGTTTGTGTAGTTTTGTTTAGTTTACTTAATGCTTGAGCTGGATGTGACCTTGTGAACTTAAGTTGGGTTGAATATTTTCCCAGCTTCTTATTTTCTCCTTTCATTTGGCTCAGTCAGCAGCTATTTTTCCTTACAATACTCCATACACTTTGGACGGCCCTCAAATATTGAAATCTCAGAGGTTTAGTTGCCATCGTGTGCTTGTGTGCCTTTGCTGTTTTAGCAAAGCATTTCGGAGGTCCCTGTCTACGTTCACACATCACAGGTCAAAGATCGCTGTCCTAGAACAATTACAATCACTCCTTTAGCACTAACTTCAACCTGCTTTCATCCAACATGCTTTTGTGCACACATGGCCTATAACCTGGCCAACCTTGGCTTAATCATTACCATGACCTGTTTATCTGATTGTCATGCAGGTAACCATTAATAAGTGTTTACCTTCCGATGACCTCTGAAAATGTGCATGCCACCTTTGGCCCATAAATTTCAGCCATATCAGACATGCTGGCCTGATTTCTTTCTTTCTTTCTTTCTTTCTTTCTTTCTTTCTTTCTTTCTTTCTTTCTTTCTTTCTTTCTTTCTTTCTTTCTTTCTTTCTTTAAATTGGTTGCACCTTGTACTATAATAATTCAACAGGGCTAGTATGATTAAAACTTAATTTTTGTAGATATGATTGTCCTGAAATTGTTTCCAATTTAGTTTGAAAGGAGCTCACCCACAGTTCATAGCTACTAGGATAGCTTTCATGTTATATATTGACAATTTGGGACAAGATATGTATGAAATTTAAAGACAGAAAGAAAGAAAGAAAGAAAGAAAGAAAGAAAGAAAGAAAGAAAGAAAGAAAGAAAGAAAGAAAGAAAGAAAGAAAGAAAGAAAGAAAGAAAGAAAGAAAGAAAGAAAGAAAGAAAGAAAGAAAGAAAGAAAGACTGAGAAGCATACAGAGAAGAATAATAGAGTGAGAATGAATCTAGCTAAGATATTCTTTTTATGAAATTTCCTAGTAACCAGCCGTGTCTCCCATCTTGTGTTTTGCTGATGCAGAATGATAACTCACCAGTTGTCTTGCTCAGTGAGATGGGTAATATATAGCTGAGATGTGTCCTGACATAGTTATAGCTGTTGGTGTCCTCGAAAAGACAAGGAGAGTCAATTACAATGGTGAGCCTAACGCCTGTACGAATGTCAACTCCCCACGCAGACGGCTGTGATAAATAACACCTGACCTCACACCAGGCGGTAGTTTCTCTGCAGGGCCCGAAACAAGCCTGCGCAAGAAAATGTGAAATCAAGGCAGAATGTTGGCCACTTTAGAGGAAAGGTGTAGGGCATAGCACAAAAAGGACAGGGGACGTCTGAATGAGCAGCAAGACATGTTGGGAAACAAAGTGCAATTACACTACTGGTGTTTACTTTATGGCAATGCTGTGAAGATAGGAAACTTCACTCGGGGGTGTTGTGGCAGGCCCTGCTGTTATTCATACCTATTTTGACAAGAAAAACAAAGCTCCAAACCATCCTGCACATGTCCACATGAGACATATAGCAGCAGGTTTGTCTGCCCGGAACTCCCATTGCGCTCGTCTGAGTTTAATCTTTGTTGACAGAAAGCAAGTGTGGGTATCAGGTCACTTTCAATGGCTTCCAGTAATACACCACCACAGTCCAAATCCAGCCGAGGCAGTGTGCAGATTGTTGATGCGCTAAGTGCAGAGACCTCTGTGCATGGCCGTGAACAGACTGGATTAGTGGGCCCCAAGCAAAGCTGACAGTAGCAAGGTGAGTGTAGCATAAACCACTGCAAGAGTGCGCACAGCTGAATGTTCTCACCCCTCTGTCTGCATGTGCATGGGCTATGTGTATATGCATGCACACAAGTGTGCTTGTAAGGGGCAGAGAGGGGCAAATGGGGGAGTCCCAGGTCCCTTGGGAGACATGCTGGCTGAAATAAGGGAGGAATGAGCAACAGGCAGACACAAGGGCACAGGCAGATGTGTGCAAAGATAAATAAGGAGATAAATCACTGAGTGTCTGGGCTCATGGCATTTGCATTCCTGAGATGAAACTCCAAGGAGAAACACTGGCGTTTACTGAGCTTCGGTGACTTTAAATAAAGTATATATACAGTGTGTATGTTTATGTGATGTGTGTGGGAGAAACAGAAAAATATATACTTTTCTGCCAGCAGCTGTAAAGTGAAATGTAACACATTACTTCATCAAAGGATTCTCTTAATGCAACCCCAATGACTGTTACCAAGTGACTACCACTCCTGGTGGGTTCCAGCTTGTATCACACTTTGTATTCAAATAAAAGAATTCAACTTGAGAAAATTTGAGGTAATTTGGATAAAACACATTCCTCAGCTTTGCCTGCTACAATAAATGGCGTAAGGGGTCACCTAGGCATGGCTTATTTAAGGCAGGCCATGTTTGATCTATAGAGGACCTGGGTTGTCTCAATGTCAAAAAGAGGGACACTCCCTCCTTCCGGGATAACAGCGCTCTACATCTGACTTCCATGTGAACGGAGAACACGACTAAAACAAAAGTGTGCTCGACAGGAAAATTTAAATATTATTTGAAAATCCTGATCACATTTTTCCTCCTATTATTGGCTGCTTTTGAAGGATCAGCAATGGGTAAACATTGCAATGGAATAGCCCCTGTGCTTTCCATTATAATGTTTTTAGAATACAATAAAAACATTGCAGGCATTGCAACTACTGTAATGCAATGCACAGTAAAGTAGGCAAGCACATTCACTGATTCAAGTTCGGAAAGCAGCTCCTTAAAGAGTTATGTGAATCCAAAACACTGAGACAACATTTTGCCGTTCCTACATAATCATTCACCCAGGTCATAACTGTACGAGCACTGGGACTTTCCCATGAAGAGAGCAGGCAGAGAACTAAGAAAACTCATGGTGGGAGGCTCTTGGTGTGTGGGAGGGAGCATGAAGGAGAGACTGTCATCACTAATTCCTTGCCAGGCAGCCCACGAAGTGTTGACTAACTAATGACTGTGTTTAACAAGTGAAGTGTATCATGCTTGAGGAAACACAGCTGGATATGGGTCCTGTGCATTGAGTGACTCAGTGAAAACAATTCATTGTCTTAAATGCTATCCGCCCACAAACAGTTTTCTCAAAGCGAGGAGGATGCCTATTCATGAATGGAGTAGAGAGGGAGTTGGCAAAGGAAAACAGCTGGATTTTTAAAGAGGTATGGCTTGCGTTTGGGTCACAAAGGCATATCTCTGCGGTACGGTGGTGGGAGTAGAGGAAAAAAAACAGTAGTCTAAGGCTCGTAAATGAGGGATAGAAGGATTAGAATGTGATAGCTTAGAAAAGGAATGCGACCTATCTCAAGGATGTTGGTACAAAAAAAAGGGGGAGAAACTAAAATGTTTTCTTTGGAAATCATATGCCATATTGGCTTGTGCAACAATCAGCAGCAGCTCATTTAGAGGAAATATGTTTGGGTTCAGAGTGTTATTTGGGAACACTGTAAGGCACATACATTAGTAAGGAGGAAATAAAAATCACCTCTTTCTACCAGAAAATACCTCAAGATTACATGAGATTCAAGCATATGTTATCAACTTGTATGACAATTATTATAAATCAAATTTGGCATTTGGCTGCTACATCAACATGTGTTGGGATGATGCACTGGAGCCAAGTTAATGTTTTGTAATATAAAAACAGCAGTCCTAGCCAGACTAAGGCTCATGCTGTTCTGTATCCCTCTCAAGAGTGATCATAACTAATTTCACATGCCAAGTTTCTGTTCGCCTATAATGAGGCAGAAAAAAATAATGAAAAAGGATTTCCATTCTAACACAGTGCTTTATTTGAATGGTGAACTAATTTTGACCTAAAATATCCTATAATGAGAATTTTTTGCTCACAATCATTTATGAGAATGGTCAAGTTGCCTTCTGACCATGTGATCATCATTACCTTATCACTTATCTAATACGCAAATAAGAGTTAACTCATCCAAAAACTCCAAAATGTCATTGCTGGATGGGCAATATGTCTGGTTTATTTGTGTTTCTGTCAATCCAAACACAACACGAGCAGAAAGAAACCTTTATCTCTTGCCTATTTTTCCTGCTCAACAGTTTACCACCTGCTTTTCAAACGTATCAAATAAAGACACAATCACAAAGGCCGCAATAATTTTCCGGCTTTGTAAATCACACTGCGTGTGCTAAATACACCTTTTTGCATTTACTCACATATTTTGTGCACCTGTGAAGAAACGCCTGATTTTGCATATTCATTAAAGAGCACCTATTATTTCGATATTGCAGTTTATCCTCTGGAAAAAGCCTGGAAAAACGTTCTGTTTAGAACCTAAACACAACTCTCTTTAAGACCTCCCGTCTGCCCTCTGCCTCGAACCTGCTCTGATTGGCCAGGTTCCCTAGTAACCGGATGGCAACAGGCACCACCCCCTAGCTTCACTATTACACTGAGCGGACTGCAGTGCGAGAACGGGCAGATTTGAGCAGGCAGAGGAGGGCAGGACAGGGAAGGGCCTGAGCGTGTAGCATCATTACCATACATGGAAAATCCGGTTTGTTCACGTCACGCAATCCAGGAAATTAGGCACTATGAGGTGCCGCGAATAGCAACAGAGTTTTGAGGCTGTGCCCCAGACAGTAAGCACAGAATACGTCTAAAATACATGTACATCATTATTTGACACTTTGGTCTCAGTGTTGTCATGGAGATATGACCTAAACATACAGACTAAAATGGTTTCGTGGCCCTGGCTGTAAATAGGTTTAATAATGCTGTGAAAACGGCATGTTTAACATTGGAGTCATTGAGAGATGGCTGTCTTCTGCTCCCAGTCCCCAGTAGCCCTTCCTGTTTACTACAGTTGTGGTCACTTCTTTATTGGATGCTGGTAAAAATCGCTGAGGTTGGGGCTTGGTAGAGACAGAGTTGAAATGGGGCAGAGAGGGGAGTGACATGCAGAGAACAACCGCGGGCTGGAATCGAATCTGGGTCCGCTGCTGGCCGAGGCCCATGGGGGGGACGCCCTAAGAACTGAGCTAAGGGCGCCCCCATGATAGGTGCTCTTTAAGGCTAATATACTAAATGGACAGTGCGTGCTATTTGACACGCAATCCTCAGTGAGCAAATGTAAGTAGATCAGCTTGAATGTTTTTTTGCGAGTGAAATCCCGTTTGCACACGTTTTTATACGTACCTGCAAACGTTTAGTAGATCAATCCTTTAGTCAGCAAAACAGCTATTAATCTTATTTTAAACTTATTGTGGGAGTATACACCAATCATTCAACCCTGTCTAGTAGAAATCACACTTATATATTGCTAACCTGAAAGTAGATATGTTTGTGGGAAAAATAAGGCAACCTAAATTTAGTTTTTAGATGCACTGTTCTATGAATGGCAATGATCTCTCTCTAGGTCGTCCTCGGACGAGTCCTCCAGCGGTGCTTCCAATCCTCTCGATCCTCCATGCATCTGGCTAGTTCGCCAGTGTTTTCTGCTCCCACATCTTTCCGAAGTATGTCCACGTATGTTGGTGTGGGACGTCCTCTTGATCGATGCCCGTGTGTAGGTTCCCATAGCACCAGCCTGCTGGCTGGGAGCTTGTGGTGTCTTTGGCAATGGCCGGCCAGCCTCATTCTCCTGGCTGCTACCTTCTCACTCGGCCCTGGTAGCCCACCATACAGATGCTTGTTGGTTACATGCTCATTCTGGTCGATGTTAAGGACTGCACGGAGCATTCTGGTGTAGCACCCATCCAAAGACTTCTGTAGGGTGGGTTTCAGGGTCCATGTTTCACAGCCATATAGAAGCACAGACTCCACGGTTGCGTAAAAGAAACTGAGCTTGATGTTTCTGGGGAGGTTGGATCTCCAAACACAGGACATGCCATTCAGTGCCCTCCAAGCGAGCGCCTTCCTCACTTTCAGGTCTTGTTCTGATGAGTTTACCCATGAGCCCAGGTACTTGAAGTCGTTGACTTCCTTCAGAGCAATGCAAGATTGATGCAAGATTGAAATATCTCACCAACTACGGGATGGATTGCAGTGAATACATGGACAAACATTCCTGGTCCCTGGATGATGAATCCTACTGTCTTTTCTAAGGGGTGGTAGGATGGCCTAGAGGAAAGGTGGCCAACCAGTAACCATAAGGTTGTTGGTTTGATCCTCGGCACCGGACAGGAGGGTGTAAGTTGTAAAACTAGCAGAGTGTTACGTCTACGGTGCCCACCATGTCTACCATTGTGTCCTTGAGCAAGACACTTAACCCCAAAACTGCTCCAGGGGCGCTGTACTGCGGCTGACCCTGCGCTCTGACCCCCTCCGAAGTGTGGTAACTTGAGATGGGATATGCGAAAAGACACCTTTCAATGTAACCAACCATTGACTAATAAAGTAACATAACTTAACTTCAGTTTTTGTGTGAATTGTCTGGACAGCTGTTCAATATATTGCCTTGGTATTTGCTACAAAATTCATGTTCACTTAAGGATGAATTTTACACTTAAAATAGAGATGGTGAACAAAAAGCAATGCTATGCACAAATACAGATGTTTAGGCAACTACAGAAAGATATCAAAAATGTCAACATGGACTTGAAGCATGAGACAAAGTATGTGTGCTGTACTGCATTAAAATTCAATCAAAACCACAATCCTAACCTTAATGAAAGTACTCGAATTCCCTGAACCTGACTGCTGGTACTCCTGTCTAAAACTCATTTGAGTTGTGTGAGATACAAGTACGAAACCATTGACTGTAAAATAGCTGCCAATGAATGTTATCCAGGCAGAAGTTTCCTGTACCTTAAACATTTCTGTTTATCTGGCAATACAAAACAAACTACTTATATTTATGGACAAGAAAAAGGTACAATAACAGAAGAAGGTACATTTTACACACACACACACACACACACACACACACACACACACACACACACACACACGCACACACACACACACACACACTCAACAGCACACTCAACAGCAACAACAACATTCAGTGGGGAAGCTGTCCTAAGCCACTTAAATCTGTGCTATTTGATAGTGTTTGAGAAACGTTTACTTGTGACCTGCGCTCTCAAACTCTTTAAGCCATCCACATGACTGAGGGAAGTGAAGGGCCTTTTAAGGCGCTAAGTATTGCCAGAGTCCTCCTTATATTACTGATGATATCTGTCCTGGGGAGTTTGCTGACAAGAGCCCAGGGATCAGAAATAGCCATAAAGCAGATGGGAAATTACATCTTATCCAACACATACTGAAATGGCCTGTGTGTTGATAGAAAAGGCTCACTACAGTGTCTTTAAGCAGGGATTTAGCCTCTGACCCATCCTCCTCAAGCCCATGGACACTACTACTACATCATGAGTCAGTTGCAATAGATAGAGGTTTACACCGCGCTGTAACCCACTCTACTGTAATACTGGTATGAGTACTAAACAGGAGTCAGGGAAATCCTTAAGCAAACCATCTGGCAGAAGTACGTAACATGTTCTTGTATGGACTTCAGCAAATATATGTGCATTGCTTAACTACAGTGAAAATACATGTTTGTACAAATTGTGTTGTATGTGCCCTCACAGCCTAGAGTTTGATTGAATATTGGAGAGACGGAGTGAGAGCGAGACAACATTAATCCCTTAAGCCCTTCAATGATGGCCTCTGACCAGGCCATATGAGATCCACTACCCTCTCTACTAATCTGCTCCAAACAGTGATGAACCTAGAAAGTGGCTCTTCATTTAACAAACTGTTGACAGCAGGATTATCCAGTTTGTGGCAATGCAAACGTCAGAAATCCCGACATAAGTGCATGTCTCTTGATGTTAACTTGTAATATTTTTCAAAAGAACGTGTGAGAAGGATGATAATGATATCCATTGTCATGTTATCTGTTACGATGGTATAAATCATGCCACAAACATTATTTGGCTTTACTACTCATCACTTATCCTCTGTGGGATATTTACAGACGGATTTACAGCATGACTTGTTGCTTATAAAACCACTACTGCATAGTGCATTTACAATCTGCAAATACTAGAAACTTGTTTTGGTTAAGTGGAGCTATTGAATTTAATAAATAATTGTATATATTATAAATCTCTTTTCAGTATAAACTGTAGTAATCTAAAGGCTTATTGTACAAAACGTTGGCGATAGCGCAAGCTTTGTGTATTTAAGTGTGTTTTAATTCCGGTGTTTCTGCCTTACATAAACATTACGTGCAACATTTTAAGTGAGGCACAATTTGCCAAGAATGTTGGCATTTTACTTTGATGCATCCTTTCCCACTGCTATTCTTCAGAAATGTTAAGTGTTTAAAATAGCAAATAGTATAAACTGTTGCATTTTATCCACAAGAAGCACTGACAAAAATCAGTACTAGGCAGCATTGAAAAGAGGTTAATCAAATGATTAGGGGAGTCATTTATTATACAGAAAAATATAAATAATTGGTATTCAATCTGTTGACATTAAAAGTTTTGGAGTGTTGGACTTAGTGTGGTTCTTAAAGTTACAGTCCCCTTCTTCCTTCCAACAAGTTAGTTTTCAACTTCTCAGATTCAATGTCTAATTTCTGTCCATCAAGATAGATATCCAGCATTTTATACAAACTATTTGACTTTATTCCTTAAGAACACATGTTTCTTCAGTTTTTAAAAATTAACTGGTTGAATAAAAAAATATTCAAGGATAAGTCTGGGAGAGAGACATATTTTACAATCACTTATGACACAGGGGTGTGCAATGTTTTTCTTTAATTTCTCACAAATGTTTTTATTAACTCCTCAGAAAGGATCTGTCCATTATTACCTTAACTCCCTGACAGACACACTGATGAACAACAAAAGGTGCTGTTTGTAAAATGTGTGAGCTCGTGCCAATACATTATCTGTGATACTGTCACCCCTCATCTGATGAAATCCTTGAGTTTTTTATTGACACCCTCAGACATGCTCCCATTGTGCTGATTAACAATTATGAAGCACACAAAGCCAGTTTTTTGGGATCAAATGAGGTTCTTGTTTTTGAATGGAGAATGTCTTGCCTTACCTTCTCACAAAAATGGTCTCATCGTTGTATAGGCCTTGAGCCTATACTGATACCAATGAACTAGCATAAAACCATTACTCAGTCATTCATTCAAATATTGGTTATATTTGGAGGTTATACAATCTGTTAAATAACACAGTATGACACAAATAATTTCCTGAAAGAGTGTAGAAACCCCATCTTTCTTTGCGTTGTATTCTCAAGCTGCTAGTCTGGAAAATGCCGCCATTCCATGCTGCTCTAGTAACCAGAAAAGCATTAACGATGGGAGTTTTTTATGTGTTTCATCATGGTATCATTAGCCCTACTAAAACTCATGGTTAAAGCCCCCCTTCTTGATTCTTGGTCTGGAGAGTGGAGTTGATGGTGACAGCGGCCTATAACAAAATATTTTGGCAGCCATCAGTGACCAAATCTAGGCACAGTCGGTGAGCAGGAGGCATAATCCGATTGTAACCAAGACTGCCATTTTAAGAGAAAGTGGGGTCCACCATTTGGATTCGCAGATGATGGAGCTGTCTTCCCAGCTGGTCTCTAATCTAGCAACGGGTGACAGTACGCCATGTAGCTGTGCTGCCACTCTACACAATATCCTGTCATATAGTGAGCGACCATTTTTGATGACAGCCTGCTAAATTAAATTATATGTACCGATTATATGATATATGTTCCTCTAATTTGATTATTGTTGCAAATTTGTTTAAGAAAGATAGATAAAGTTGAACTTTACGTTAAAGCTTGGAACAAGTTTACTTCCTCTCCAGGAGCACATCCACTTATTGCAGTGATTCAAATGGAATTGACTGATTGCTGTTGTGGCTGGGACCCTACGTCTTATTTTCTCTATATAGTAGGTTTATGGAGGTACAGTTAAAAAGCCTGAATAACAAATATTGTGGTAACACAATACACTGGATAAAAGAAATATATATATTTAGAAAACAGGCAAATATATTACAAACAAACAACAAACAAATAGACATTTAGAGATGCACAAAAGAGGAAGAGCAATGAAATTGTAATTTACTGTTTGAAAAGCTTAAATACTATACTACACTGACAGGGAGAATAACACGCACCGCACACGCTCGCACACACACACACACACACACACACACACACACACACACACACACACACACACACACACACAATACTCTGTTCTCTGGTTGGCTAGGAATCAGACTTTGCTCAAAGAAAAATCCCTCCTACTCCCATCCTGATAGAGTCCATTGAAATGCAGACCCCACGCCAAGACTAATGGCAATGGGAATCAGCTGAAAATATGTGACATAATCACATTAGTGTCTTAAAGAACACAAAGCCCATAGTCAACTTCCCTTGATCAATGCACATCTGGAAGGGCAGGGGACTTGAAACAGAGTCCTGCCTTTCCCCTACTGAAATGAAAACAAGCTGTTTCACTATGCTACCAGGCCAAAGCAGAACAAGAACTTTGACACAGTAATGGATTGCTCCAGCAGCCGCATAGCCTAATGTGAGATGCCAAAAAAAAAGGGAGAAGGGAAGATCTTGAAAGGTTTCAGAATAACGCCCACTGCTTTCCCAGTGCGTTTGAACTCTGACCTGAAAGACTGAACACTGAAAGCTACAATCTGTGCTTGTTCTCCTTTGAAAGTGACTGTAAAGAACTGTGCAGTTGTTTCATATACGTTAACAGTGTTGTCCTATCGTTCCAATGAGAGATTTACATTTTTCTTCAAAATGCCAACAAGTCCAGAAAAACAGAACCTTTTTTTTAAACAATACTTAAAGGCCTACTTCACCGGTTTGAATATGAAGGTGTATTGAATTCTGAGATCCTATGTAGTATAAATGTGCGAAAAAAATTGAAATCGGTTCATCCTAGCCTGAGAAAAGGCAGAAAGAGTGTTTTTTTTAACCCTATATTTCTCTTTCTCGTGACATCACAGAAAGAGAAATATAGGGTTAAAAAAAACTTACTTTGTAAATATTACTGTGATGTCTTTTACTGTGACATCAGTAATATTTACAAAGTACATTTTTTTTAACCCTATATTTCTCTTTCTGTGATGTCACGAGAAAGAGAAATATAGGGTTAAAAAACACTCTTTCTGCCTTTTCTCAGGCTAGGATGAACCGATTTTAATTTTTTTTGCACATTTATACTACATAGGATCTCAGAATTCAATACACCTTCATATTCAAACCGGTAAAGTAGGCCTTTAATAAACTCATGGAAAGGACAATAATTTCTGAAATTGTATACCCCACGTTGCCAAAGGGATCCAGCTGAGCACATACTGTATAGAGCGGTGACAGTCATTATAAAGACCTTGTGCTTTGGTCCAAGTGTTCTTTTAAAATATGAATGCCAGTTAATATTTTCCAGAGGTCCTTCTACACGCTTTTAATGCCCACTTTTTGTCTTCTCCCCATCCAAGGAACAAAGACTGGTTTCTGTTTCTGCTCTCAGCCTGCTGTGCAAGTAAGGGCCTGGCCAGCCCATTAACACCCACCTCAACATGTTCCATTCCAGCATTGGGAGCTAATTACAAACACTGGCTAGGCTTAAAAACCTCTTATAGACAGCAAAGAAAGGGTGAAAAGAAAGAGCGAGAGTGAGTGAGAAGTTTGAGGCCTTAGAGGGAGAGAGAGTGGATGAGAGACATTGAAGGAGAGAGTTGGTGGTGACTGAAGAGTGAGGAGGCCCCAAAGAGGCTAATGAATCCATAGGCAGCTCTGGGGCTCGGCTACTGCGTAAATAGTTGTTCACTATATGCACTGCTACTTAGGCAAAATGGGGCTTCAAAATGTTCAGCTTTTGTCGCTCATCAAATTCCTCAAGAGCACAGGCGCTGAAAGGTGTGGCTGTGTGTTGTTCTCCCTGTGCCTTTCTTTTAACCCTTTCAACATCTATTCCTGTGTAGTGAGAGAGTGTGTGAGTGCGGTTTGGGGGGTGTCAATGGGGGATGGTAGCATTGTGCCATGTTTGAGAAATACTGAAGAATTTGGTTAATTAGCACAGTTAACATGTTGACAAGAAGCTTTAATACCAACAGATCTTTAGACCACTTTAGACCTTCTTAATTTAAAAATATGATTAAATTACTATTTAAAACACAACAATGTAGTCATTACTTCAATTTATGCCAAATGCTAAACCGATAATGAAAAAAAAAGGTTGAGAACTTTTTTATCGCAGTGAATCCTTTGTTTCTTAGGATTAGCTCCTTAGTGTCATAAAACTTACAAGACCTAAACCTTGAAAGAGAAAGTCAAAATACCAGGGGATTGCTGTCAAGCAACGGCCCCTCCTACCTTTGTAGTTAAAACTACAAAGATAGATCTTTCTCCAACTGCAGATCTCACCATAATTTATCTAAGCTAAAGACATGACATGCATGCGGCTGACATTTGCTCCAAGTTGCGGTTAGTGCAGTAGTTCCCACATGTAACTGTCTCTAATCAAGTCCTGTGCCCCGACGCCTGAGGCACAGAGATCAGACAGATCTCAAAGTGTGCCATCAACCACAAATTACAGCCCTTGATTTGAGGTTAACTAAGAGCCACTCCTCTAAGAATAACAGAGACACATGTAAGACCGAGATTTGGGAAACCTATGGCAGAGCTTAGGAGTAACACTTGTTATCAAATTTGGAACGGAATGAGGGATTTTTTTAAGCCTTGTTTCCACTGAGCAGTATAGCTCAGTTTGTTACGGTATGGTTTGGTACGGAACGGTAACCCTAGATCTGGCTTGCGCTCCCACTGCCTACAGGACCCTTATTTGGTAGGCGGGATATATGCCGATATATAGTGAACAGCTACGTGAGTATCGTGACCTCATAGCAGCGGGACAGAGTGTCGCTTGTCAATAAATTCAATGAAGACGGAGAACGCAACACAGTAAACAAAAATCTGCACACCGACATTTTCTCAAAACACAACATTCACTCTTGCTGAGGTGATAACTCATGGCTGATTATCCTTTGCATTAAAATTACGATTCTGTCGACCAATCAACGGACACCACTGTGTCGCTCCACCCTCATGGGACCCTTTGGGACTGCTTGGTACCCCAACGGAAGGGTGACAAAAATACTGTAGATTTGGCACAGTATGCTTAGTTTGGTACCCTTGCCACCTTTTGGCAGTGGAAACGCTAAAAATTATGTGTTGTACCACTCAGTGGGAACTATAGTATACATTACAGAAAGGTAGGGGTCAGGACCAGGGACACCCCTCTTTGGATATTATATCGTATACCATTGGTCTACATTGATTTGACCCAAAAATCTCATGATCCTTACTGTATTGAGACGGGAGAGATGGGGGTCCTGGCAAAACACCTCAACTAGCTGATAGTCTGGTCTATTTCCACATGCATGTGCAATTTAAATGATCACTATTGGAACAATAAGACCTACACAGGCTATGTCTCTTGCCAAATACCTACTGCAGCAACTTGTAAACATAAGGAGTGAAGACTTTTCTATTTCACTAAGCAGGAAGGTTTTATCATGTGTACTTTCTGGCACGTAAATAAACAGAGCAGGTGTGAGTGGTTACCTCTTAAGAAACAGCAAAATTAGATTTTGGGTGCCAGATTTTAACTTTTTTTTTTTATGTCAATGCGTACTTTGCAGGCACCTTATTCAGTGCCTTTAGTTACCACATCATAAAGCTGAGGCAGCCATTATCCTCTGCTCCTGGCAGCTTGTGCTCCTACATCTACTTTTCAAGAATGCCCAAACTCGTTTGTTAAGATGCTAGCCAAAGAAAAGCAAAAATATGCATGTGCAATGTGCATTTAGGGGTGCCACAGATGTAGCCCTTGCTCCAGCTTAAACACGGAGTGTGTGTGCGCTAACCAGCCCAGTTTATGTGGCTTGTAGGCAAGCAGCCAAGAGAAAGCGGCCCCCCACTGTTTAATGACAATAAATATACTGCCCCACTCTGTATTGCTCTTGTATTTTGTAAACAAGGTTACTGCTCCTTTTAATTGAGCACCTGGTGACAGAATATGACCTTGCTTATGGTGAACGTCTGAATGTCTATGTCCATCCTTGGGTCTGTTTTTTTTACTTACATTTTTTGGCTTAAATGTAATAAAACCTAAATGCATAAGTATTTGAACTTGCTGCTTCATCTAATGGCGCTCATATTTTTTCTCCTGCGTATGCACATCTGTGTCTAATTGTATTTACTTGGCAGCAGTTACAGTCTTGGACACATAATTATCAAGCACTTGCACAAAATTAGGCTAGTCTTTCTAACACTAAATTCATAAGTCCACCTTCCTATTTCATCTCACTTAAGGTGGTTCATATTCTATGAGTAAGAACTTAAAACCTCTTTACTAGCACCTCAAAAGAGGGATTATGGCTAATTGAGCATTGTAGCCAGATAATTGGGCCCGAGGACCTATCCACATGGCGAGAATAACCCTCCTAGTCTGATTCTGAAAAAGAGACAAAGCCAGGGGGTGGAGTAATGTGAGTTAAGGGATTCTCACCAGCTCTTGTGAGAGCTTGTTTCACATACACAGCTCAAAGTGGAGCTAATAACTTAACGCTAGTGTGTTTTCACTCTTGAGAGCTCTTTCTCCTTGGAACCTAGAACATTCTCCGAGATCCTTTGGTAAGGACTCTTGAGGGACTTTGTTGAGCTTGCCAATATCTTTACAAAGACTTTCCCTCTCTTTATCGGCCTCTGTCTCGCTCTCTCACATGCATGAACACACGCTCTCCACACACACACACACAGAAAAAAATACATAATTATAAACTATTGAAAGAAATCAAGCTGACGTGAGTTAGTTATCTGTCGTTGTTTAAGCTTTATTTGTGATCCGAATTCAAGGAATCAAATAGTGAATAAAAGCTTCTTTAATAAGTTTTTATTGGCAAACAAAATCTTTTTTCTTTATATGTGGTTGCCACTTTTTTTTTTTCTCCAGTGGGTAAAATGAAGTCTTTATCTTCTCTCATAAGGAAAAAAACTTCATAACTGATCTGATCCCCTTAAAATGCATTTTTTTATGTATATAATTTGACTAAAGAGAGGATCACAGTTGAGCGGTCTTAACCTGAATGCAAAGTTGGTAGTAAAAGTTGTAACATTCACCTATTTTGGAGCCAATGTGTGTCTGTTGGCAAAAGGATAATATCTGGCCACATTTCCCTATCTGTATTTCCAAACCCCTTTTTATTTTTATTTTTTTTACCATCCTAGAAAATACTATATTTTCATTTAACTAGTTTACGCAACTTAAAGTAATTGTTAAAATGGTTTTAAAATTATAAAATAAGCATTTTCTGTCTTGTTGTCACTGAATGCCTATGCCACATAAAAATAACAGCCAGAAACATTTCTGCTTCAAATGAGGGCTTTATCTATATCTAGCATTTTTCCTTTTCCTGTTGGTACGAGCTCAGTGTCCTGACATGGATTCGCTCAATGCAGAAACACCATACAATAGTTATTTGTGATGAAAAACAGCTACATTTTTAATGATAGTGAGAAGAAGAGATAAACTAAATCACCACTGACCAGTCTACTGTTACCTTCTACGCACAGTGCATTGTTGCAAGGTCAAGGTATCCCACTTCCTTATTACTGGTCAAGATTTGAAAGGGTGGCCCAGAAAGTCTATAACACTTCCCTTTATTTACGTATCAGTATAGTACACTTATACTGTATATTCTCTTCAGATGATTCTCCAATCCCAATTCCCAGCACCAAAATGAGTAAATCCAGTGCGATTTTCAAGCTGAAAAAATCCTCTCAAAGTCAGAAGGTAAGCAAGTGGAAGTAAGTGTAACACTGCTAATGGGGTCTCATTCCTTCTCCTGTGACCCTAACCCCCTCCCGTCCTCTTTCAAGGAAACAGTCCATGACTGCCCTTGACTCCTCCTCTGGTGCTGCAGCTTGATGCCCCAGCTCTCTCTTAGTGAGAGCCTCGGTTGACAGTTCTCTCCGAGACACGAACTTAAGCTGCCTTTCGCTAAGCCCGGCCTGACGACAGGGGCATCAAGTGATCACCCGTCTCAGTATGAGAGCACGCCCCCCAGTGGGAGGCTCGTTAGTGATCCACCATTGCTTAAAGGAGAAAATGGCCTTCCTTTTCCGCTGTCTAGAAAATGCAGTATGAGTCGGACAAACTGCAGAGTGCAGGTAGCAAAACAACAATCAACAATTTATCAGTTCAGGTCTCTCAGATGTTCTGTTTTCCATAATGGTTGAATTCTGGTTTGTTCCAAGTAGGAATTTTACACAATACACCCTCTTTATAGAATGTTCAAGCTTACGAGCCTCAAAGATGCAGGAGTTCATTCATTGTTGACAGAGCATTATGAGAGGAAGAGAGTCCCCATAGTTCTTAAACAACATGAAATCATCCACAAATAAAAAAAGTTTGTTTTAACATCAATGATCGGCCCTCGAAATGTCCCACCAAAAGCCATAATTCCTGTCTTTATAGTGATACACACAGGTATCATAATAATAATAATTTGCATCCAACTTCATGGTCATAATGATAATTGTGTACATATTTGTGGTTTGCAGAAATGTTCATATAGTATATTACCAATATAACTCTAATAGAACGGACCATGCAGCTGTAATCATGATCATTGCCAGGTTTCAGATAACATGGGTAAAATTGATATGAATTATCTAACTGAGCTAAAGGAAAAGGTCACAAGGAAACATATGGGGAATGATAGCTACAGGAAGATCATAAGCAGTATGTTGCATTCTTTTAATATCAAAAAGCTTTCTATTGATGGTGAACTGTCTGGCGACCCCGGGACAAGAGCCAAATCATTCTAAAAAGGTCAAAGATTTACTTTGTCAAATTTTACTCTAAATGTCTCAAACATAAACACTAAGTTAGCAATTTCACTGTCTCAGTGCATGAGGAAAATAAAAGTTGCCTGTTGTCAGTGGGAAGCACCTTGGGGAACTTCAAGTTTCAACATAAATAAATAAATAAATAACTAAATAAATAAATAAATAACAAAACAGTATTTAAACCACAAAATATGCTAAAGCTGGCATGTGAGTCGTACACGACACGTAAAAATACATTTAAAGCCAGAACGTGGAGAGAGACCATTTGTTGTGGTGTTGCATCATTTAGACAAAGACTTACTCTGAGTTGTATTCGTTATGAATGCTTACCATCTGTCACATTCATTCAGTAGGAAGTGGGCATAAAAACTCCTTTTAGATTTCAATAGATCATATTATTTTGTCTTTAAAATGTTATACTCCTGCATCAGAATGTTTTGAAGCTTTATCAGGAATTGATATGACGTACCTATTGTATTTGAACACAAACACTTTAGTTATTTGCTGCATCAAATCTAAAACCAAAAATAGTCTCCACTTCCACATAATAAAACAACTGACAGAGTTCAGTATTTAGAGAGCTTTTTCAGTGGTAAAAAATATCGAGCAATCTCATCTGAATCAATTTTTCACTTAACCCACTCAAGAGCACACAGTTGGTATGCAAACAGCTCAAGCTAATTCGATTAGATAACAGCAACATCTCTTTCTCGCGTGGTAAAAGTCCTCGGCACTGTAAAGAGGAACCAGTGGTAGCAGTCAGCGGCAAAACCACAGTAGCAGAAAGGTTAATACACTCAGCACATGTTGCCTCTTACAACAGGTGGTGCAGCACGATCGGCGGCTCCCAGCATTCCAGCTTTTCCATGCTGGTGGCCCCTGGTATTCTGGGATTTACGCTGCCTCCCCTCCTTTCAAGCACAGAGGCCTGACTGACAAGCTAATCGTTGGGCTGGGATCCCCTCAGCTATTGATTCCACTGCAACACAACACCTCCCAGTCAATGAAACTGCAATATAATGCTTGAGCTGCAAAGAAAAGGGGAGTATTAGCGTGTTGAGCAACTGGAAGAAATTTGCTGCTTCTGCCTCAACTGCTTGCTCCTCGTTGCAGCTGCTGGTAGGTAGAAACAGAGCGGCACGAATAAAGTAGAGAAAAATGTGTCTCCGGGGGTAGAAGCTTGAAGGGGTAGGTTATTAAAAGCCACAAAGTGGAGCCCATGCTGGGCATAGAGAAATAGCCACAGCATGGAATTGGCACAATGGAAAAGAAGGGGGTCTGCTTTCTAAATTGTTCTAATCCTTTGAGTGTTTCATTTCATTCGGTTTTTTTAGTTTAGAAATGCTGCCTTGGACTGTGCGTATGCTTTGGCTCAACTACAAGACATCCAAAAGGGCAGGATTCGTCAGACTCATTATACATTTTGTTTAAAGATAAAAAAGCACATTTTGACTGTTTGATTAAAATATAAATGTCTTGTATTTCACTTTTTTTTTATAGATTTCAATTTTCTTTCCAATAGTAAAAACATTACAAAGTGTTCTTAAAGATGTCCTTACAGATTACAGTATAAAACAATCTGCCACCAAATTTCACCAAGTTATTTGATCTCCTCCTTTTACTTTTTAGAAATCAATACCCAACTACTCTAAATATTGATCTGTCAGGCACAAGGCTGCAACAGTAGCCGCAATTAGTCGTATTACTGTTTGTTCCAGTCATTTAGTCAAGTATCCAATTTCCATGCTGTGTGAACACTTAATTAAAACAAATGTGTTACAAATATACTGTATATTGGGGATCAGCAGCCTTCAAAAAGCCTCTTGTGGCTTGGTGGGTCAATGCAACAAGGAGGATAGCAAATCAATGTCGCTGGTCACTTATGCCACAGGGATTTAATCAAACGTAAATACTGACAATAAAGCTCAGAGAGGACAAAGAAATTACGGCTAAAAGCCGCTCTGGGAAAAAGACTAAACTCCTTGCTTATGTCCAGTAAGATTTAAAAACTGTTGGCCATTCTTTGTTGTAAATTAATTTGAAAATGCTGAGGCACTTTTGAAAAGCATAAAATACTTAAACCATCAATGAGAGCTGGCAGGCAATATTCATTGTCACAGTTTGATAGTTGGCCATGCTTACCAGTCTTTTCACGAGTTTCTGTTTGAATTTCCATGATTAACAATGTACGTACTATAGTATCAGTGTGACCTCTTCGGATATTTGTAGCGTGTTTACATTTGGCCTTAAACATGTCAAGATAATTCAGTGGACCATATTTAGATGCAGTAATTTCTGTTTAATAGTTTGACGTACAACTGAATTATTGTTAGCACAGGCAAAACCGTTACCACTGTACCGAAAGTACATGCGTATAAAAGCAAGCGTGAAAAGACTAACAAAAATGATTTAGTAATTATACAACAAATTAAAGGAGGAATACAGCTGAAAGCAAAGCGACCTGATGATAACTGTGACTAGAACTGCTTTTCATCACCAATGGAGGAGGTCAAAACAAACAGCAATGTAGCAAATTAACTCACGTAATAGCAATGATCCCTTCAAACATCGTCTACGTGCCAATGATCAATCAGGGTCAAAGAGAACGACAGCTGCCCTGACAGCAACTAATCTCCCTTGTGGCAAGTGTGACACAGCAGCCAGGGTTGGTGGTTAGAGCCAAAGCTCATAGTCGTGGTTCAAAGGAAACCGAAGTTGACTGTTGGTAGGCGAGAGAGGCAAACCCCGATCTCTGGTGTCAAAAATTATACACTTTGTACACAGCATTATCCAACCTGACCTCTGAAAACGTTTTTGTGACAGTACAGCAAGATGATGTAACTTCAACTTTTTTACTGCAATCATCGTTCACCATTCACACAACCACGAGAGGGACTCGGAAAATACAAACATTAGTTGTTTTAGTGTTGTTTCTCTGATGTGGACAGTCTTGTATTAAAATGTGACAGAGATGTTGGTGTTCTGTACGCTGAGTGCTCCAAGACAATGAAACTACCATGAGACTGCCAGTTGCCAGTTCCAATTGAGACCCAGTGACTCATACGAATACAATAAATAGTGGTGGCATCCAAACCTATCAACTAAGTGCAAATGACACACTCACAGAATGTAGGTTTTTGAATGAGTTGCCTTGCAATGCAGTGTCCAGAGCCCAGGGAACTTAATTAAAAACAGTATATAGACATATATATTTACATCCGGCAACAGAGCAAACCACTTTTCAGGATAAGACCAAGCAGAAAATATTAAGTCATCACTGTTGGCAAAAAATAACTTTATGTTGATAGGCTTTAACAGTGTTTAACATTGTTACCGTTGAGCAAAGCTAGGTCGGGATTCAAGTGAGTCTCATGTGGGGACCTAATGCCTATAAATCTATAAGTGTATTTGTCATCCGATAACCAAAAACAGAGTGCTTGTAGGTCCTCAAATTAGGCGTCTTTCACTAAAATGTTCAGCTAACTAGTTAGTAGTAATTTAAATAATTTGTAACAGTGTTTGGTGACTTTATATAAACAATTTGTGATGACAAGAGCCCAAACTTGGCCAAGGTATAAATCTCTCCAACATTGCCCTAATCATTTTGTCGTGTTCGAGATAATGAAGGAATCAGTAGCAGATGGTTAGTGCACCATAAATAGCAAAGGTAACTAGAGAGCCTGTCAAAACAGAAATGTGTCGTTGATTCAGGTACAAAAAAAAACAAAACAACCAACCAATTCTATAAATGATGACCCAAGTTTTCTCAAGGGTGACTAGATCGCCTTTAGGTTTAATTACTGTTTAGTTTCAGTTTCAAGAATGTTTCCCGTGCCAGATGTGTTAATTGGACCTGATGCCAGATGTGAGTGTTATTGTGCAGTTCAACAGGTAAAAAAACAAAATCACGTTTGTTGCGTAGAATCTACGATGAGTGAGAAGAGTGCTGAGCAGTCATATGAATGTATGTGCCTTATTGGATGCTGACCATTTGTTTCCAAAAGTGTGTGGTTATAAAATGAAATGCTTTTGAATCCTTTGAAATGGCCTAAAAAAGTCATGCTTTGTTTATCTTGTGAGTGACAATGGAGCACTTCCACTGTGAACCTGAACGGACAGCCACATGGTTTTGAAGTTTTGAGTTTTGTTGAGATGTATTCCATATGTTGTATTACAGCCTTATAACTCAGGTTCATGGACATTTTAAAATGGACCAGTCCGTCATTCTTACCAGGGAAAGTTAAATATATATTATTTTTTGGCTCTTCTTCTTAAATCGCTTTAATTGTATATTTGAATCTAGGTTACTGTTTTTCAGGTAATTCTCAGGGAGACATGGGCCAAAATACCTTGGAGTAAAAGAGGCAGAAACTGTTTTCTGAATTTTCCCTGTCCACTAACAATGAGTCTGTGCTCTGCATAAACAGTTTTGCTCCAACAACATTTTTCAGTCCTCAGCCATTTCTAGGGCAAGCTTGGACCCATGGGAGTTTACAGAAATATCCACAATATCAGAGCGGCTGTTTTTATTTCTGAGGCTCACCTGTGTTGTTTCCAGGGGCCACAAAAGTCAACTGGAGGTGCTCTACAACATAAGGTTAAGAAATCCCTATAATTTGCAGGGTTTTGGAACAGGCAGCAGTTTGCACCTTTTGTCTATTTAAAAGAGATGACGTGATTTCTAAGGATGAGTAGTGACTAAAATCGAAGAATTGATTCTCCTTTAACCTTTTTTCAAACAGCTATTTTCTGTGATCAAAATCTATACTTATAGTGTGCTATAAAGCAACACAACCCTTACAGTCCTGCAGCATGTAACTTTGAACACTTGAAATGTCAGGCATAGTACAGCAAATTACTAATTTCCTGTCTGCGTGTATGGCAGCAGGAAGTTAGGGATACATCCTCCCCTCTGGCTGAAGGGAAGGAAACAGTGTGAATGGAGAGGGGATGTCACTGACCTCTCTGAAGAGAGTCAAGGCTTGACCTTGAAGCCTAGCTGACTAAACAGAGGACTTAAATCACTCAGGGCGGAACATGGATAACACTAGAACAGTTCCCCTATGATCTGTTATTCCTATGGCAAATTCTCTCTTCTCGTCTTTAATTATTATTCCTTTATAGACAAAAATATTTAAATAGAAATTGCTGAAATATGGTTTTTAATTTGTGAATATTACTTAAGCTGAAGACATTAGGTTACATTTTGTCAGCTAAGACACATCCATTGTGGTGATTTCTTTCTCTGTTCATAAGGATTATTTTAAATTGAATGCAGTAGGTTAATATAGAAGGTAGTGACAGTTAACGATCTACATTAGATGTTCATTCTGTTGAATAGAGATGCTGTCCTAAAGTCAACCCAGCACTCATCCCACAAAAACCTAACATGTTACATGCGTCGGATCATAAAGGTAAGAAGCAACTTCCTGGATTTACGAGCTTACAACATGGGATGAAACCATTTGGTTTTTATTATTCCATTTACTCTTAGCCGGACCACAAAGTGGTTCTGAGAGCCTGTTTTATGTATTCAGCTGCCTTCCCCTCAACAAGCATGTGGAGCCGCTTAAATAAACCATCAACCAGAGCACAGCTGCAACAACAACCGATCGATCGGAGGCAGGTTACCGTCTGAACACTGCGCCGCCAGCACGCTGGCTTCAGCAGGTGGGGTGGGAGTTGTAATTTGCTGCTGAAGGGCTTTTGTGCCTGCCTGACTTCAGAAAAACTGTAACTTGTGCCTCCCTTGATAGATAGCCACGAAGGCTGATAGAATGTGTGTGTTTGGGTGAGATTCGCTGCTGTATAAACAATCGACTCCCTACCTTCTACAACATCTGGGAACTCTCAAGTATTGAGGCAGAAATAAATAACCAGGGACTTGTTAGTTTCTGATTAGATTTTAAACAACTCATCATGGCTCATGGAGTTCCCCTCACTGTGCGTCTTGGCCAGTCATACAGGAATACACAAAAACAATGCCAAGACTAAAAGCAAATGAACACGGAGGGCTCATCAGTAATCAGACAGTCTTTCCATGAAATATTGTAAATTAGTGCATATATTATGTTTCTATGCTAGCATTTAAGATTTTTCAACAAATTTTCTAGCTGCAATAAAGCAAATGCCTCAACCGCTTGATGATGGGGCTTCACTGGCTTGACAAAGACGGCAATCTCTTAGTGGTATTTAATTCCCTGAATTGTGTGTTCTCACTCTCCTTAATCTCCTCGTTCAAACAAACAAGCAGCATCAGATTCTTCTCCCTCATCAGTCAACTCTGCCATGTTTGCCAGCTCTTTCTGAATGAAGACCGTCCACATTATCAGTAATCCTCTTGTCTGTCTAAGTCTAAAGTCTGGATGAGCATTGTGAGTTAAGTCTGCACCTTTCATTGGCTTAGGAAAAAAAATTAAGGAATTCCTTTTGTATGAAGAATTTTCATGGCTCGCCTTGACTGCATAGAGATTTTGCAGAAGGAGACGTTTACATCAGTTTCAATTACAGCCAAAGAAGGGCAAATATTATGTTTAGTCATCCACAATAACTGACACAAAAAGCAAAACCACTCATGATTCTTCAGTGGATAAAACAATGGTTTTGTTTTTAAATTTAAATTAACTTTACAGTTGCAGCCAAAATTACATCATCATGCTTTCGCAACATTTATTGGCACAGCTGTACAACCTGTCTACAGTTCTACAACAAGCTGCACCATAACACAATATCAAACAAACTGTCTGCCTTACACACCCTGTTGTGTTCTTACTGTGTATCTGCTGTGTGTCTGTGCGTTTGACTTACGTTTACACATTCTCTCTCACACTCTCAAACACACACACAAGATCACACAGTCACTGCCGGCTGCAGCTGAACTTTTGCACTGCAGCATGGCGCAGGTTCTGCCCCTGCAAATCCTGTTGCTAGACAATCTAAGCCAATTACAGTATGAGGGCAAATGGTTAACCTCTATAATATACATTTCCCAGCCTCTTTCTCTGAGCTTGCTTGTCATCCCCGGAGAAGAGTTATGCACCAGGGCCTAGTGTCCCAAGCGACCCAGTTTGAATTGGCTCAATTCATTAAGCCAGGACCCGTGCACAAGCCCGAGTTCACACGGCGAAGACACTTGCAGCAAACAGCTGCTGCACATTCCTGATGGGAGGGCCAGGCAGATGTCCAAGGAAAATCAAAGGGAGAGACAGGGGAAAGTTTATGAGCCAGCGTTTGCCAACCTCAATGAGAAGCGCTCCATCCCCTCCTCAAAGACAGGGTGCAGCTGGCGGAACCCGTGGCCCTGTCCTGTTTGCAGCTCCCCTGGTTCTCCCTCTCCCACTCAAAACACTGCAACAACTCAACATGCTGACAATATCCGTTGTCCCCTCAGTGCTCTCTATTTGAACCACAACCGATTTGGCACAAGCAGAGGTTGTTGGCTTAGTGGTTTGCAGTCATTTAAGTAAAATTTGATCCCTTCGAAATTGTTACACGGAAGCAATTAATTTTTCGACATCAAACCTAAAAAATAAAAGGAAAGTCAAGAATATGCAGCATTTTGGCAATAGAAATAAAAAGGAGTGTGAATAGGTGCTGTAAACAATTGATAAAGTAAAGTGAAGGATGATATAAGGCACTGGGTTTTGAATATGCAATCTACAAGCTTTCCGATCCTATGAATTACAGGTATATTTTTATACATAATTAGGGGAACCTGCCTTTATTATATTTCTCTATTGATCTAAATTGGAATAAATATATCAGTTCTACTACTGTGTTTGCAAACATTACTAGTGTTAACACTTTTGTTTTGTGTCTACCTAGGATTGTAATATTTTATGTAATTTGGACTTTTAGAATCACTTTTTTCTATTAAGTCAATGAGTAAGATTTGGCACTGGATGTCAACATTTATATTTTTATACATTACAAAATAGCTTTGGTCTTAAATAGAAATTCCCTATTTTTGTGTCTTCCTGAAATTATTGTGTTTCTTATGCCTTTGCAAAATGAAGATATCAGAAAACATTAATTACTATCAATTTATATGAAAATGACGGTAGGTTCCCGTACTGTTTTGGTGGTGAGAGGAGTTTTCAAGACAACTCTCAAATACCACAGTGCCTCTAGCACCGCACAGTCCTCCCATTCATCACTTTACAAACAAGGACAGGAGCATGGTCATGCTTATACGTCTCTCTCTGTGACTTTTTCTTTGTCCATGTGTGCCACCTCCTAACCCACCACTGTCTCAGCTCTTTCCCTCCTCCACCGCTACCGCACATCTCCACCCCTGCTCCATTGCACACAAACACAGCATGATGTCAGTTGTAATCACTGTTGGACTCAATTTCAGGGACAATTCGAAGACTATTTATTATCCTTGGTCAATAAAAAACAGGGGACAGGGATTTTCTGGATGTTAATTTGAAACCAAATGACATATTTTAAAATCTATTAGGGGAGAGTGGCCTAAGTTGTGCCACTTTTTACTCAAAGTGACTTTAAAGTGAGGCCTTGACAGTAAAGTCTCCAACTCAAATATGTACATATATTTCAGGGTGTTGTGCATCCCTGGCAATAACAACTTTGGATCTGGAATAAACTGTTGAAGAAATATAGCTTTCGGAAAAAAAGTTGTCTTGTGGCACAACTTGCCCCGTGTGGTGTAAGTTGTGCCACAAGAGAGAATACCATGGGGTAAATTGTGCCATTGATATATATTTCATAAACTGTAATGCAAGACAAATCCATTAGACAATCACTCATTTAAGGTTTATTTAAAGTAGATAAAGTAAATATTTTACAAAGATTGAAGTACAATTTTCTTAAACAAGGCCTAGCAGATCTAATGGTTTTACCTGCAAAACTCACAATGACAAAGTCACCATCATCATCTTTCTGGCCATCTGAACTCTCATCAGTGGTGTCGTTAAGTGAAATGGAGATGTCACTCTCTTCTGAGCTACTGTAGACAATCCCTTTCTATTGGTGACCAGCGTATACAGCCATGCCAATGGCACAACTCTCAGAAATGTACTTTGCACTAGCTGATCCGCCCTTGTAGAACCAACTGCCACCTGGCATATGCGATTCCCCCTCCATTTCTGCCTTTAAATCAAGGCTCAAAACCCATCTGTACACCCTGGTTTTTCCTCCCCATTAACTATCTTACCTCTGCATTACTATCTTTGTTTATATGTGGATGTCTGGGCTTTATGTCTTTTATTTTGGTTATTGTTATTTTACCTTAATTTTTTACCTACTGAATGCACTATGTAAAGCACTTTGGACAGTGCAAACTGTTATAAATGTGCTTTTATAAATACATTTTACTTACTTACTTACTTACTTACTTACTTACTTACTTACTTACTTACTTACTTAATTACTTACTTACTTATAACTCACCTAGGCCCTCTGGCACAAATCACCCCATCCCCAGAATTTTGGATAATAAGCATGATACAGCAGTTTAGGGCTGACATCGTGCTAACTGTATAGACTCAAAGTGTAGCATACTAAAGCACTAAAACATGTGTCAAATGTTTTCAAACTTGTCTATAATTGTTCAGACACAGTAATCAAAAAACCTTGATCATGGAAATTTTACTTTGAAAGGCAATGTAAAATGCCATGTTTCTCCCCTCTTTACAGGATGAGTTAAATGGATGGCTCTTCTTAAATATGTGGTCACATTTCCAATTTCTTCTATGGTTTTCTAGAAACAAGGGGTGGCACAACTTCCCCACTGGCACAACTTAGGCCACTCTCCCCTACTGTGATATTAATAACTTTACATGTATAGTCTTTATGCATTTTTTCATTTTAATTAAATAAGCTCATCCTGAATGAAATTTGTCATAATCTCCTGACTTTTCAAAGCAATATAACGTACATTTTAATTGCATACTTAGCTTAGACTTTTCAAGTGAGACAACGAAAAATATATTCACTTTCCTTTCACAACCTACAGAAATACACGTCACACAGACAGTTTATCTGTAATGTAAAATGGAGTCCAACAAATAACCAGAGTTTTATCTACGGTGGTGAGTAAGCTCCTGCCTGGTTACTAAATTGAATATGAAGCCCAAGAGGGTTCCCCTGGGTAAAACTGTGATAAAACTAGCGGTAAATGGTGCCGTATCCATTCATGGCCTCTTCAGATTAGGTGGATGGAACAAACTCCCCTCCAGGGGAAAGTTCCACAGCAGGGCTCCAGGTAACACAAACCTCTTAATCACACATGACCTGGCAGCTAAGAGAGAGTTAAGCAGCAGCATGGGGCCTCCCATCGTGTTCCCTCCCTTCCTACAACATCATTAGCAGAGGCACATGGCCCGCCTGCATCCATCCCACTGTTTACAAACAACATCATCAGAGACATGCCAGCAAAACTGCAGCTTATTTTAGAAATTTGCTTATGATGAATTGGAAGCCCCCAATCTATACTGAACTAGTTGGATCACGTAAATTCCATTTTAAGCCAAGACTTTGTTGTATACATTTGTTATCTCTTGTGCCAACTGTGTTCGACCAGATTGCCACTGTACCATGCCAGCATGAGTCGGTTTTTACTAAATGCAATTATGGTTTTACAGCAGCAAATAAAAACGCATGTTTAATAAGACCTTTACAGCTTAAAAATAGAGTGTTTTATTGTTGTCTGTACGTATTGTTTTGATTTCTCCTTCAACGTGGTGTTAGCGGCGCAAACGCACAAATTCATTTATCAAAGTGAACTTATAAGGGGAAAAACATCCTGAACAGCAGTTGAAGGTTTATATGTCATCAGCCATTAGAGCGACTCAGGGTGTTGAGGTTAGGAACAGTCTGTGTGCCCTTGGAAAAGGCTGACAGCAGGTTCACTATGTTTTCTTAGAAGAGTCTATAAATATAACCTATGTAACACATTCATCGTGACAGGCGCGTATTTAACATTGCTGTGTTCTGAAGGTACTGAAGGTACCATTGCAATGTTATCAGCTGAGTATGATCACAATATTCTACATTGTACATTTATTGTAAATAATTTAGCTTGATTATTTCATGGATGAATAGGTTTCAGTGTAAGATGACCATTATGTGTATGTGTAGCAATATCAATCAGTGATATTTGTCAATCAGTTAGGACAATTTATATTTAGTTTTATTTGGATTATTAGTGATACATTAAATGCCAATTATATGCTCTGCCTATACGTCTTTGAGATATGGAAAGACAATGATCACATCAAAGAGTTTGCCTGACCAATGTTAAAATGGTGATATGTAAACTATAGCCATTTTGACATTATGCAAGAGATGTGCAGGCTAACTCTTTTGAATGTTGAATTTAATTTTCCAGTGCTCTGAGCATATTTCTGATGAAAAGATTAAAACATAAGAGAGATATTTAATGGCTTCATGATATGCTTAATAGACATAGACAAAAAAAAAATATATTTTTATTATTAATCATATGAAGAGCTTTTATTTATTTTATCTCTTTATTTTAAATGTTTTAGTTTATAGTCTAGTGTTTTCTCGCTGATGATGGTGTTTCCTCAGCGCAGTCTCTTCTTCCTGTTATTAATGAAATTTGTCACAATGATATTGCTTTGGGTTTGGATGTGTCGTGGGAGGGGGGGATTGTTTTAAGCACTTTGTGTTACATTTACTTGTATGAAAAGTGCTTTATTAATAAAGTTTGATTGATTGATTGATTGATTGATTGATTGATTGATTGATTGATTGATTGATTGATTGATTGATTGATTGATTGATTGATTGATTGATTGATTGATGATAAAGAGTGGAATGATGAGAATGTATAACAGCTGATTTGCTTACTGACACCTGATGATTATCAAATAGTATAACAACATATGATCTTGAATAATACTTTTGCATCAGGGAAATGTCTTAATACATTCCTTCAACCCCTCAAGTGTAACTCTGTCAAAATGTAATTTGTAAATTCAAAGTGCATGGCTTTGGCAACAGTGTTTGCAAGGGGCAAAGGCTAGGGGAGGTCTTTAAGACCTGGGACATTTGGTTCATGGGCTGGAATGCAGAGGGAGGCTTGTAAATTAGAGACCTAATGAAAAGTCTCTGGTGTCCAACTGAAGCAATCATCTGGTTAGAATCAACCTGTTATTCCACTAATTTCCCTGCCGCTCTCTCCATGCCCTGAATGCCTAATTTAAAAGAAATGTGCATGTTCCATTTTACACACCTGCAGTTTGAACTCAAGGCTTTACTCCCTTCAGCAATGTATTTTTAAAAGCTGGGTAAAAGCACTAAATCGCAATAAAAAAAAATATATCTGAAATATTTTAAAATATATCTAAACCAGCCAACATATAAATAACAATCAGTAGGTAACCACTAAAATATGTTTTACTAATTTGTTTTGTTTGAAGTTTACAATTCAAATCATTTAACTGCAAGATGTTTCTATAAGCACTCAAATGATCAATACAACAAAAATGTTTTTATTTCTGGTCTTAAAAGGAAAATAAGAATTTTAGGATAAGGAATTGCCTAAAACAAAGTCTCCCCAAAGACGTGGTCACTACCTTTCTTGGAGTTATTCAACCTTTCACCCACTGGGCCCCCCGAATCTGACCTTTAACCAGATGCCATTTGCTTAAAATCTCCCTGCCAGTTTCAATCTCTGCACTCTGCAACACATTATAAGAGAAGAAGGGAACAAAGGCAGTAGATTAGCGGCAAGCCTGGTTATTAGTTTGCTGATACAGTTTTACAAGGGTCAAATGCAATGATAGTGAAAACAAGTTGAGGAAGAAAAGGTGTTTGAGAAGTTCAAACTAAAGGCTCTAATACAGCTGTAGAAAACTCTGTCCTGATAATGCAACTTTTCTTTGCAAAAAAGAAGAAAAACATACAACTAGTTGGCACTTGGAAAGCCGTATTAATGTAAAATGAAAATGGTTGTTTCAGATAATTATAATAGAAAATTGTCTTTTAGTGCATAATAAAGTTGTTGCATGCCTGTGTTTTGGGACACATGTGGACTGAAAATCCAATGGTCAATCTTTCCCGTTTCGACTTCTCGTCTTTACTTGCTTAAAATGTCTTTGTGGCTTTCGCTCCCCCTCAATCCCATAGTATCTCAGTTAGAAAGTGTGTTTTTACCAGGGAGGGCGGCGGTGAGTGGAGGTGCTGATGTATTGAGCAAAGTTGCTTGTCTTTGCTGAAAGCTTTTGTTTCCTGGGGCTCTCTATTCATCACAAAGCCTTTGGTGGGAAGAGACATAAAGACAGGCTCTGACCCTGGTGTGAGCCCTTTGACCCCTGTGAACCCAAGGGGACAGATTTTCAGCAACTGTGCAATCACTATTAGTTGACCGCAGGGTCTGTAGTGGAAAATGGCTGGAGCCAGACAAAATGAATGGAGGGACATGGTGGGAAAATCTGGTAATTTATAGAAGTTGAGAGTCTATTTCAAAAGAGGTGATGGTGGATCAGCTGACATGTGGGGTCAAAGGGGATGTTTGGGCATGATTTCCTGCCTATGTTACTGTAACATCTGTGTGTTAAGAGACGTCGGGGAGTAAAGCATTTTGACCCTCGGGGCGTGATTGTGAAAAAAAAGAAGAAGAAAAAAAGAGAAAGGTAAACACTACAGTTAAGAGTGCTGATGTCAATGTCCATGTTTGACACAACCCCCTCTGGAGATACTTTCTGCCAGATACAAGCCCTCACACCAGTAAAGAAAAAAATCTATTTTGCTTTGAACTATTGCAGTGCACTTAAACATTATAATAGTTACATCTCCTACGAGTAACTTTTAGATGTTAATGAAACAGTCTCAACCTTCCTCAGATGATCTTAAATGACCTGTAGCAGTACAGATACCATCAGTGGAAATAACACTATTTTCATGTAGTTATTATTAATGCCTTTGCTCGGGTATAATTTCCCGGAACCGTAGACAAAACATTTAAGGGCAGGCAGACCAGCACATGTGTATCCCGAAAGGTAGTAAATCAAAGTTTTCTTTGCTTCACCATCATCATATTATCATTAATAATCTAACAGTCAAATATAAATATATTAGCTCATCACAATGCATCCTGTGGTTTCTCTTTCACTTGCTTACTAAACGAAGGGACACACTGCCTGCATGCGCTTGGCCGCTGAAAAGCATTCACACTTTTGTCCAAAGGTGCCGCTAGAATCAACACAACCTGAAAGTTCCTTGTGGCCACTTTATCATTACATCTCAATGTAAATCAGTTTTTATATCAATTACCACCGCAACTTTTAACTTCATTAAACTCACTTTGAAAGACAAAAGATTCTCCTGCAAAATGGCTGTGGTCATGGCTCTCCTGTGAGACTGGCTGTGATGAAGTGGATCGTTTTGGCTCTTGCACTGTCATCTACAAGTGTGCAAGTAAAGACATACTGGGACTCCCCAGCCCCAGGGCTAGCCATTAAGTAAATTGGCCTCTCTAGACCTATAGCTGTGTCACTGTCCGTGACGAGCAGCCACCTATTTGACCCACGGATAGGAGTCCAGTGCTGACCAGCAGCTGTTCTGTGGTCTTGTCTTTCCAGTCCTGGGAAGTGGTTCCTAATTAGCCTCCCACACCCATAAATGTGTCCAGTAGGTCAGTCACTCCATGCTCATTGATCGCACTGATGTGTTCCTTGCTGAGGTTTGACTTAAGCTCCTTCATCAAAACGAGGAAGTGGGTGACACAAGCAGTCTGCATGCGTCAGAGGTAAGCATCTTATTGGAGGAAATAGATGACTTTGCTGAACCTGTTTTTTATTTATTTATTTATTTTTACAGATTTTCAATATCCCAAACTGAAAAAAAAAATTGTGTTGATTTATTAAACACTATATGCAATATTTTACTATAAAGGTCAAATAGGATGAATTTGTTGTACTGTTTCTATTGTCACTGCTGTTCCCTTTAGATTTATCTCTAATGTCCTATTATGGACATCATGACCGGGTCAATACTTCAGCGGCGGCAACCTCTGGTTATGACGGTAGTGATAAATGGATGGAGCTACCCTCAGCCCGAGCACAATATCATCTATGGGATGTCAAACACAAGGTTTTCTTTTACAGAAGTCACAGGAAACAAGTCTTTAGGGTTTGCCCTCCACAATCACTCCTCCAGATATTTTTCTCGTCCTTTTCTACTTTCCATGAGTTGTTTTTCTTTCATTTAGCTGGCCTCCACCAATAAAAAATCAAGCCAATTTTCCAGCGCATTAACCCAAGAGATCTTTAATACACAAGAGTTTTGGTGCAAAGGGGACGGCAAGGCCTCATGGAAAGATGGATGGGCCTGCAGACTAAGAGTGGGCAGTTTTCCCACTGCCCTGGTCTCCGCCTGGGACAAAGGCCTCATTGAGTGTGATGCTTGACATCAGCATCATAAACTAGTCATTGCTACAAAGACTCTGACACTTTAAAGTACCAGCTACTGCCACTTTCTTTTCTCTCCTTGTTACAGCATTGCTTAGGCTGATCACGTCACTGGCAGTTGTTCTTTTTTTCTGCTAATGCCAATGCAAGGACTTTAAATGTAAAATAATTTCAAGAAGAATCGCTGTCAAGAGTTTCCGTTTACACTTTTAAGTAAAAACACAGTATCTAAGGATCCAGTTTCTCTTGCTTTGTGGACACCTTTGGTGATAGGCCATCATTGCTGTAGTTTTTGTGTCCCTACCCCAGCCCTATACAATGATAACGATACTTAAAGTTACAATGTTTGGCTTAATTAATTCAAAAACACACTTTTAAAACATAACTAAATTTACTAACCACCAATGTATAGAGGATTTAGGAATATATTTTTAGAATATGCAGTAATCACCATATTCCCATCATTGTTAACATTAGTTATAAGTGTATGGTCTAAATCAATTTAAATATCGCTCACTGTTACCACATATTCCAATTCCAGTATGATTCTACCCAAGATGGATTATGCAACTAAAGAAAAAGCTCAATAACAATAAAGCCATGGCATCAATAAGACAAGGTGATATGCGTATGCCCGTCAATGAAAGTCTAATCCTCAAACATGTCAGCTCAAAGCCAGTTTCAGATTCTCAATGTCATCGAAAAAGGCAAGGGTGCACTTTAATAGATTAAACACCAGGAGCCAGACAACTGTGCTGCCAGGGAGGTGCTGATGTAGGCAGTCACATTTAATATGAGTTGATGCTGGATTGCTACAAAAAGTAAGGACCAAGTACATGAAACATAAATATAATGGAGGAAATATTTCAATACATTTAGCCTTAAAAGAAAAAAAATACATTTGATAGCAGAACAGGAAAATAGCAATATTTAGTCAGGGGTTTTTGTACAAAAAATTTGCACACAACAAAAAGGACATATAAGAGCTGATATGAAAAAATACATTGTCCAACACATAATTATTTCTCTCAGTAAACATTTTGGAATTTAAATTATACAGCGTGGAGTTGTTTATATGGATGTAAAGGTAAAGGCAGGACAATTTAACCCCTTTATTTTGAATACCTATAATCTCTTTCGTCAGTTAGTCGTTGAAGTTTTTCTAAATTGTCTTCATTGATCATAATAGTCATTATGATGTTTGACTAAGAGCAATAATCACACTCGGGGGCTATAGCTGCAGTACATTAGAAGACAAGCATCTTCATGGAGAAACACTTGTGAGAATGACAGAAACAACGTTTGTATGTGTGTGCATCTGTGTGAGAGGGAGTGAGAGAAAGAGAGAGGGGGTGGCTTGGGGGTGTTGAAGGGTAGGGTGAAGCTCAGACTGAACTCATATACAGGGAAACAGCTGCTTCACATTGCTAACCTCTGGAACAATGTGAAGATAGTATGTTTAGACAGGTTTGGGCAAGAATGGAGGTCACCAAACCTTTAGGGAAGATGTCAGTGCTAGCTGTCAGCCACAGTGGAAACACACATTGAAACCACAGTGGCTTCTACTGCAGTTTTACTGTGCTCTAATCCTGCATGTTAATGTCAGAATAATTTAAAGAATAAATTAAATTTCCTCCACTGGCTGCCTGTTTATTTCCTCAGTGAATTAGCATGGATACAATTCATACAAAAGTAGCGGAGCACCTGCCAGTGATGTTGTTCTGCATTGATACAGAGGGATCCATGTTTGTGTGATCACAGGCTTTAAAGAAGGGAAAGACCTCAAAGAAGGGTTACACTATTCATCGCCGTGACTGACAACCTTGCAGCTGCCCGTTGATCTATAGGGCGAGGTACTCCACTGTGTTTTTGTCACCTATTTACTCAGGCATGTGTAATCAATCCTTCATGTGTTTGAAAAAAAGAAGAACACTTTAAGGTCTGGAGATTATCACTCTTGCCAGCTGGCTCACATGCACCTTCTATATTTACATACAGTAAAATGATAAAGAATAAGTTGAGAAGGAAACCATTACAGATTGGCAAACCAGTGACAGCTTAAACATACTGTACTCAAACGGTCAGTTTGACACATTATCTCTCAAGCAGAATTGTCTAATTAATTATGTGTACTGTTCCAGTTTGTTAATTAATTTTGTTTTCAAATGTGAACTGTTTTTATTAACAAAGTTTGAATTTTGGAAATATATTTTTAGGTAACATAGTGATTGAATTGGTACGATAATGTGAGATAATCCTCTGAGGTTGTTTGTGCCTTTACTCTAAACCGGCACCCATGCTGGCCCATCTTTTGAATGACTGTGGCATTATTCCGTAAATAGTTATCTGTCCTCAAGTCCTTGACCTCCCTGAATTGTAAACACGCTTTTTACACCAATCTCAGCACTCTTTGACCAAGGGAGTTTTGTCGACAGTGGGGCCCAGAGATAAGCAAGCAGGGGCTGAACCTGTTCCGGCCTGCACTGCCCTCTGCAGCACCTCTGCTCCACACTCAGTCAAATTTCTCCCAGCACTGCCAGATCACATGGGTTAATCTCTCCTGACCCCTACTCCTCAAAAGCACAAGCCTGGCTCTTTTGGACTCAGTCCCGGTGTGAGCGCCCTGCAGTATGATGGAAGTAGACCCCACACACATCCCCCTTGTTCACTGGCACCAGTTTGCAGACTTCAAACTAGTGAAGATAAGGTACAAGAATGTCAGGAAGTCTGACACCAATGAGCAGTGTGGTAAACAAACAGTTGCAGACGTCTGCCTGCATCCCCTGCCTCTTAACGACCTTCAATGTCAAGCTTTGAAATATAGTTCCTTAGTAGGGCTACTAGTTAAACCAATCACGTTGCACTAACTGAACAGCCCACACTTTGCAGGTTAGAAAGAACACCAGATAATGTTGTTATTCTTTTCAGCATTAAATTAACATTGTTTCAAATTTCAATACATTTTTTTATTGTTTATGATACTCAAAATAGTTCACTCATTAAGAAAAACTGAAAACACATCTAATAACTGCACACCATATAATACATTTCATAGAATAATCTACTTTGAATGCTATTAATAGTTACTGGGGTATTTATCTTAAGTCTTATTTTTTTTAAAAGGCAAGTTTAAATTATATATTTCCAAGCTATAATAAGTCCACACCTAAAGGAATTAAATGTTTGTTCTGCACACATACGTAGTCAGTCAAACTGCAGCCTCCTTGCCAAAGCACGTGAGCACAAATCACACAGTATTGTGTATGATACAGTCATATTGGACTTCATTTATCAAGTGTCACAATTCTGCGCTGGCACCTATGTTTGTACAGATGTAGTTAAAAGTAGCCCTTGACTACCTAAAACTTTTGATGAACTCTGTTCCTGTGAAGCCATTTTCTGTGTGTAACAACAGTGTTACTTTTCTTTTGTGCATACGGGTCAGTTCCAATTCAGAATGCAAACTTATATAGGCCAAATTCAAAAAAGAAATGCGAACAGGAAAAATAAATAAATAAAATACAACAATAGATCTGAGCAATAAATGCGAATTGAGCTAAGGCTTTCAGTGTGAACGTAGCACTGTGATATCCTTTCCAGGTACTTTGATCCCTCTGGTGTCGTGAAGCAAAAAACCAATCATTCTTAACCACATAAAAGTTAACAGAGCATGGCCTGGTATTTAGCTTTATGTTTATCTGTGTTATTAATGTGGGCAAGAGGAGCGTGGCCTGTCGGTGCGGGTCAGATTGGCAGGTGTTGAGCTGTTCTGACGCTGTGATTTCACAGCCTTGTTGCTCTCTGCTTCAGCTGAGTGAACTAATGCTTGCTTTAATAGGGGACTTCAGACTGACATGTGTAAAAGTATCATACCCTTCAGAAACAACAATTGTCACTCTGGAATCATTACTTTATATATTGTGTTTTTCTCCCTCAAAGAATAAATAAATCTGTGAGGAATGGCAATTAGGGCAATAAGGGGTTGAGAACGAGAATGTGTTGGTCTGCCAAATAGCTAGTCCGTTCAGAAGAGATAGCATCTGGGGGACAAGTGAGTGGCGGTGGTAGGACGGCAGATAAAGAAATGTGAGCATGTTTTTACGCATTCTCTGAAACCACAGGCAATCCTGATGAAGATGATAAAGGGAGTCTCTGATTAACCATCCGGTAAGCAGGATGTATGTCCCTGCCAAGGCAGACAAATGGAACTATTGTAATGCTGTGACAGTCTTTGATCATTTCTGTGTTCAGGGAGATATCTTCATCAGAAGTGTTCCTTGTTAAAGCTGTCACAGCCTGCAGCCATAAATATGTGCACTCTATTAAATTCCATAGGCCATCAATATACAATAATTACATTGAACAAATGAGCACCCTGAGGCAGTTTTCAACATAAAGCACGCAATCTTTCTTTCTACTTATGTAAATGTATGTTTTATTAACTTCTTTAAGTCAGAAAATTATAATTTTCAATTCAAATTGCACATAATGTAAAAATGTAATTATATTAATTAATGACCATGCTAGATTTACAGTGTATGATTTTAAATATGTGATACCTACTTGATTTATCTGTACCCTTTATTTTACTATGTAGATTATTTAGGCTAAATGACAAAAAAAGATGTTGAACTACGGACTAATTGACCTAAAGGCATGATTGGCAGCAGCAGCACCCGCTCGCAATTTCCCGAACCACTCTTATTATTATTTATCATGTGTTAATTGTTTGTATCTGATTATGTTTCCGTAGGGGTGAGTTGTCTTTTCTTTTGCAGAGTTTGTCTCTTGGTTTTGTTAATGTTAATTTTGCTCGTTCTTTTGTTTCAAGATAGGTTGTTATGGCGTTAACTCACCCTGAAGATTTATGTTGCTTTTGTTCGATTCCTGTTCAGTTACAATAAATTACCATTTATTTTACTTTAGAAAAGTCTTTGTGTGGTGGTTTGGGGATCGGGGAGCGGGTACTTGTCGCATTTGTATTGTGTCTCTGGTTCCCCTAGACCGGGGCATAACATAAATTGGAAAATAAAATTATACCAAAACCGAAAGAAATCTCGAAATACTTGCACTTTGGAAGCTATTCCACTGTAATGCAACATATACTTGATATCTAATAAATAGGCAAAAACATGCAAAACTCCCTGTATAGTCAGTCAATATACTTCAGAGTTCAGAAAACTTTGCACAGCCAGAAGCCCATCTGTATGGTTCCGCTCAATATGCATGGGGCTAAGTACGGTCCAGCCAGAGCCATTAATAATCTTGTCATCACAGCCCAGAACTCCAGAAGTTTTTCAGTTATAGTCTTATTTCGTAGGCCTCTGGTTTCTGACGACACCCCATTACTACAAATGTTACAGCCAGAGTCAAGAAAGCCAAACCCTATCAAAATGAAAGCAGTGGTCAACTTTTCTTTAGTGGGATTAAACGCTTTGAGAGTTGCGAGGGATTTACCCACATACATTCAAAACAACTCCTGGCTGTGAAGCAGAGAAGACTATTTAAGTTATGCTAGTGTGTTGCAGTGTGTGCGTGTGTGTGTGTGTGTGTGTGTGTGATTGTGTGAGAATGTGCATGTGGGAGCTGCTGTGGCCATATACCGAGCAACTATCAGGAGTGAGAAAGCAGGGGGTAAGAAGACTGAGGCAAGGTAGCATTTGCAATTGGGAGGTTTTGGTTTCGGGCTCTCCAGTCATCAATCATCCCGAGCCTATTCTGTTCTTTGACAGCTCAGTACAAGGCTTGACATTTAACACTCACGACCCTGGCCCAGGCTGTGCTCGAGACCAGAGACTTCAGAAACACAAAAAAATGAATAGAATGACACTTTTCCCCTCTCCAGTGGTGGTAGAACTGAGGAAAAGCAGATACAAATTAATAATTCCCATCTGCAATACACTTCACTCTGGTGAAATTACTGCTTAAAGCCTGTGTTCCCCCTTTGCCCCTTACTCTGACATACACAAAGAGCTAAATGAGAAAGTCAAGAGGCCTCTAGGCCTATTAGACTAAATGCTAGAATGTTTTTGTATGTGTGGATGGACTCTGTGAACTTTGTGAGAAGCCTCTTTGAAACTTACAACTCATGAAATCATTAGGGGTGTTTTGGAAAAGAGAGAGCAAAGATATTTTCTAAGCTTAATGTTTCAGTTATTGCTGATGGAATGTGGATTAAATGCACATATTTCAAATTTGGAGGGAAAATTCCTCTGTCTTTAAGCTGCCTCTGATGGTACACTCATCACAATGTCCGAGGGGAAATGAGCTTATGTTTCTGCCTTTTTGGGTCAGTAGGTTGCTATAAACAGAGTAATAATATTGAAAAAACAGTGCTCTGTTAATAAATGACATGGTCTGACATCAACTGGATAACACAGCACTATGGTCTATAAAATACCAGATTTACAAAACTAACATGCTTTTTCTTTTTCTTCCAATAAGTACATCTGTCAGCCAAGAGAAGTCAGAATGTGACTAGCCCGAAACAACAAAAAACTGGTTAAGCAGCATTACATAACAAACCCCATGCACTTTTCTCTCTTCCTCAGTCAGTCACACACACACACACACATCTCTTTGACCCATGATAACTCGACAAACAGCGTGCTTTTCATTTACACTGTTTTCTCTCAGGCCATACAAGCATGACTGTCTCTGTCTTGCTTCCCTCATGGATTTAGTATGTGGATACCGATAACATCGCCCGGACATCAACCATATCCATTCACTCTAATGTCAGGGAATTGATAGCTTCTTTTGGATTGTGCGAGCCACAGAAAATCTCTTCCATCTTTGTGTGTGATACGCTCTGCTTGCTGCATACTAAACATGTTGCCAGACAACTGGTCATGTCTTAACTGTGAAACTGGCAACTATTGTTCGCGCTTCTATTGAACATGCCTCTAATGACTCCAAGGGCAACCTTTCATCTTGCACAAGGTACCAGGGATCTTAAACAGTTTGACTCCTCTTAAAGGCATTTAACATTATACCATTACACTAACAGTAAAGTTAAAAAAGTGTTTTGTTATTTATTTAAATACAAATTGCGAACAAGTGCATTAGAGCACAAATGAAGCAGTGCAGTCTTTCCCCTGCGTGTCTCTTGAAAATACATGAATGACAGAAAATGTGCAAGAGGGTCTCGAGGATACAAAAAGACACAAACAGGCACACACACACACATCAGTGCAGATTGTTGCCCAGACGATTGGTTGCAATGTCATCATAGAAAACCTCTTTTCTGAGAAAGATTCATCAGATTATGACCAAAGCCAAGTCTTTCTTGCAACACTCCACTAGCTGCACCATATGGTTGGGTCCTAAAGCCTTGGGTGGAGGGTTTAATGACAGAGCGGATGTGCAGTGCACATGCCGAGGGATGTTGGGGGATGGGCTAAAAAAACACTCATCAAGTCTCTGGCCTGGAAAGGCTGCACAAGGTCAGCTGTGTGTGTGTTAGTGTGTGTGTGTGTGTGTGTGTGGTGTGTGTATGTGTGTGTTTGTGTGTGTGTTTGGGAGGAGGAGGGGCAGGGAGAGGGGAGCCAGACACATGTCTACAACAAAAGGCAGGTGACCAACACTCACCTTTGCATATGGAAAAGATAAGAGTGCACAATAAAATGTTTTTCCATCTAGTATCTTTCAAAAACTTAATTCCTTTATTGAATAGTTAAATGTTCATCACAGTGCTGACCTCTTCAGCGATTAATGACAAGTTCTTTCCTCAAATACATTAGGTCGATAGTATCACCAAAATACATCACCAAAATATAGTGACATGGAGATCCAATCCTCTTGGCAAATATGCACAGCTGCCAGTGGAGGGTGTAGGGATGAGTAAACAAAGATGGACTCATAATTAATGTTTACTAAGGCTGATGCAACAGCATGACATTTCTAGTACTGCACGACTTGTCTACTGACCACAAATGATCTCTATAAACACTTTTGTGTCAGACTCTCCTATAGAGCTGCAAACATGTTTAAATATAGAGCCTTAATTATCTCGCAAAGTGTGGCTGCCTAATACCTAACTTCAGTGGCTAAATCAATCTGATGTTGAGAAAAAATGCTTTTTTATAGTACATTACTGTCTGATTATCTGCCCTCTAGACATTATGAAAATGTGTATTTTAAGCCTCCTATTTTTCTAAGGAGGAAATCACTTTGTTATTTAGCCAGTGAATACCACTACAGACACAGCTTTAGGTAATATTAGCCCAGCAGTGGTGTGGTGGTTCATGGGGCAGCCTTAGGAGTAAGAAACAGGGCAAATGATTGATGGAGTTGTGGTTGGTCTATAAAGGTCTGCAAAGAGTGCTTGGAGATAATCAGAGAGAGGGTGTCTGCAGGCCTTATACCCCCCGGCCGCACACAAACATGCGCACACCATAGACGCACACCCACGTAAGCACACATACGCTGACTCGAGAGGGATGAGACAGGAGCTTCCGATTATTAAGCAGACAGAAGCACTGATGATGAAATTCTGAAGGTGGGGCGTAACAAGAGGCACCTTACAGGGGTCACAACCTTTTCCTTGCTGGGTGTTTTGTTCTTTGTACCCCCCTCACAACATCACCTTTCCACCCTTGTGTTCACTGGGGGGCAGGTGAGTGGGGGGAGTTGTGTTACATCCCTGTTTATCTGTTCATGACCTCTAGCCGGCAATTCTGCACTTGATAAGAGGAGGGCTCGCCTCATAATGTGCACGGCAGCTGATATCAGCCCTGTATCCTTGTGAAATTGATTACCAAGACCCAGGGAGCGTGCAGAATATAATAAATAGAGATGACACATAAGGCACACATGGACTTGTAGGCTGATGGGTAACACTGCCTCAGCAATTACCTGCTACCCACTTAAAACAGGGGTCATGTAGGGCAGGCTGGCAGTGGAAGGAGTTATGGTTATTTCTTATTTTCTGTGCAGGGTGAGACACTCGGTGAAACATCTCTGTCCTTCTTTGTGTGTGGAGATGTGTGTGTTGGGAAACGTGTGTTTAAGAGAGTCTGAAATGTTTGAGTCGTAAAGAACTGGACATGATTCGGTCAAAGGAATTGTTTTACTTAGTTCCTTCTTGTGCACTGCGGACTGACTCATCTCTCCTACTATTTTAAAAGATACAATTGGTGATAATTTATTCATGTATTTATTTTATCTGAATAGTGGTTCAATTTAATGTGCCATTGTTTATATCTGTTTCCTGATTTTTTTTCATTGTGAGTATGCTGTTAATAAAAAATGGCCTCACTGTGGATACAGATAATTTAATAGAAATCCTGAAAAGCTGAATAACAAAAAAGCTCTTCAGTGAGAGTGAATATAGGTGTCACATAGTAGTGATAAATAAGCTGTTGAGGGAAGCTTTACTGTTTTTCCTTTCACCTGACCCAACAACCAGTCCTAGAGCAGTTCAATTATTAGGGTATTTTCTTTGATACAACTACAGTGCAGTACCTTTCAATTAGTCCAATTAAATCAATGCACTCTGGGCAGCCTTAACCTATGATTTTCTATTTAAATATTCTTGTTCCACCTAAATTAGGATAAATATTGTGATTGATGATGTGAGTAGCATACGATGAACAGAGATGAATGGAGCTTTGGCTGTGTAAGTGATGTTTTCTTTCTATCAGAAAGTCCTTTTTAGCAGGGATGTAATGACACTTGTTAATTATTTAGCATTAATGACAAGTTTACATATGCAATATTACAAACTGTACGACATAATTATGACTGCCAGACAGACAGACACAAAGACAGATAGACAGACACCATTACTTTTGTTGATACAATCATCAACATCATTAGCCGGGTAAGCATCATTATGCAACCATAGTCCTAATCATCATTGTAGGAAACAAATTACTTTCAATATCTCAATATCATCTCATAACATTTACAGTTGAGACATTGTCATAATTATCTTTAATGTGCATGCCCTTTAATATGCCACCAGCCATCTACTAACTTTTCCCACACTGCAAAGAGACCATAATCACTGGGATCCACCTCAAACATGAAGATGCCGGAGCTGTTTTCCATGTCATCAACTGTCAATATGTGTTATATTGCACTTGCAATACAAGTGAAAAACGGTTATTATTTATGTGACTACATTTACTACAATTTTCACCATTTTGTATAATACATTTAATGCAGGTTGCACAGTAAATGGACTGTGAAGTTTGTTCTTACATAGTTTAATTCAACTATGTACTGTACATATTTGATATACATATGGCAAAGTTATAACTGACACTGCCAATTCTTTCTTTCAAAACTACAAACACAACTTATCTTAAACCACCCAAGCAGAACGCAGAAGAAAACATTGTTTTTTTCTGGGTCTAATCACCTTCGTGATGCGTCATATTCCTAATTTAATCAATTGTAAATTGTGTAATAACAAATAACACAATCCATCACATACTCCTTGCCCTTTCAAATAATACCTGACTGTCACTTGAAAGGACAAGGGGAATGTTGACAGGATGTAAGTCCAAAATTATTATCATAAAACAGGTTGAGAATGACAAACAGGGTAATTAAAAAACAGACCAACCTGTATTGATGATAACAAATCATTGTAAAGGGAGAAATGTGTTATAGAGTGTTAATATTCTAATATGTTGGCTGAGTGGTTGCAAAAGTAAACACGTTTTCAAATTGCTAATGTTGCTTTTATCCAAATTAATACAGCAACAAAGTAACACTGATGAACAACACATTACCAGCCAACACCGCAAACAACACATTTTGCTTCCAGGCTGTTGTTGTGTTCTTAAAAAGAAATCTCCAACATTGCAGTTGATTGTGTACTGCACATTTAAATTGGTCCAAAAGAAAAAGAAAAAAGTATCTTTTGGTGATCTTGAAGTTTCCACCTGAGATAACTTAGCGAGTGTGGTGAATGATGTATGGCTTATTTTAAAAACAGGCACTCCGGTTGCTTAATGTTAGCATAAAGCAGGCCGTGGAGATGTGGTGCTCGCCGTTTCAATGAAGAAATCTGAATGGCTGTAAGCTGCCAGGCAAACCTTTATATCTATTTGTTCCACTTGTCTGGCTCTCAATGAGTTTAATCAGCTGAGAAGAAGCCGTGAGGGGGGTGTTGCCTTACCCGCCCATACATTAGAGGGCCCCCCTTGCACCACACACTCAGACTCAAATACACACAACCCCACAGACCCATTCTCTGTGCATCGATGTGAGAGTTGAGGGTCTCCCTCTCCCCTGTTGCCTTACGGATTATCAAGTACACTTCAATTACTGCCGATCGATACACTTCTGGCTGCAAAAGGGAGTGTGAGGGAAATTAGACAGACTTTGGGTATGGCCGTGACTACAAAGCAATGGATTAACACTGATATGCATCTCTTCATTTACATCAGGAATGGGCCCATTCTCCATCAGCATACTGCACTCTCCTCTGCACGGACGTACATTCACATAGGCTTTAAGGGGGACTTTTTGAAAGATTGCTTCTTTAAGTGCTGGGCAAGGTGAGGGCAAGCCTGTCATATACTGTAGGAGGATTAAAACCTACTGTAGTTACTTTGGAAAAGAGCCACTGTAACCAAGCATTCTAACTGAATACAAGAAAAGAGGTCTTGTATTGAACCATTAATGTCATCATGATAATACTATGCCTTTGTAGGATTGTCTTCTGTTGTACGTGTGTGTTGCGCTCCAAATTGGCAGAGAAACATCAAATGATTAAAGACACTAATCCAAGAGTGCTTCAACACTAACATTTATAATATAGCCAGGTTCAAATATTTTCTGTAGGAGAGAAGAAAGCAGCATTTCCACTCTTAGAAAATGCACGTCAGCAGATAATACAATGGCTGGCGTTGGTAGGAAATAATGTCGAACTACTCGTCCTCCTAAACTGAGAGGAAAGGGAAATGAAAGCAGTACTGTGGAAGAGGATACAAAAGAAGTAAAAGTGTAGGAAGAGATAAGCAGGGGCTTTATCCCCTGAGGCGGTCTGTGAAAGTCTCCCAAGCACGGCCCCTGCCTCTGAACCCCCTCCAGGTCATCTGCCCACTCTCTTCCACCCTTCCTCTCCACACAGGCAGTAAAAAACATTCCAACACCTGGGTCCTCCCTTCTGCTCTGCGCCAGCTATAGTACAACGCACCTCAGACTACATTTTTCATCTGCAGACAACACAAGCTTAAACACACGAGGAACAGAGCAAGTGCATAGTGTTTTGGTCTTGTCATAAAGAATGACATCTCATCTTTAATAGATTATCGTGGAGGCCAAGTTATAATGAGTGCCATTAGAACATCTGTAGAGATTATTATTGACTGACCTTCAAACATTCCTGAAACATAAAATCACTGATGGTTTTTATTTGAAGACTAAAACGGCTATGGGGTTTAATTTACACGTTTAGAAATCACACTAATGTGTTCATCCATTTAAAAAATAAATAAAATTATTACTAAAAATAATGTCCTGCTCTCATTGAAGCTTGTGAATCGACCAGTTTGTTTTGGTCGCGATAATTTTGATTAGTCCATCAACGAAGCCTGCAAGCTCGCTGAACTAAATCCACTACTCTCATCTCAGGGTCAGAGTCACATTACACATTGCTACCCAGAGTGGGAGTTCAGTTTTGCGTCTAAAATGGCCTCCCTCTCCAAATAAAGATGCCTCTCTATTGAAAGCCCCTTCACTCCACCATGAATTTGGTCCACCCTCCCCTCCTCCCCCTCCCCTTCTTTCCCTCCCACTGCAATCTGTCCTGCCAGCTCCCACGGTTTGTCTTTGGAAGTGATCCGTCCCTGAGCGTTGAGCAGAGCCACTTCATGTTCACATCGGCCCCAGAGGCATTCCTGCCTGCCCACTACTCCTGCTTTCTTTTGTCAGCCAAATGGATACCAATTTAATCAACTGTTCTCCAATTAGAATTTGGAAGAATCTATCTTGTTCAGTGTTCTAAATCCCACTGCTTGACTTCTTTCTCTCATGTAGCTCCTTTCCTGGAATCAGTTACAGAGAAAATGAGACTAGTTATTTCCTGCAATAGGATACTCCTGGGTTTCTTTGTTATTTTTTCTGTTTGTTCAATATGTTAAAAGTACATTTAGGCAAATGTTTATAGAACTGTACACAAGGGACATTATTATGGTTCAAGTTAGGTTAAGGGCAACTGTGGACTAAAGTAGCATCTTTTTACAACAACAACTCAAACCAAGGCATCATTAACAGCAATTATTTGCATTTTAGACAGAAGCTTCAGTCCTTGAACTGTACACTTATTAAATTAAGTTTCTCTCTTATTTGCATAACCACTTCAGAAACATGTACTCATATACTGACCTCACGCAGAGGCAACTATTTGATTAATACAATACATATCTTAATCTGCCGGCACAGCGAATGGCTTGGATTTAAGCCACGTCATCATTGCCTAATAATCGTGTTCAGAAAGTATGCCCTATTGTGTTTCATATGACCAGGCAACACCCCCTCCTGCCACTCGAAATTACATCCAGCTAAACAAACCAGCCATCCTGCTTCCTGTGGAGCAGTGATTAAAATCCCAGGGACTAGTTTAGACCTCCGCAGCCTGCAGCATGCCAGCATCAGGCTGACTTCTCACATTGCTGCTTACTCTCCCGCCATATACAGTAGTTTTGTTTAGTTAATGTTTATTTTTTTGTGGATCAATAAGGATTGTACTTCCCAAATACCAACTTGGTTTAATGACCTGCTTTGGTTTACATTAGCCATGTTGTCAGCTTTAGAGCCCTAATCAGCCCCCTGTAGCGATTCCGTAATATAAATAGCAATCAAGTCCTTTTGCAATGTAAAGACAATAAAGTGAGTTACTAAATGAGGCAAATGTGTTCTCCCTAATTTGCTTGTGATTTATTGAAACATAAATAGTCCTGATGGAACAACAAAAAATCTCAATCAACAAGTGATGAAGACACTAATGGTAACAAGTAACACTTTCATATCAAAAACAATCGATTAAAACTCGACAGTTCCCACATTCAATTAGGCCCTTCATCATAAAGCAGTTCCACTATTATTATAATTATATTTATTATTTTATCAGGGAAATAATATCAGATCCCAAAAGGATTAAATGTGACTGACTGCCATGCAACTATTTAAATCAACAGAGCTTATTTAGCGATTCCCTCTGTGAGAATGGCTAATATGTAAATAGTATTACTTGGACACTTCTAGGTTTAGATGTTTGATGGCCCCCTGTTATGCTTATCTGCTTAAAGAATGGAGGCGTATTGTGTCCGAACAAAAGAAGTCCTTTTATGTCCATCACTGAACAAAGATGGTAACTGACATTGTACAACACCACACTGAACTGACTGATTTGAAACTGTTTGCAAACCTTGCTTTAAGTTAAACAGCATTTGTGATTTATGGGTCTTTTTAAAACATCTACATTAACATAATGCAATGGTCCATCACTCTGTATTACTATGTATCAGCAATCTATGAAAAGCAAAACATTCCAAATCTAAATAGTGTTCATTAAACCACATCTAAATAAATAGGCAAGATTCAAGCAATCTTTTTTGTTATTTTGACTGATGCATTTTGTACTCAAAAGATTGGTTAGGGGGTATACAAATTGTAGCCCTAATTTCCTGTGTAAGACACAGCCTTAATTTTGCATTGTTGCATACCCTTTTTCTCACATCTGGCACAAAGTATGTCAAGAGTGCAATTTTCTTCAGTAATACATACAGAGATAATATGCATAGTGTTAACATTAACTAATGGAATAATTAATATTGAGGCCAAAGTGTGTATAATTAACACAATTGTAAAAGTTATGTAGAAACACTATTTCGTTATAAATTATTGCCCTCAAATAGTTTTACAAAATGTTATCTTTGATTCATGGACATTTGTAAAGGGATTTTTTTAAATTAAAAGCATCAGAGCAGTAGCGCAAACCTGGCAGACAAAATGACAGCAGTGCAGTAAACCACTACAGACTGTAATACAACATACTGTAAACTACTGACCATAATCGTATCTGCAATTTAATTGGAATTTCTTATGCATAGCAATTGTATTGTAGTGTTTTATGTCTGTTAATTCATTTTCAAACAATACCCTGAATATAATGTGGACAAATCAGGGTATTTCATCCTATCCACATGAACAGTTGCTGGACGGTTTATAAATATACTTACTCTTTTTTCGACATGTTCTGATCCTCAACCTCAGAGCTGAACTTTCAAATGCCTCCAGTCAGGAAACCATCTGAGTGAGCTCTTAATGTGAAAATACAACACTTGTTATTCCAGCTGTTGATACAGGCAGGTTACTGGGTGTATAAACACAGGGAGTACAAGATGTTCACTCTTCAAAGTAGCTTGATTTATATCATACAGAAAAATAATTATTATGCACAATTTGTATCACATGGAGAACATTTGAAAACATTAGGTACATTAGAAAAGTTTGCTATTGACTTATATGAACAGTCACTGCCACCCACAGTTTAAACGATAATTCACTGTAAGGTAAATAAAGGAACAATCACAGATTTCTCCCCCCGCTGACTAATTCCAGAAGAAGAAGAAAAAAAAGAAAAACAATTAAAAGTAATTTCTACTTCCCATCCAGACTATTCCCACGCATTTTTTGGCAGAGCTCTGCTGATGATCTCCAGAGGCTTTGCTTCTTGAAGAACTTGTCGGGAAAATATCTACATTTCCCAGGGATGAATGTGGATGAAAGTGAGAAGGAAACTGCTAGACAGAGCAGAAGTTTGAGTACAAGCCAAAAGGCAAGAATTAGAAGTGAAAAGAAGAGTTCACGTATTGACAGGGAGGAGACGTGGGGTTAAGAATTTGAGGACTGGGCTCAGGGTGCAGGGGGATTTGAGATATCCACAGAGAAAGGAAAGAAAAGGCTAAACTGAATAGAAAAAGAGGCACCTATCTGACAGGGATCTCGAGCTGACTTTCGTATGTTAAAGAACTGATGGCATTAGGGAGCCAAGGGAGAAATATAGATCCTTTAATATCACTTTTGTTCTTCAAACTGTGACCCAGTGAACACAAGTGCATTGCTAATCAGTTTAACCCTGTTATACTGATTCAACTCTGTGGTTTCACATGATGTGTGGCTGACACAAGTGCCAGGCCTACTCCAGAAGCAGTGTGGCCTGGAGCCCAGGCCAGGGCAAAAGCCCCGACCTCAGAGGCATACTGACCTGGCAGGGGGACACCTCTCTTGGCATTTTGACATCAGGTTCAGAGACAATAGAAATCTTTCCATCAGCATCTTATAGACAGCTCAACCTGCCACTATTATGATATTATCCTTATTCAAATGAGGGTTCATTTCTTTTGTTTTTTGATTTGTCTTTGCTGACATTTTGTTGATGGACCGGGTCAGTCCTGCGAGTAGTGGGTCACAAGCTGACAAAAATGTCAAAACTGGTTTCCTTGGCTTTTCAAACACAAACACAGACACACACACAGTGCCTGTTTGCTTTATCTCTTGAAATGAGGCAGCAAAGAGACAGATGTGCTACCTAAAATAGCCAACCAAAACCAAAATTGTATATGCCTCATTTCTATGTTACATTAAACATTTGGAACAATTATATTTAAACCTCAAATGCCCAACAGGAAGTTGTTAGGTCAAGTAGCATTTGTGCATCAGAAGAGGCCTTACTCTCAGCTATGGACATACTTAAATAATGTGATTACTTGGTTATTGTGCTCTCAAGCTGATCGAATGCTTTGATACAGAAATGAGTTTTAAAAAGTTGTATGTGAAAATCCACAGCAGCTCTCTGCTGAATAGGAGGATTTGTTATTTGTTTTCCGGCTTGTTGTGCTTGAGAATATGGCTAACCACGTAGAAGCTTTGTGAGCATCATAGCTCAGCAAGAACAAAACCGTAATGGTAAATGGTATCTCCACAATCTCCACCATCTGTATTCTTAACTTCTATTCCAACATTGACACCTGAGGCTATGGTTTATATCTTACCTCTGGATCAGTAGATTGTCTTTATCACAGATTTCAACAAGTTAGAAGTTATTCATTTCACCAGTTTTTTTTTAAAAAACCTTGTGTTGTTTATGAAAGCCAAATGCAAGAGTGACAACAGTTTCATATACTGTAATTGAAAATATATATTGTTTGGAAACATTGTGCATTAATCTTGCTTTAATTTTTATTCAAATTGATCAATTATAAATGAACAAACCCTGCTTGCATGGATATAAGGCACATGCTCTGTATTTAACTGCCTGTAGCCGATCATCAAAATGTCGAACACTGAATAAAGTCTTGGTACAGCACCTCTCCTCCAAAATGTGGATGTTTGATGAGCTTCACTGGCAGTGTCTAACCTCATTACAAAACAATACATTCACATTATTACATTGCTGTTGTCAATTAAATGGCTCCAGATATTAGTGTTTGAACAGAAAGCTGGAGTTTGCAGACAGCCAACGCCTGGAATACCGATGCAATACTCCTGGATAGTTAAATATTTCCGTCAGTCAAGGCCTTTTTCTTAACATGGGAAAATCTTTAGGTTCTTCAACTCACCTTGAAACACAATGAAGCCAAGAAATAATTGCTAATTTTACTAGCCACTACTTCTACTGCCACCTTACTGACATTTCTACGAACTATATAGGAAAATAGCACCCTCTCAACACATGTTGGGAACTCTACCGGACAGTAACAGTTGTGTGTTATATTGAAATTGTAATTATAGCAGGGATGCCAAAGTATGCTGAATACAATTTTAATCTGATATTTGAACTCAAACACTATATGGTCAAAAACTAAGAAATAAAATTGGGGGCAGCTCTAGATTGAGAACTATTCAATCTTTTCAGAATTGGTCCCTGCTGAAGTTGTTTTTATTAATTTATTCAACGTCTAGGCATATTTTTCTTTCTTTTTTAACCTTCAGTGCATCTTAGGCCTTTTTTGGTACCTTTTGGTTTTTCATTTCACAACTGCTGAGGCTGTATTCATGCAAATGGCTTCATATTTGGGAAAGGCTAATGTTTTCTGACCAATTTATGAATTGTAACCTCAATTCATTGATTAACACTATAATGTACTGTATATGCATTTTCCTCACACTCAGCCTCCTTCGGCAAAATAAGCGCTCATTGACTCCCATTCAAACAAAACATTCTTAGTTTGTTGTGCCCTTACCCACTGCACCATGGGCGCCCCCATCTAGGCATCTTTTTGTAGAAAACTTTATTCATGACAAAATCTGAGACCTGCCATAGGCCTGTTACATATTTTCTTGATGAGAAACAAAATCAAAACACTATTTGGGATGTACATTTTAAATAATTTGGTGCAGGCTTTTAAATTGTTTTCCTAAAATAAACAACCAGAGGAAGAAGTAATCATTGTTTTGCACGCTGCATTGGAATCAGTTGCACTCACACCATATAAGAATCAGTGATATCTCGTTATTTTACATTATATGGGTCTTATGTCTCTACTTTGTCACAGGCTACCAAAGTGTACTGCATGTCAGTTTGTCTTTATTAAGCAACAGGCAAGTTAAATCAATACTGGGGGAACTGTATGCTTTCTTCTCTCTAATGTGCCATTAAAAGCCATTCAGAGTGACTGAACAGTTGTCACAGAAAGTGGAGAAACACTGAGAAATCAATGATAGTTAAGAACTGTAATTTATCACCTTGCCACAAGTGAGGGTTTGCAAAATGAGCCCTCCTGCTTGTAGGATAGAATTTGTTGGGGGAAGCTTGCGTGATACTGTGGCCGAGGCACACAAGGGTCAGGGCCCAATTACTCTTCATCTACTGCTTCTCATCACCACTGGCAGAAGCACAGTTCAATTGCTGCATTATCTAAGCATATCAATAGTGCGGAATTAAAAGTCATTGATTTTGTGCACATTTTTTTCCGTCTTTAGTCAAAAGAAGGTGCAAGGAGCTGTTACATTGAACTGATGTCTTTAAATTACTAAATGCTGGAGATGTTGAACATTCAATGGGAGGTGCACATTCTTTTTCTCTTTTTACCATATTATTTGAAATAAGTGCAGTCAGCTTTATCAAAGTAACTTGCATGATAGAAAATATTAAAAATGGTAGCTCTATTGTGAGTTTTGTTTATTTTACTGACAATATGTTGTGAACATTGAATTAACAAAATAAATTCAGCAGGATTATATCATACTGATAATGTAGGGAATTGAAAAGTTCCTTTTATACTTTTTTTTTGTTTTGTTACACCCTTCTGACTATAAGGTAAGTAAGAGTTCACTGTATGCTGGAGTCTCTGTCATGGCCAGAGAAGACCTCTCTGTGAAAAAGACCCAATAGACATAAATAAAGATGCTAGCAATCACACATCTATCACATTGTGCATGAACAGCTTGAATGACCGTGGCAGGAAAGGGTTGAAAGGGCCAAAAAAAGAGAGAACATTTTCAATTTCAAGAGCATTATTATTTTCATTAATCATAGCCCTGCCATCAACCTATCCTTATGCCTTAGTGAGAGATCTATTATACGCTCCATTTAGCCTCAGCCATATTACCTCATATGTTTTCCTGGCTGACCAAATAAGACTTAAGAGATAAAACAATTTACTGTTCATTATGAGCCATGTCACTGGAATCAATCTATTAACCTGTGTTAACTGGGATGGCTGGCAAGATCCCATGCACTGAATTGAAGTAAAGAAAATGGATATTTATGTTTTGTATGCCTGCGGCTGTAAAATGACTGGGCATTTAATTTGCCTCCTCCAACTCAGTGGATGGCTTTATTTTTCCGGCGGCCAAGGCCTCGCCTTTAAGCAGCCCCTGACCTGTGATAGATTCTAACAAATTAGCTTCTATTGTGAAGCCAAAGGTGCCATCAATGAGGAGACGCTCCACTGCACCTAAAGTATGATGGTAGAGGCAAGCAACAGAGCAGAGAACCTTGACATGATTGAATTAACCCTTTGTAGGAAATATACTGATAAGGATGGTGCTGGAAGGTGGGTTAAAGAGCTGGGTTGTTTGGATTAGCATGTTAGCCATTGCAATTTAGCACTAGATATAAGGCATAGCATAGCAATAGAAATGCCATTTAGTTTACAGGTATTTGGTCACAAACCGAAATATTGGAAACATTTAAAATAGTAGTCAGGGAATAAAAGTTATAACGAAACATCATCTTTTGATCAAGAATGTCTGTACCTAAATTTAAGGCAATGCACGCAAAGCAAAATGTTAACCTGCTGGCGGCACTAAAGGGAAAGTCAGAGGATCAAATATATCCTTCATCCACTGTGCACCATGAATATCTAAACAAAATTAAATTGTTAACCTACAGGTACCTGCATTTAGATGAAGAGATGGAGTTATGTGCATCAGATTTTTGCAGTCTGTTTTACAGAATCTCAATCTTCTGAGATAGTTAGAAAATTAGGAACAGGCTTGTTTAAAAAAAGAACCAGCATTAGCACCTCTCACTTACTTTTCTTTAGTACTATTATAAGATGATATGCTTAGGCCAACGAAAAGGTTAAAAAAGAAATAAAGTTAAAATCCTAGTTAATATTCATGCTCAGTTAAATGTCTTGCAATAATAGGAAGTATATTATTTTATAACATTGTGATGGCAATGTCTTACCCCTAAACTCAGTATGCACTACATCAGTGGCTGTTCAAATCAAATGCTCATGATAGACGCTGTTGGTGCATTGTAAGATAGTTTTGGAAACACATTTCTAATCAGGACAGAGTTTAGACTGCTACACAATATGGCAATATACACAACATGACTCATTTAACAGTCAAAAAATAATTATATTATACTGGAATAGGTTAATAAATATGCTTCTAAAATGTGTTAGATTCTGTTTGGATACCTGTTCTCAAATTATTGCATTGTCAAAAGACTCTGAACCAGGATATTTATATTATCATATTTTTAATCAGACTTCAACACCTGTGACACTATCTGTCATGGGAAAAGAGGGTGCACCTTTGAATATATGTTTGGATAGAAAATTAAGTTCAGAGGTCACTGGCATGAACTGCAGGCTAACAGGGAATGAAATGTGCCTATTTGTTTTTATGTCAAGACTGATTTCATTAAGACTGGGAAAGGTCAGCGTGACATAAATAAGAGATCCAGATGCTGTGGTGAGATCAAAACCTCACATCACTGCTACCCTTTTTCCACCAACACGAACAAGGTTCCAGTTCCAGGCTGGTGCTAGAGACGGTTTGCAGCTGGTTCAACTTGTGAACCTATAAAGAACTACTTTCCTTTTCAACAGGCTAGAGAACCACGCCATGATGTCACTGTACACTTCTTTGTACAGCTTAAAGCACAATAACAGCGGTGGATACGTCATTTTTAAAATGTTCTGGCTTTGCTTAGCTAACTTAACACAACTTATCGAGCATTTTTGCTGCTCGTTGTGATTGCTATGATCGGGGATTATGTTTTGATTACATCTCTTAGTAGTGCTGTTTTTAAATATGGCGGTCACTAAGATTTGGTTGATCTGGCTGGTGGGTCAGGATAATCCCAACCACGCTCCCTGACGTAAACCCAGACTAGCAACGAGTTGGTGTCGCCGTGGAAAAGCAAATACCTGGTTCCCGTTTGGGCTCCGAACTGACCCCGGTTTGGCCTCTGTGGTAAAGGGGTATGAGGGATCCACCAGTGTGCCAGAGGATGCTGGGTTGTTAAGAAATCTGGCTTTACTGGCTAACATAATGCTGTGCTCAATTCACCATTAACTGCTTACCAGTATATACAATTGGAAGATTGTTAAGCCATGGGTGTTCTTTATAGCCTGCTAAGTAAAAGAGAAAGTCTCAGAAAAACATGTGTCTGATTATAAATCAAAAAAGATGTGTTACTAAAAATAGAAACTCAACCAAAGAACCTGTCCGGCTGATTATAAAGCTATAAATTAAAATCTAAATGTAAGCTGACTCTGGGCCTGAATGTGGGTAGGTGTAGGGAAATGTATGTACCTTTTGGCTTTAGCAGCAGCCATACAAAGGGAAAATAAATAAATAAAAAGGAAGTAGGATCCCATACCACAGTATTGCCTTTAGGGTAGGGAGTGTCAAGAGGACAATGGGGTCAAAGAAACTTGATTTGTATCTTATGTCCTCTGGGACAAGAGAATATACCAGTCAAATCCAAGTTACCTGGCCTTTGGCTACCCCTTTGCTCCTAAACAATAAGCTGGGATACTAGATGTCTACCCCAGGGGTGGGAAATAGGTGTGTGTACAAGAGAGAGGAAAGAGAGAAGGGCACATTAAGGTTTATTAAGCGTGGTATTATTGCAAATCATTGCAAAGCTACTACCATTTCAGAATCGGGATTAAATATTTCAATAGAAAAATGTTTTGCAATGTATTTTCATCCAAGTACTGGGAAATTTCTAACCAAATTTCCAAAAGTCAACAAGACAGCATGTTTAATTGACATAACCCTTTGCATTTCTCAGCTAATCAAATATATATTTAGCAATGTTTAAATGTTTAGGTGAGTTCCAGGAATATCCATTATGACAAATTACAAAATGTGAACAGAAATTAAAAGATGGATACTCACTTGATGCTGTTGTGCACTTTCAAGAGGGTAAATAGTGCTCAACAGTGACCGCCCCCTTCTTTAGCGGCTGCGGTTGACATTTGAACAATTCCTTATATCAAATGTTTTAACACGGAACCAAGCCAACCAGCTAACCCAATACTGGTGACAATGAAACATTTCATTCTATGCTAAAAAAAATCAAAATGGAGAAGAAGACAAATGTACAAGACTGTGCACATAATTTTTTGTGGAAGCGAAGGAACTACTCATACCACGATCTTTTCGAATCCTGAGCTTTTCACCAAAAACTATTGTTAAGTACGCTTATTTCAAAATGTACATAGACCATCTTTCTACATTTATCATTTATGATATGCTGTTTCTCTGTAATAACAAGAATAGGACCGTTAGCAGCTGAGCTTATTTTTTTCGCTCTGTTTTAAAGGTGGCCATCGGAAAGCCGAATTTTGCGCGATTGGTAAAAATTTCCATGGTAACTGCGAGCTCCACCAATCAGAGATGTCGCTATGACGCTATAGCATCATGCAGCAGTGTAGGTCTTCTCTGTGAGATCCCGAATAAAACATTTTTTTCTTGAGACAGAAAAACAGAGCTAGATAAGATGTATTTTCAAGCATGCACAACCTGATAAAAAACATTGCATATCCCTTAATTCTTTATAACCCATGCTCAACAGACAAATAAAAAATTAAAAAGATGAGGACAAAGATACAAATGTGTCCTAGAACACAGAAAGAAAAAATCTAGGCCAAATTACGGGAAGAGTGATTTGGTGCCTAAGCTCCTTTTACGATATGCTCCAAAATATGCCGCCATGCATCATATTCAGGTACAGTAATCCCATGATGTTTAGCACAATACTGACCATCATCCAACAAACTATCTCCACTCTTGACACAACACCAAACATCTTTAACATGTTTTGGACACATGGCAGTAATTAACGGAAAATAAATGAATCACATTGCAGGGGTTGTATCATATTATGTGTAGAAATAACTAGACATAACTGCAATAATAAATACAAAAAAGAAAACATACCTGACTATTGTTATTGAATGTCTGAAGTAATTGATATGGTGTTTTGATACTGTATATATATACTGTATAAAATAATGTTAATTGAACTATATCTTCTCCACTAAAACAGAGAAATAATCTGTCCGGTGCCCGTGTTAACAAACCAGAGCAGCCACACAGCACACTTCGCCAGCAATCATCTCATCAGTCTCTTTTTTCTTTTTTTCACTAGACGATCGTGTCTCTCTGCTAAAATAGATGGAGAAATTATCTGTTGATTCTGATTAACAGATTTATTCGAAACTCAGCAGTTATTAAATGTAGCCTGTTATAAAATGGTGTGCAGTGCATACTTTTACTGCTTCTCCATACGTCATTGGCCTGGTATGCATAACCTCGCCGGGACTTCAGACCCCGGTGGAGACACACACAACCACTGAGGCCCGGGTACTAAAGGTTTGTGGTTGAGGAGTTCCTGGAACTCAAAGTTCCTGGTAGTTTTGGTGGAAACGCGGCTTAAGTAAAGAAAATAGAAGTAAAAAAATGTAAAACTGTCCAATATGACTGATGGATGACTTTTCTTGTAACATCACCCCAATTTATATGCCACTTAACCTCCAATGCAGCCTGTATTTTATTTTGTATTAACATAATCAGGAAATAGGATTAATTAACATATCTGCAAAGTCTCAACATTTTCATAATGAACAAAATCTGCAAAATGTTTTCCCTAGACCCCTACATCTGATAGTGGCCCCAAAAGCACCATCAAGGGTTTCATGGCCAACAACTGTTAAGATTAGGAAACCATGAAGTGTTGTTGTAGTTGCTGATTATCTAATGGAAACTTAATGAACTGTTGAACAATGTGGGGCCTGAAGTGGGCATTTATGGTTTTATGGATAATTCTGCTGACAGACGGCTGGGAGATTCCAAGTTCATCAGCACTGCATGACTGCATTTTCTCTTGGCCAAGTAGCAGAGAGATGTGCAAACCTTGATCTCCATGTTTATTGGATTGTTTCAATATATTGGTGAAGTGATTGCATCTTTTAGTAGCTCTATCGCCAGCAAAATGTAATTGATTTAATTGATTGATACCTTACCTATAAAAGAATATATTTGTGATGTGTTACAACCTACATTCATACTATTAGTCTGAGTGATCCAAGAGCATTTTGAGACTACCCATAAGTACCCACAAATTTACAAAGTTTTAGTGTTTATGTGCTTTTAAAATGACCGAATGACAGAATTCCTTGCTCAGTGTTGTGTTTTGTGCATGGACACAGGTACAGCAGTAATTCTGTATCACTGCTGGTCAGTTAGCTGAACACAAGACAAGATGCAATTAAGTGTTGAGGTTCTCACCACACTCCTCTAATCCAAAAAGAGAAAATGGCTCTGGTAGGTTATTATCTAGCTATGATGACATAATGACTCACATAAAAACTCACATACCACCCATAACTTGCGTTTTCCTTTGCCTCTGCCATAAGACTTCATTAGCTGTGCATTGACATGTTTTGCCTTCCACTGGAAGAATAATTGAAAAATCAATACCAAAATTATTACCTAGTTTAGATGAGGTCGTGAGGTTACAGTGGAGAGATCACAGTGCAACAAACCAACACCTAGGTTCATATTATCATTATGATGGGGGATAGAGAATCAGTCAGGAAAGAGAGAATTACAGGATAATATGCACAAGGTAATACTGTCGATATAGTGTGGATGTAGATGTTATGAAGCAATACATGTTATGATGAGGATATATGGATATATGAATACTTTTATTGTGTTCAAAACAGATGGTTCACAATATTACAGTAAAAAAAACTAATCATCTCAACTGTATTCTAGATGTCTAATCTACTTCAGTTTCATCACTGTTATGTTATTTTGCAAACAGTTTCACTTAAACAGGAGTCAATTTATTCACGTCAAATTATATCATGTCGAATTATAGGCAAGTTATATCTCATGCAAAGCCTAATATTATAAATTTTGCTGTTCAGTTGCTGTTTTTTGACCAAGTGCAAAACATCACAACACCATAATATTTCCTTGAATGTCTACTCAACTGTTGGTACATTACATTATCTCAATCTCAATGTCTATCAATTCTGATTCTAAATCGCAGATCTTCCCTCCATTTCAACTAGTCATTCCATGACTGACTTTCTACTTTTGCTTGGGTACATTCAAAAGTAAATTACTAGGGCAGTAACCAATGCTGGACTCAACTATTTGTGTGTTTAATTGGCCATGTTGTCGCTGGAGTTAATTGGTTCTCTGAGTCCAGGTAGTTACTAAATGTTTGGCAGCATTAGAACCTCAGCACTTTTCCATTAATGGTGCGTGAAATGAAATGTTTGATACTGCAAATAAAATCAGTGATATTCAAGGATGTTATGGTTGGTAATGTGTTGAAACTGCCATTTAATGGGTCCTGGAAGATTGGGGTAGTGTCAGCTGGAACCGCCTGGGCCCTCTCCTGACATTGCTAGTTGCCTTTCCATTCCCTTAACGACTGTCTACACTGATTACACAGACCCCCCAAAAGCTTAAAGCTGGGGAAACAGTCTCTGTTAGTAGTCCAATTAGAGTAATTAGCATATTCTACTTCATTTTGATGCAATGATTATGCTGCACAAAATATAAACCTTGTATGGGGAAAATTGCAGTCAATAAGAACGTCAAAGAAAAAAAGTATGTTGAGGATATGGGGGATAAACTCTGCAACAGTAACAAAACAATTTTATCTTACATACAGTGAAAAGCTATCAAAGCTAATGTTTGAAAACAACATTTTGCGATTTCTTAAGCACTGACAAGTGTAAATGTTCTGGTGACCTACTTCACCGGTGGGAATATGATACTGAACTCTGAGATCCTATGTACCGTAAAATCTATTCATCCTAGCCTGAGAAAAGGCAGAAAGAGTGTTAATGGTCTCACCCTACATTTTCCCATGCGTGACATCACACATGGTAAAATGTAGAGTTAGGATTAACAGGACAGCGGGGCCAAGGGAAGACTGAGGAATGATACTGGCAACTTTGACAATGATAAATTGTAAAAACAAAGCCGGGCTGTTTTTGAGAGAGAAAGGTGACAGACAGGTTTTAATGAGCACAGCGGTGTGACAGTATCGGGTGAGAATGGAAATGAGGCCTCAATCTATCTTTGTAAAGGTTATGTACCTATTTCATAAGAACATACAACCATGCAGTCTTTTGCTCTGTAATTGATTTCCTATTCTTGTGCCTCTAAATTGACACAGTGATATGGCAAATCAAATATGGCATGTTTTTCTGTTATCTTTAAAGCATCAATATGAAAATTACTTTTAACCACAATGATGTTTAATTATTATTTACGTTGCTCATTATTTTTACTTTTTACTCCCATTTGTATAAACTCATAGTTTGTAGGATAAAAACAAAGCACAAGCAATAATTACAACAACAACCGCAATCTTTAACTATTTTTCCCTAGGGGGGCATTTCTACCTCATAATATACCTACCAGTTAAATCATTCAGAAGAATTAGCCATGCTAAAAAGAATATGTGTGTGTGTCATGGAAATCAATGCACATCGTTCAATTTATGACTCATCATTGCCAGGTCATTCATAATTAAGTTGATATAGGCAATGCATCATGTCCCCTATTGAAAAACCATAAACTAGTTGACGTGCTATCAAACTCAAAGCCATATATACAGTAACATATTTAACTTGTGTTACTGTAACCTGGAACTCTATGGTGTGAGTGAAAGTATAGCATATATTCAAAAGTAGGGGAGAACGGGGGAGTTGGCAAGGAGACTAGTTTGAATAAGACAAAAGACAATGTGGGCTGGAGGTGGGGGTTGATGGTTGAAGGGGTGTCATTAAGGGCATGGTTTGGCACGTATGTATGTGGGGGACAGGAGAGTGACCTTTAACATCAATATACTCTAATTAATATGTCTTTATTCAATGAATGATCCCAAAAAACAAATGCAGAAAAATATTACTCAAAGACTCAAAAGATGGAAAATGACAGTTGGGTCTAGTCCTGTGTTCAGAGTCCCAGGCTGTTCTAGCTGGTTCTGATTGTTCTTTGCTCTGACCCCCAGACACTAGCTGTCTCTAAGGGTCCTGTGTTCTGACCCCAGACTGTGTTTTAATCTAACTGGTTCTATCTGTCATTTGAATGTTCATTATTGAATATGAATTATATGTTTATTATTTGATCAGAGTTACTTTCAAGTGTTTAGAAAAAAAATTTGCTTAAAGGTGAAGTAAGCGATTTATTTATGTTAATATAAGTGTTAAATCGCTCTTTATTCATACAGTGATCACGTACATAATGTGCGCGTTTCATAAAGCCGATCTCTCAGTCAGCTGCTCTGTATGTAATCGCAAATAAACTTTTTGTCGGATCCCGAAAATAATATCCAATCACAAGAGAGAACGCTACAAACCGACACCCGTCTCACTCATGGTCTCACTGCCAGAGCACGCCAGAGGACAGATGGGTGAATGTTAATGCGCCTAAAATGGCGGAGCAGGTAAAAATCCTTCCCAATGTCTGTTTTGATGGTTTTTATCATGTTTTATCACAATTACTTATCTGAGATGGTGCTAGATAACTCGCTGTTTAAAGACATTAATGCGGATTAATGTGGTGACGTAGGGACGAGCGAGGGGACTGCTAACTGCAGTAACTGACAGGAAGTTAGCTAAAAGAACCATTCCGCTTACAGCACCTTTAATTGAACAAACTCCATGATTCTGTTAATAGTCCGACATTAGTTTTGAAATATTTGGTTTTCAAGCTAGCTGTCAGGTTTCTTACTGTTACAGCATGTGTTGTTATGGTAGTTTCAGAGTGGAAAAAGTAAGTGGATCAGTTAACCCCCTTGATTTCTCTGGTCTGTCTCAGTTTACCCCACAGCTGGGGTAAAGTGAGACAGAAGACAACTTTTTTAAAACAATTATATTTTCACTGCCCTTTGTCTTGAATAAATTATGCTAATGCAAATTTCTAGGAAACATCCTGAATTAATGGGAAATGTGTACATTTGACTGATAAATCATTTGAACTCGCTTAAAGGGGAGCAAATGTAAAACGTGTCTCACATTACCCCGTTCTCCCCTACTAAGTTCAAGAAAAGGGCTGAAAGACTTTTCGTTTCATCCACCTACAAAAAAGGATCAAAAGCAAAACAATTATAATAGATTAATTATTTAAATCTAGCTTAAATTATATTTTATTTTATTTTGTGTGTGGACTGGACAAAAAATTACTTGATGACATCACTTCGAACATCAGAAAATCCCATTAAATTTTTTTTTAACCAAACGTGGAATCGCTTAATTAAGAAAATAATTGCCAAATTAATCAATAATGAATAATGAGTTAAATGCAGGGTTGACGAGGAACTCTGGGTTTTCGGTTTCAGAACAGTGGATCAGCGTTGGGTAAATCAACTCTGAGCGTGTTCACACTGGGTTGATCGCGTGCGTGAAAGCCATCGTCAATGGATCGCTGATAACATGATTAACCATGGAAACAGTAGAAACAAATGATTGATCCTCCCACTTCTCAAAAAAGAAAAGAAAAAAAATCTCAGCTCCTCCGACTAGAGTTAGAAATATTAACGAATGAGTTTATGGTATGGAGAAGAATTAACAGGGATATTGTCTCATAACTCTGATCTAATTTCCTCGGCAATTCAGAAAAAAACAGAGCAAACAGTTTTTGTCAAGAGAATCATTTCGCTTCCGTATGAGAAGCCATAGTCTATTTAAAAAAGTTCCGCATATCAGCAGTAAAGTATTAAGCTGGCGCGGCACAGCATTGCTGACAGTGTTTTATATTCGCTGTATAATATGTTGGCAAGCTATAGCCTAATACTGCTCAGTAAACAGACTGTTGCTTCTTTTAAATGGGTCGTGAAAGACATTAACGCCAGACACATTAGGTGACAGTTTCCATTGAAGAGCCTGATTGATTTATTACCAGATCCATTTTCCTCAAGTGATCACAGTTTAAATTATTATATCATTTTTATATTCATATTAGGCTATTTAACGAGGTCGTCTGTGACTTTAGGATCGCACAAGTGAACAGTAACGATCGCGTGCAGCCGCAGCGTTACATGAATCCACCTGACATAAATCTGTTCAGTGGCACAGACTTTAAAAAGCATACAATACAAATAGGCTTATTAATATGAATGTAGAGCATGTCACGATGTGTAAGGTGGCCGCCTATATGAACGGATCTGATCAGTAGCCTTGTTCTCAGCCTGAGAACAAGGCTACTGATCAGATAAATTATCGGTCAAACGTAAAATCATCAGGAAATGATAAAAACATCCTGATGGAGATTTCTATGGAGTGATTTTGCTTCGAACTGTACAGGGACACGTGTGACAGTGACACTCTTTCTTCAGTCGGAGCTGCAGCGTAAAGTGAAAACAAACTCAGGGTAGGTCTAACCACCTCCCGAGCAGGTTAGACCCATGGAGTATGTTGCCGCAGTAACTGACTCTCGGTTGCGCTGAACCTGCTACCTGAAACGGAAAACCCAGAGTTTCCACAAACTCAGAGTGTACAAACTCTGGGTTGCCTCAAAACCAGCTACCTGAAACAGGCCTCAGGTGTATCTGGCACAACAACATTTTTGTTTCGTCTGTAAGGTACTGTTTAGGCTGAATTGTTTACAGGACAACCTAGCTTTGCCACAACATTACTATACAAAGACAGGAATAATCAATACATTGCGCACAAAATCCGCATTGGTTTTTGCTTTTGCCATTTCCATTTTCATTTTGCCGCTCACTCAAGAACATGCAGCCCTACGTGAAACATATTCCACTATACATCTATAGTTCCAATACTCCTATCCTATATTCCTGTAATACAGAGGTCCCAAACAAGATCCTTGCAGCATCTATAAGCATTCCTTTAAAAGTACCTGTAACAAGCAATTAGGGATGGCCATTTAGAATTTTTTCTTTAACCGGTTAACCACCAGAATTAACGGTTATTAACCGGTTAACCGTTAAGATTTAATGTAGCCTATTTATAGTGAAATACATGAAGCACTTTTTTTGTTCCAAGGACCAGCATATTAATTTAAAAACAATTCAAGGACCAGTAGCCAACTTAAATGCCTACATTTTGACACAGCACCTTTGTCTGTTGTGAGAAGAGGTCTAGTATGCGAATGTGAAAAAAAAGTGCAATAAGTGACTGAAAAGGGACATTTACACACACACACACACACACACACACACACACACACACACACACACACACACACACACACACACACACACACACACACACACACACACACACACACACACACACAGGCTTAGGGGATGGGTAGCCTACCATCATTAATTCTTTACCGACAGTTGGCATTCTTACATCCGGTTCATCAATATCAAAATAAGAGTCCGGATTTCAGAGAAATTAAGAGGATTTTGTTTTTTTTAACCGTTTAACCTTTAGTATTAACCGGTTAAAGATCTTCTTAACGGTTAACGGTTAACCAGTTAACCATGGACATCCCTAAAAGCAATACATACTGTATACGCCATATACTTCTGTGTTAACTATTGTGAAAATGAATGGATGAATGACTAGTTTAATTAATGAATGAATGCATATTTGGTATTGAAACTGATAAGATGTCTTATCACACTGTTGTGTTGTCAGAGAAAAATTACAGCATACCATTATGTTGCTCCTTTTACATGATCTGAATAAGACTAATGGGTGTTAACTTTGCCAAACTAATTTGTACATGGGACAGTGAAGGGTTTTACATAATTTGGGTTCAAATATCAGGGATTTCTTGAGAAAGAAAAACACCTCTAACTTGTGTATAAACTGGTAAATATGCAGGCGGCAACACACGTCTGTTCTCTGCGATAAATATTCAGTCACTGATGACTGGACAAGATAACCAATGTGTCTTCAGAGGTTATCAGGGAGGCTGCCACATTTGGATATATTTTATCAGAGTTTATCTGTTATCTGTTTTGCTAGTGGCTACCACAGAAATCAGAACAGGGCAGATTTTGAATCAAAATGAGATTGTACTTAGTGAAATCAATATATCTCTATCTGCATAACCTTTTGTGTAATGTATAGACAATAATGCTACGTTTTTGTCTGCTTTTAAATGTTAACTGAACATTTTGTAAAGGGAAGTAAGCTCATCTCACTAAAATGGCTTATTTGTATTAAATAAATGTCAATGATGCCGTTACAAATAGTGTCATCAGCATTAATATGTGGTATTATATATCAATGGAAATACAAGGACGTAAAGGTTGAAAGCTAAAGAATGAGATGACCAACATATTTAATCAAAGCTATTTGTATATCCCTGCTGATTTGCTTCATGAAAAAAACATACAATCCATTTTTGTTGATAAATAAGTGAATGACGTAGTTTCAAATTTTGTTTTCTATCACCTCAGCTTGGTGAGAGAATAAGAGAGTAATTAATAAAACACCCAATAGCTTACATCTCAGATTTATTCCATACCTTTTTGCCAATTAGGCCTCTGAGGTCGGACCTCTTTTGAAAGAGGCTTTTAGATTAATCATATTATCTGCAGGTTCTGAAACAAGAATGGTTCTTGACCTCCTCTTCCATAAGAATCCATTATCTTAAACTATCACAGTAATCCTGGCTTTGGGAGGGGAGCGAAGGAAGCAAGAATCAAGCCTAATAGATAGCAAATAAGATTAATCTATGATCTAAGTGCCGATTACACTTGGACCTGCCCTTGAACACTCAGGTGTAACCTTGAGATCTGCATCCACTCTTAGCCAGCAATTGGATTGAAAGTCCCTTAAGGGCCTCGGTGGTGGAGGGGCACTTTGCCAAGACCTTACCCTAGAGAGCTCAAAGGCCAAGCAGCTTAACCCTTACAAAACCGAAGGTGTTAAATATCATAGGTAATGGCTGGTTATAACAAATCTATGGAAACCATTTATTGGTGTACGCCCCCTCCATGTCATTGGGTGCTACTTAAAGCATATTTTGAATTCCATTATGTACCTATTCACATTAAGAGGGATAATAAAACATGATATGCCCCACTGGAATTGTATTTGTTTGTTTTATTTGTAAAATGGAATATTGGAATAACGTCAATTAAGCTTGAAATTAACTGTATTAACGATTAGCTTGATACATCTTTAAAATTCTGTCTTGATACATTCTCAGTCATTATCCAAAAAGAAAGAATGAGCAGCAGGAGGAAGACGTTTGAATAATTGTGTTGTGATGGACTGTACATGTTTAACATATGGAGATCAATATGTAAGACTTTCATTCAAGGTTCAGATCGGCAGCACGAACAAACCGTAGACAAACACAGACTTGCGGATCAATGCTCCTCTCAGTTTGACTCAGAGGCTGACTATTTGATTAATCTGCCGGGGCAGCCGGGGAAGAGAGACCAGGCATACAACAGCTGATAGTTTCATGCCATTAGGATGGCTAGAGTAATGAAATTTCATTTAATTTGTCAGGAAGAGAGTGCTAATGTTAAAAAGCTTTTGGGTAATAAAAAGTCTTGAGAGATGTGAAGGAAAGCCTTAAGTAATTACTCTGTATCTTGGGTCCTCATGATGGAATATTTACATTACTGTCATGGAGGTCCTAAGAGTAATTAAATTAGTGAGGTGGGTAAGCTCTTTATTCCCACATTTTTCTAGCCTTTTTGAGAAAGAATGACTAATATGTGGACAAAGCCACTTTTCCTCATGATGGAATTGCTTTGCAGTCGAGCCATAGCATGCAGGCTTAGTGAGGGACTGTTATTTTATCGCATGTGAAGTGAATACCACTTTAACCTTTTTGAACTTGAGTGTGTGCAGTAGTCAAAGCCTTTGATGGTGCAGAATAAGCTTCCCTAAACCCATCGAGGGTACCAATGAAATATAAGACTTTTGTATGCAGCATTTATATTCATGTTATTTTGATTTACTGTGATCATGTCAAATTAGTACATGGGGCTCATCTGTTAAACCTTAAAATTGAGGGCATATGGGTAGAACCGCTGTTATTGTGCTAGGTAAAAAGTTGCGAGTTACAACTGCTGAATTTAGAAAAATAAATTGTATGATGAAATAATGAATGATATGTACAAGAGTGGGAACAAGGTTAAGCATAATGCTATTCCAGTTTACATTCCAAGGGTACAGTCTCAATGATGGTGTTAAAAAAGGTCTTCAGAACAAAATAATCATAAATCCAGCAAGCTGTGTGTTTCCTCTGACATCTCTATCAGGGTATATCAGCATCCTTTCTCACTCTATTCGAGTCTTACCAAGACAGATGTGTGAAAGGGCCTGGAAATGTATCTGACCGCTGGCTTACTCTAATGAATAACTTCCACTTTAGGTCTTGCAATGTAAGCAGAAAATCCACCTTGCAGACGCTGGAGCCACGTCATGAATCTAACCTGACAGCAGACATAATATAAAGGCGACAACACTTGTATGACTTCCATTTTCTTTGCTATCTATTGATTTTCAGTTAATAACGGAGGGAAATACTAAACGTCCGTGCTGAGTACCTAATAAATCCTGTCTGAGGTTTTTTTATTGAGGCGAATTTAATAAAAGCGGTGGGCTAGGCAAAGAGATTTGTCTCAGGGAGAGGAGACAAAAAACAGGGATGAGTGGGGAAGGCTAAATCCAGATACTAAACACTCATTCAAGTCTGATTACCAAGGCAATTTAACCAAAGGACTCTACGGTCTCCTTTCAAATTAAAGATCCTACATTAGTCATCAAAAAATATAATTAAGAATAAATATATCCAGGCATCAGACATGTTGATATTGTCTCAATGACAGTGTAAAGGGTAGTTCATGTTAATTTTAAAGGCTATGGCCTTATTGTCACAAATGTCAGCAGCCACAAAATACAATATGTATTTTCTAATCCATGGGGGCCTGACTGAAAGCAGGGACATTATTAACAATAAATAGCAAATGGCTGCAAATAGTGACTAAATGGTTAAAGACCATCTTCCCTCAGGGTGAAACATGTAAACCAAGGGATAATTTGTCCTTCACAAACATCAAAACATTTAATTAACTCAAATATTCATGTGTTTAAAATATAAACTAAAGAGGAAATGTCCATTTGAATTATGTCAAGGTTAGTGGACTACACCACTACATCTTTATTCACCCTCAGGTAAAAAGAGATAGACAGCCCATATAGGCCGTATAAAGGTAAACAATAAGCTACAGTATGTATCTATGATGTCAATTGGTTCAGGCAGGGGTTTATTGAGGTCTTCATAAGGGCTAATTATGTGCCTTTGAGAAATAATTTTGAGTAAGGCACATTAATGCTAGCAACGCATACCACAGAACAAAAATGGCATGTGTAGTGGGGTTGCTAATATTTTGCAGTTTCATATTCAGGGTCATTACCAATGCTTATGTCAATGTCAATGACTTCTTGACCATTTAATGTCTCCCTAATACATTTATAAATGCAATAACCGCTCTAGTGCGCATTCTCATTATCTTATCTGAAACACTGATTTCCGTGGTTGTATAAATAGCGAATTAAGATAATTTATTTTCATATCATGAGTTAAGAATATGGATGATCGATCCTCTCCATCTCAGCTTAAGACATAAAGAAGATAAACCCTCACAAATAAAGGCATTTAAAACATATCAGTACGCACATCACCACTAAGAAAGACAACTCTACTATGAACACCATTGCAACACTTACATTGAGGTCTTTAACTTATAGTCTTTATTACATCATTAACAGGAACAACCCCAATCACATGCATTTTCTACCCAAATTTAAAAAACAGTCTTGCAACATATCCACCTGTGACAGTGGCAATGCAACCCATTTATAGGAGTGTCAAAGTCCCATCTTCAGTTTCTACTGAATATTTACTGATAAAGCTGTTTAAGTTTTGAGCTCATTTTAAAACACAGTAATAATTCGTCTACATACATTTAAAAAATGCAGGTATTGATTTGGCTGGAAATAACATTTAAGAATATATGTCATTGTGGATGATGCCTCTTCAGATTAATTATCTCACTTATCAGGAAATGGAGCATTCCTTTATAAAGTTGGGGGACTTTCAGGTGACAGCTGTCAGCTTTTCCATAATGCAAATTAATTGCATATTTCATTAGACCATGCCTCACTAGTATGATCATGTCTTTCAACTCTTAAAATCAGTTAAATGCCCCTCTAAAAACAAATTCAATTAGCCAGAGATATGAAATAAAACATGATTCTGCATCTGTGTGGCCTATGTATTGCTTGATATACAGTATATTCAGGAACTGGTTTTAGTGGATACTTTACAGGACATTTACATGGAAGTAAGACCGAAGGAGCTCAGTGAGTCGTGCATTTGTTTAGCCCTGTGTTTAAAAACATTTACATTTAGATGTCTAACTGAAAGGGAGAACTGTTTTAAGTAAAATGTACAGTGTAAATAGAACTGTATTGTCCATAGCCAAAAAAAGGTGAATTGAGGATCAGCATCACTTAATTAAGAAACATGCACAGAACATATTCCTATTGAACTTTTTATGTAAAAAATTATTTTATTAATGTAAGCTGACAAAATGCGAGCTTGGCAACCATATCTTAGAATTATGTTTATACATTATATAACCGATGTCTAACAGCAAATACATTTTGAAAGACATTTTTCAAATCAATTTAATGAAGACTGGCCATATATTTCACGTTTTCTCTCTAACTTATACATCAATATAAATACATAGCTACATATTTTCATTTTTGAGAGTAATGTTTTTGTACATATATATGGTCCTGGTTATGTTTAGAAACTCAACACACTTAAGGTTACACAGGTTGGTTAATGTTGGAAAGGTCAGCAGTCTCTTGAAGGCTGATACACATTGTGTTTAACCCCATTTACCTCCTAATGTACAAAAGCATTACTCTCAAAAACAGAATTGCCACTAAACATGTTTCAGACAGTTATTAAGCTCATCTCAAAATGTAATGCAAAACAAATAAGTAATTACAATGATACCAGGATTATTACATAGCTGTATATTTAAACATGTATGCACATATACATGTGCTATGGTATTGCTTTTCAAGCTCTATTAAAGGTGTAGTCAGATGATAGGGCAGTTGTTTTGGTAATGTTAATATTTGATTATTTTTCATTCATTAATTGTAGGCTATGCCACTGTTTTTATAATGTTAAAATGTTTTAATAAAGGAGTGTAAAAATGCTTGGGATTCATTGTTTTGTTTTACCGTGGTATTCAATTGGGTACTGAGAACCATGGAATTTCACTGGTAGTGGTGGCGAATATTACATTTATAGTATTGTGACATTCCTACTAAAGTAAATAAATTAGCCCTGCAGTGTCATTTTGGTGATGTGCTATTAGTATCCCTGGTTTGTAGCCTAAATGGTTTCTTGCTAAATCAATGAACAGCAATGTGTAACGTGAGCATTCGGCAACTGAGGGATGGCCAGCAATAGCCTAACTTTTCGACTGACTGAAATCCCTGTTGTAGGTTACTGTAATGATAACAGTGTCTTTCTTTTTATTTTCATATTAACCTATGACTATTACTCATTATAGAAAAAGGGGGAAAGTATTATAAGTATAAGTAAATGATAATCAATAAATCGAACTCAAACTGTTATAATGCAAATATTAACACAAATTTCAATATCTAATTTGGGAAGTGGCTCCAATGCTAAGAGTTGCTTCCTACTCGTGACTTACAAAACAACTCATCTCAACTCATCTTTGATAAATTAGAGACTTTCTTTAGTAGTTTAATATGGGAAGGCTTTTGAAAAATGACCGAATGCTTGTAAAATTGCTTTTTCCATTCCCCTGGACCAACAAGTTCACAACATTTACTGTGCCTCTCTTTATTTCCTTACCGCCATTCTGGGTCAAGCCATTAAAGGACTACCATTGCAGTGACTGCATTTTCTCACCATTGAATCTAGAGCAAGAGATTAACAGACAATTGATTCAGGGGAAGAGGGAAACCAGGTATACAGCCATGATAACCTGTACAGGTCAAGTATCAACCTCAGTGACAATTGCAATTATCTGCAATTTCAATTGCATGCCAAGTGCAAAGGAATGAGCAAGTAGTGTTTACACTAAGTAGTTTGGACTAAAACAATTACAAAGCAACACCAATGGATAAATACCATGTGCTCTTTGACTTTTTATCTAAATACTTCTCATGCACAGTGATAACATTGTCTACATCAGTGGCTCTCAACCATTCTGGGTTAAGGCACAGGAAACGCTTTCATCTCACGATTAAAAAAATCCCAGACACACCAAGTCATTCCCAGGTTTATAAACAATAATATTAAGTGTTTCTGTGTCGTCATCTAAACTATGTTTTTAAGGGATGGGAGCAGCCAGTACTGGGTGAGAGACAGAGTACAAGTTACGTATCATACGGCAACAACATTTAGACATGCACATTCACACCCATATTGACAGTTCACAAGTTTCATTCCATCTGAACTCCATGCATCTGGTCAGCGGGAGCAACATCAATCAGACATTGTCTGAGAGCAATGTCGGAACACAATCTATATAAATAAATATTTTGAATATAATAATAATATATATTTTGAAGAGAGGAAACAATAGATCAAGTCTTGATCTGTACAGAGAGCAGAGTCTCAAGTAATGAGTGGAAAGATTTTAATAATCCAAGTTATAAACATCAAGTACATGAACTTAAAGGACTCACAAACATATGGTAATCAAATCTTACTATGCTGATATGATACACTGCCCGGCCAGAAAAAAAGTCAACACCTGGATTTTACTAATACACAAGAGCCCTCCATCAGTCAAAAAATGCAGTGATTAACATGTTTCAGTTGGAAACAAGTTATATAACCTTAACTGATGCAGTGAATAGCTTCTTATTTCTTAAAAAACATGTCAGAAGACAAATGCTGTTGTTTTGGGAAAGATGTAACTCTGTTTCAGAGGGGTGAAATTATTGGCCTGCATAAAACAAAGAAAACTGCCCAGGAGAAGATAAAACTACTGAAATTGTTAAGAACTGTCCAACGCATTATTAAAACCTGGATAGATAGGGGTGAACCGTCATCTTTGAGGAAAAAATGTGGTCGGATTTTTTTTTTTTTTTAATGATCATGATGGGAGATCACTTTAAATAAATAAAATTATTTGGTGGTACCAAAATTGAAAACATCGACAGTAAAACTCCTGGCCATGTTTAATAGTGAAAGTAAGAGCATTTCCACAAGCACAATGCAAAGAGAACATAAGAGATATGGACTGTTCAGATGTAGCCTTAAGAAAACCACTTATCACTGAGTCTTATCAGGAATAAATGCTTCAATTTGCCAGGGAGCATAAAAATTGCACTCTGGAGCAATGGAAAAAGGTTGAATGGTCTGATGAGACCAGATTGACCCTGTTCCAGAGTGATGGGTGCATCAGGGTAAGAAGAGAGGTGGATGAAGTGATGCTCCCATCATGCCTAGTGCCTACTGTACAAGCCTGTGTGACAGTGTACAGTATGATAGGGTTGCTTCAGTTGGTCAGGTCTAGGTTCTAAGCAAATAAAGCTTATACAAATGTGTAATTATTATTATTATTATTATTATTAAACTTGGATTTATATAGCGCTTTTCTTTGGTACTCAAAGCGCTTTACAGGGTTCCAGGTTCAATACGTTCACACACAGTCATACCGGTGGTGGTAAACTACGATAGTAGCCACAGTTGCCCTGGGGCAGACTGACAGAAGCGAGGCTGCCATTCAGCGCCATCGGCCCCTCCGACCACCACCTCAAACATACAGCAGTCATACACATTCACACGAGGCAAGGTGGGTGAAGTGTCTTGCCCAGGGACACAACGACCATGACACAAGTGGCCGGGCGGGGATCGAACCGCCAACCCTAGGATCATTGGCCAACCCGCTTAACCACCTGAGCCACAGTCGCCCCACCTGAGCCACAGTCGCCCCACCTGAGCCACAGTCGCCCCCGTAATGGCGAATATGTGCCGTAATCAAAGCTAAAGATGGTCAAACAAGATATTTGAGTGTGCCTTTTTTTTGGGCCGGGCAGTGTATATCTTGATATATAAAGCTTGATTGGACGCTGCTGTGGGGTTTTTAATTTTTACACCATGAACAACGTACAAATTTGTTTCTTTTAAAGATTTACAACATGTCTTTAAATGAAGCAGAAGTGCTCCTACTTCAAGTATCCAAAAAAAAGGCAAAAGGGCTGATGTAAATTTTTTACAATGTAGATTCAAAGTTAATATTATAACTGTAAGAAAACTTAAACATTTACCTTTTCCCTCAACCCAGTTTTTTTTCAATCTTCACTATACTCCCGACTGACCATGTCTTTACAACATATTGCTTAGTGTGTGCTCCCTCATCGCTTTACAACCACTTGCCCCACTGGGGACAAATCAAGTTATTGATTTCATTGATATTAGCACAGGCACTAGCATAATACACTATTTTTGTTTTGTTGATTTGGCAAACCTTTTACTATACGTGCTTATTTATGGGGCAACCGTGGCTCAGGTGGTTAAGCGGGTTGGCCAATGATCCAAGGGTTGGCGGTCCGATCCCCGCTCTGCCACCAGTGTCATGGTTGTTGTGTCCTTGGGCAAGACACTTCACCCACCTTGCCTCGTGTGAATGTGTATGACTGCTGTATGTTTGAGGTGGTGGTCGGAGGGGCCGTAGGCGCTGAATGGCAGCCACGCTTCCGTCAGTCTGCCCCAGGGCAGCTGTGGCTACTATGGTAGTTTACCACCACCAGTATGACTGAGTGTGAATGAATGGAACCTGGAACCCTGTAAAGCGTCTTTGAGTGCCTTGAAAAAAAGCGCTATATAAATCCAATCCATTATTATACATTCAGTGGATAGAAGGCAACATTACAATTTCTTTGGTGTCATGTTTTAACCAAACATTAAATATAAGTTCAATATTAATTCTCCTTTTAGCTTCATTTTTGGTCACAACCAAATTCTTAGGGAAATATCTGGCTCAATACTTGAGGGCCTGTACTTAAATAAATAATTTAAGAAAATTTTAATCTTTTGCATGGGTCCTTGTTTTTTTTTTATAGGAGTGTGTCTGTTCACTTTTAATAAGGCAAGCAGGCAGCACAACAGTTTCCTGTGTTTCAGAGCTAACAGTGCCAGACCTTCTCCATCTACTCAGCCGCTATTATTCTGTCAAGAGCTGCTGTATTTTCCCGAGGAAAGGAAGTTATTTCATTTCCACCTTTTGTCTGTGACTGAATGTGAGCGCCGCTCTTTCAGCAATATTCCCTTGTTTAAACACTCTCCCTCCTAACTAAAATATACAACCTTTCTTTGCCATATAACTCTCATTGGTCCCAGAAAATAGAAATTTCCTCAATTGGTGTAATTCCCCACACCAGATTTTTCTCAGATTTAGTAGATTCCTTCCTGTCCATCAGCTGTACTGACTGACTGCCTATATACAGTGTTTGTACACAGTAGATGCCCAAACAATATTTGCACTGTTAAAGGAAAGGTTATTAACACCTTGGTTGGTTTAAAAATATATTATTGACAGGCTTATAGATATCTTAATTCTTAATTTTCAAAACTTCTAAAACCTTTTATCACTGGCTTGTTTGAGGTGATTCGTCTTTTTTACTCTCCTCAATTAGTAACTGCATTTCACCAGATATACACCACTCCTGTGGCCGTGGGTATGAAACAACATCATATTCCGCTGACACTCCACAGGTACATGTGCTTCAGCAAAGTTGTAAAGTAGCTGTTCGATTGGGCCAACATATCTATTTTTTTTCTGTATTTTTTAGTGCTGTCAGTTTAACGCGTTATTAACGGCGTTAACGCAAACCCATTTTAATGGCGTTAATTTTTTTATCGCGCGATTAACGCTCTTGATGGGCTAGAAAACGTTTTTTCACATGCTGTTGCATCAACTAGTAATGTTAGAACAACTGAAACACCACAAACTATACATATGGCTCTCAGTAAAGTTACTGTTAATTCAAACGGAACATGTCCTACAGCGTCATTTCACATTAAAATCATTTAACTGGCAAAACCGCTAAACGTCAGGTAAATTTTGACTTTTATTTTGAAGCAGAAACCGGAACCTAGCACTTCCTAGCTCAGCTGCACGACCTTCACTAGTAGCGTCTTCCATGTTGTGACTCTGGGACTTCGCGGAAAAAGAACAGAAAAGAAAGCTTGTCATTTGCAAAAGTCCTATTATAACACCTGCGCCCCCACCAAAACCTCTATGAACGTTAGTGGCAGCCTCCAGTCATTTATTTTCACTTTCGCTACGAAGGGCGACTGAAGCCTCGGCTGCAGCAGTGCCATGGCAACCACCAGCACACATGTGTATAGTGTGTCCACTCCACACAGTCTGAAATGAGCCGTGGATGAATGACTCCCAAAACATTTAGGCCTACAACAACCAGTTTAGTTTAGCCTTAATACTAATTTGTTTTATATAGCCTATGTTGTTTTATGGTTTGTTTTTTAAATAAAAAGGAAGTTTCAATTATGTTTGTGTATGCTGTTCTAGGGGTTGGGGGGTAGCCTACATTGTGGGCTATTTGCACGGAATTGCAAATTATGATATTTTAGAAGAAATACACTGAATTACAAGGGTGTAGAGAATGGGTGTGATAAGAGCATTAAAATGAGAAAAAAGAATGTGACAAAAAGAAATAAAGGGACATTTAGGCTAGAATAGATAAGAATGTGTGATTAATCGCGAGTTAACTATGACATTAATGCGATTAATCGTGATTAAATATTTTAATCGTCTGACAGCACTAGTATTTTTCTTAAACTGATTTTGGTTGATTTTTTTTTTCAATTTTGAAAATCAGCCACCAATGGCAGCCCAGTGGTGTGTTGATCAAATGAGATAGAGGGAATGAATGTGTTGATGTGTGACAGAAGAAAGGAGCAGTCATCGTCCATCTATATTTTTAATACTTGAACAATTTTAGCTCCTCTATAGAACTAACAGGTAAAAACCACTGTATTAGACCATTGTAGTTTAATAAACAGTGAACGCCTGTACATGTTTTGGCATCATTAAAGACCTACTTCACCGGTGGGAATATGAAGGTGTATTGAATTCTGAGATCCTATTTAGTGTGCAAAAAAAATTTAATTGGTTCATCCTAGCCTGAGAAAAGGCAGAAAGAGTGTTTTATGGTCTCACTGTCTAACCCTACATTTTCCTTACTGTGACATCACAGTAAGGGCTGGGATTAACAGGACAGCTGGGCCAAGGGAAGACAGAGGGAAGACAGAGGGAAGAAAAACCTCATTCATTATATTAAAATAGTGATTTTACAATGATAGAACGCCTGTTCCGTATGGGTGAAGTATTCCTTTAAGTACGGGCCCTCAAGTATTGAGGGCCTGTAACTTATTGTTATCCATCATACTTATTCTTCTTCTGTTTCTTATTCTTCCATTAAATTTTTCTAGCTCCTACTCTTCCCACACCGTTACGCGCAGAAAATCAAACATTTCACAGAACGTACACCCTTACCCTAGCCTGGTTCTACCAGACCATCGTACTTCATTTCATTTGTACAGAAGGTCTGGGGCCTGTTTCAGGTAGCTGGTTTTGAGGCAACCCAGAGTTTGTTCGCTCTGAGTTGGTGGAAACTCTGGGTTTTCCGTTTCAGGTAGCAGGTTCAGTGCAACCGAGAGTCAGTTACTGCGGCAACATACGCCGTGGGTCTAACCTGCTGGATAGGTGGTTAGACCTACCCGAGTTTGTTTTCACTTTACGCTGCAGCTCCGACTGAAGAAAGAGTGTCACTGTCACACGCGTCCCTGTACAGTTTGAAGCAAAATCACTCTATAGAAATCTCCATCGGGATGTTTTTATCATTTCCTGATGATTTTACGTTTGACCAATCATTTATCTGATCAGTAGCCTTGTTCTCAGCCCTCGGTCCGTTCATATAGGCGGCCACCTTACACATCGTGACATGCTCTACATTCAGATTAATAAACCTATTTGTAGCCTATTGTATGTTTTTTTAACGTCTGTGCCACTGAACAGATTTATGTCAGGTGGATTCATGTAACGCTGGGCTGCACGCGATCGTTGTAGTTCACCTGTACGATCCTAAAGTCACAGACAAGCCTCGGTAAATAGCCTAATATGAATATAAAAATTATATAATAATTTAAACTGTGATCACTTGAGGAAAATGGATCTGGTAATAAATCAATCAGGCTCTTCAATGGAAACTGTCACCTAATGTGTCTTGACGTTAATGTATTTCACTCCCCATTTAAAAGAAGCGACAGTCTGTTCTGTTTACTGCACAGTAGGCTTTAGGCACTGTCAGCAATGCTGTGCCGCGCCAGCTTTATTACTTTACAGCTGATATGCGTAACTTTTTAAAATAGACTATGGCTTCTCATACGGAAGCGAAATGATTATCTTGACAAAAAATGTTTGCTCTGTTTTTTTCTGAATTGCCGAGGAGATTAGATCAGAGTTATGAGACAATATCCCGTTAATTCTTCTCCATAGGCTACCATAAACTCATTCGTTAATATTTCTAACTCTAGTGGGAGGAGCGGAGATTTCTTTTTTTCTTTTTTGAGAAGTGGAGAAGTGGGAGGATCAATCATTTGTTTCTTCTGTTTCCATGGTGAATCATGTTATCAGCGATCCATTGACGATGGCTTTTATGCACACGCTCCACCCAGAGTGAACACGCTCAGAGTTGATAAACCCAACGCTGATCCACTGTTCTGAAACCGAAAACCCAGAGTTGCTTATCAACCCTGCGCTCTGAGTTTACCAACTCAGAGCGCAGGGTTAAACCCAGAGTATGTAAAACCAGCTACCTGAAACAGGCCCCTGGAATCGCTCAATTGACAAACGTTAACTCACTTGAAGGCGGGTGTCTGTTGAAGTTTAAAACTATTGGATCTGCCCAGTGCCACTCTGGATCTGCCAACCAACCATGTCATGCGCCGGCTTCTGAGCCACTCCTTCTGTTCGCTGATTGGACCGGCAGAAATCTGTCCGGAGAAAACCTAAGAATATACTGCACACCCAGACTGACTACTGAAGGGAAATGAAAATTGAGCGGAAGTAGTAGGCGGGCGGTGCCAGGCTACCCTTACCCCACTGGGTGTTCTATTATTCAGTTTTTTTTATATATTCCACAAGGGGCGCTGTTATTAAAGAGGACCTATGATGCTTTTTGACTTTTATGACCTATAAACGTTGTTATGATGATTCATAGTCATGCTTTACCATACTAAATTATCAAATAATGACTTACATGCATTTCGACATATTCCCTGCTGACCGTCTGGGGTGTCTGTGCAGAGCACTAAACACTATTCTAGCCAGTCGAGAAGTCACATCTTCAAAGCGGTCTACCCTTTCATAATTTGTGACGTCGCATAAAACTTTGTGACGTCACCACGCGGATGTTTCCATGTATGGTAATGCTGTCACTTCCCTGTTCGCGTCTGCCTCGCGCCCTTATAGGTCCATGCTCGCGCTTCCCGCCACTGAAAGTGTTCCGGAAGGAAGGTAACCAATCACAACGGAGTGGGGTTTGCAGGAGGGGGGGGGGGGGGGGGAGCGGAGATTGCCGAAGCACAGGCGGAGGGAGCCGAAGCACACACACTCAAGTGTTGACAGGACGTGCTGGATTGCCAAAATAAGAGAAAGAGCTTCCCGAAAATCTACATAGTTTTTTGTGATGTGATTCGTGTCAGGTTGCTCTATAGCAGTGTTAAACAAGAAATTAAGACCAGAAAAGTAGTATAATAGGTCCTCTTTAAGCCCCGACTGAAAAAAGTTTGAGAGGCCACGCCCCTCACACTGTTACTCCGATTGACTTGAAATTTCTCACACAGGTACAATTGAGGGTTCTCTACAAAACAGCCTCTGGGACCATGTAAGTCCGCCTGGGAATACAGGTGAAACTCGAAAAATTAGAATATCGTGCAAAAATTCATTTATTTCAGTCATTCAACCTAAATGGTGAAACTAATATATTATATAGACTCATTACATTCAAAGTGAGATATTTCAAGCCTTTATTTGTTATAATTGTGATTATTATGGCTTATAGCTTGTGAAAACCCCAAATTCAAAATCTCAGAAAATTAGAATATTACATCAAATCAATAAAAAAAGGATTTTAAATACAGAAATGTCGGCCCTCTAGAAAGTATAATCATGCATATGTACTAAGTACTTGGTTTGGGTCCCTTTTGCACAAATTATTGCCTAAATGCGGTGTGGCATGGATGCTATCAGCCTGTGGCACTGCTGAGGTGTTATGGAAGCCCAGGTTGCTTTGATAGAGGCCTTCAGCTCGTCTGTAGTGTTGGGTCTGGTGTGTCTCATCTGCCTTTTGACAATACTCCATAGTTTCTCTATTGGGTTCAGGTCAGGAGAGTTGTCTGGCCAATCAACACAGTAATACCATGGTCAGTCAACCAGTTACCAGTGGCTTATGGTACTGTGGGCAGGTGCAAAGTCTAGCTGGAAATGGAAATTGTCATCACCATAAAGCTTGTCAACAGACAGAAGCAAGAAGTGCTCTAAAATCTCCTGGTAGACAGCTGTGGTGACTTTGGACTTGATAACACAGTGGACCAACACCATCAGATGACATGGTGCCTCAAATCATCACTGACTGTTGAAACTTGACAGTGGTCTTCAAGCCCCTTGGATTTTGTGCCCCTCCACTCAACCTCTACTGTGGGACCTTGATTTCCATGAAAGGCAACATTTAATTTGGATCAGTGATGATTTGAGGTATCATGTCATCTGCTGCTGTTAGTCCACTGTGTTATCAAGTCCAAAGTCACCACAGCCATCTAGCAGAAGATTTTAGAGCACTTCATGCTTCTGTCTGTTGACAAGCTTTATGGTGATGACAATTTCCATTTTCAGCTAGACTTGGCACCTGCCCACAGTACCATAAGCCACTGGTAACTGGTTGACTGACCATGGTTTTACTGTGCATGAATGGCCAGACAACTCTCCTGACCTGAACTCCATAGAGACACTATGGACTATTGTCAAGAGGAAGATGATACACACCAGACCCAACAATACAGAGGAGCTGAAGGCCACTATCAAAGCAACCTGGGCTTCCATAACACCTCAGCAGTGCCACAGACTGATAGCATCCATGCCACACCGCATTGAGGCAAGAATTCATGCAAAAGGGGCCCAAACCAAGTACTTAGTACATATGCATGATTATACTTTCTAGAGGGCCGACATTTCTGTATTTAAAAACCTTTTTTTTAATGATTTGATGTAATATTCTAATTTTCTGAGATTTTGAATTTGGGGTTTTTATAAACTGTAAGCCATAGTAATCACAATTATAACAAATAAAGGCTTCACATATCTCACTTTGCATGTAATGAGTCTGTATAAGATATTATTTTCACCTTTAAAGTTGAATTACTGAAATAAATTAACTTTTGCACGATATTCTAATTTTTCGAGTTTCACCTGTATTTGACTGTGGGAAATTTGCTTTCGTTGTAGCACCACCTAGTGGCAGGCATGTCTGATTTTTTTTTGTCTGTGTGCCAGGCATGGACCTGGATCTAGTCATGCAAGTGGCATGTCTGCACCCTTTACGGTTTGGGCTGTGGACACAGTTTTAGGGGACTCCAAATAATAATAATAAAAATTCTCACAAAAAACAATAGGGTTCCCTGCCCAGCAGGGCTTGGGAACCGCGTTGCTCTGCAAAACGCGGTCCCAGCTCCTGCTCAGGCTTGGGCCCCTAAATATTGGTGAATAGGTCTGAATTTTGAAGCATACCTGTGTTAATCCTTCTCTGGGTTGCTGTGCTGAGACAGCCTGTATTTACATATGCAGAGGATCCCACTGTTTTGAGCACGGCATTGACAAGACAGAGCAATTAATCATCCCCAAATACTCCCGCCGTGCAACAGACGACCCTTGCAGAACATGCTGCCACAGAGGGTGTGCAGGTGTGAGTCAAGCTGCAAGAGAAATTTTCCGAAACCAGCCTATTCCTCCATATTCCTTGTTCGTCACGACTATCTCGACATTGAACAGAAACCTACATCTAATATTTGATCCTTCCCCCATTTCTGAATAAAAATATATTTTCTATTGCAAAATCCATTTGAATTACTAATATCAAGTATATATATATATATCAGTGATTCTTGAGAACAGGGACAAAAGGCCGTCTTGGGTGTACGGTATAAACGGTATAGAAGGTAAACCGGTATGAAGTTGCGCTATGATACGGATTTTGACTCTACCGTGTCACCGGTATAGCAGTTATAAAGCATGCGATGAGCGCTGCCACACAATGAATGCAGGCGGCCGCTGCATCGTCACCCAGCACGTGCCCAATACATCCATGACAATGCTGCTAGATCCCGTGTCATTCACAAAAATAAATTGCAGTAGAGGAAACTGGTGGATGTATGTTACTGTGCTGATCGGCTAATATCACTAGTTTTACTTCAGAAGTGTCGGCCAAAACACAGCCAATACACCGCCCAAAATGTCAGAATATGAAGCATGAGACGAGGAGTAAGGATGTATCCACTGTTTATTTCCTTTTTTAACATGCACAGCAGCATACAGATCCCGGGAAAAGAACAATAGCAATATTTTATTTATTTGTTTATTTAACAGGGACAATGCACAGCACATGAGCAGCACCAGAGTTAGCTATAAGCTCATTTTCATCTGTAGTCCCTGGGCAGGAAACAGAGTATTACATCTCTGTCAAGATGGGAACCTAACACTGAAGTATAAAAACAATAACACACAATTTCACAACAGTAAAACACAACAACACAATACGAACAATAAAATCACAACATGTAGGACACCACAACAACAACAACAACATCACAACAGTAAGACACCAAGAAAACAAGACATCACAACATTAAGAAAACAATCTATGCATGATGGGTACATGCTTGGGTTAATTTCAGCCATGACTTCATCTTACATTTAAAACCAGCAAAGGTGTTCCACTCTCTTATGTCCCTTGGTACTAAGTTCCAAGACTTGGTGGCTCTAACTGAAAATACAGACATGCCAAACTCAGTGGATCTGTGCTGTACTACACAGTCCCCTCTGTTGGACGTTCTAGTTATCCTATTGTCTGTGCGCAGTGACACAAACTCCTTTAATGGAGGAGCGGCCAAATCATTCATTATTTTATAAACTAAACATACATCCGCAAGAAACACAAAACTATCAAAAGTCATGAGATTATGTCTTTGATGTCTTATGTTACAGTGGTGATATCGCAATGGCTTTTTGTCCAGGGGCCTGTTTCAGGTAGCTGGTTTTGAGGCAACCCAGAGTTTGTTCGCTCTGAGTTAGTGGAAACTCCGTTTCAGGTAGCAGGTTCAGCGCAACCGAGAGTCAGTTACTGCGGCAACATACGCCGTGGGTCTAACCTGCTCGAGAGGTGGTTAGACCTATCCTGAGTTTGTTTTCACTTTACGCTGCAGCTCCGACTGAAGAAAGAGTGTCACTGTCACACGCGTCCCTGTACAGTTTAAAGCAAAGTCACTCCATAGAAATCTCCATCGGGATGTTTTTATCATTGCCTGATGATTTTACGTTTGACCGATCATTTATCTGATCAGTAGCCTTGTTCTCAGCCCTCGGTCCGTTCATATAGGCGGCCACCTTACACATCGTGACATGCTCTACATTCGGATTAATAAACCTATTTGTATTGTATGTTTTTTAACGTCTGTGCCACTGAACAGATTTATGTCAGGTGGATTCATGTAACGCTGCGGCTGCACGCGATCGTTACTTGTGCGATCCTAAAGTCACAGACGAGCCTCGTTAAATAGCCTAATATGAATATAACAATGATATAATCATTTAAACTGTGATCACTTGAGGAAAATGGATCTGGTAATAAATCAATCAGGCTCTTCAATGGAAACTGTCACCTAATGTGTCTGATGTTAATGTCTTTCACTCCCCATTTAAAAGAAGCGGCAGTCTGTTCTGTTTACTGCACAGTAGGCTATTAGGCTATAGCTTGCCAACATATTATACAGTGAATATAAAACACTGTCAGCAATGCTGTGCCGCGCCAGCTTTATTACTTTACAGCTAACATGAGTAACTTTTTAAAATAGACAATGGCTTCTCATACGGAAGCGAAATTATTATCTTGACAAAAAATGTTTGCTCTGTTTTTTTTTCTGAATTGCCGAGGAGATTAGATCAGAGTTATGAGACAATATCCCGTTAATTCTTCTCCATAGGCTACCTAAACTCATTCGTTAATATTTCTAACTCAGTGGGAGGAGCGGAGATTTCTTTTTTTCTTTTTTGAGAAGTGGGAGGATCAAGCATTTGTTTCTTCTGTTTCCATGGTGAATCATGTTATCAGCGATCCATTGACGATGGCTTTTACGCACATGCTCCACCCAGAGTGAACACGCTCAGAGTTGATAAACCCAACGCTGATCCACTGTTCTGAAACCGAAAACCCAGAGTTACTCATCAACCCTGCGCTCTGAGTTTACCAACTCAGAGTATGTAAAACCAGCTACCTGAAACAGGCCCCAGTGCTTTGAGTGTTTGTTTGTAAAGTGTTTGCAGTGGAGCAAGTGTTGTTTTTCCAGTTTGTGACCAGCTTGTAATACAGTATGAGATGTGTGAAAAGATCATGGAGTGAATGTAAAGTTTTGCTGCATCTAGAGGGAGCTGGTTCCTGATGTACCTAAAATTCCTTAAATTGAATTTGACTCTATTACACACCTGCTTCACATGTTTCTTAAATGAGAGCTGTGAGTCCACAGTTATTCCTAAATATTTAAAATGTGAAACAGTCTGGATCCTTTCTCCATTAACAATGATATCAGGCTGATTTCCATTTTTTCTATTATAAAAGTACATGCATGCTGTTTTACTGATGTGGAGTGTCAGGCAGGACTTTGAGAGCCAATCAGAAATTTTGGCCATTGCTTCTGTTAATTTGGCGGCCACCTCACATCTGCTCTTTCCATGTGTGAGGATGACCATATCATCTGCATACATTTGTACGTCCACTTCTGGACATACAAGTGGCAGATCATTTACATATAAGCTAAACAACAAAGGTCCTAAAATTGAGCCCTGCGGGACACCAACAGAGCAGCCAATGAAAGATGAAGTACTATCCCCAACTCTGGTGCATTGTTTTCTTCCAGTGAGATAGGACTCCATCCATTTCATTGTTTCCACAGACAAATTAAAATTGGACACTTTTGAGAGCAAAACGCTATGATTAACAGTATCAAATGCTTTGCTCAGGTCCAAAAATACCGCACCTACAGCACTCCCACTGTCAATATTTGTTTTGATTTTTTCAATGAGCAGGTTGCCATCTCAGTTGAATGATTTTTCCTGAACCCGAATTGCATGGGATGAAGTGAGTCTTGTCCTGAGTTTAAAAAGGCAGTTAGTTGTTCAGCTACCACTTTTTCAGCGATCTTTGATACAACAGGCAAGATACTGATGGGTCTATAATTTTTCACTTCAGTTGGTTCCCCTGTTTTAAAAATTTGAACTACAACTGCAGACTTCCATGCATTTGCGAAGGTTGACTGTTTGAATGACATATTAACCAAATGTGCAATTGGAGTGCTGAAGGATTGATTATTGCTTTTAATAAAAGTTGAGTCCCACTCAAACACATCTTTTGCCTTAGAGGACTTTAAAGTGCTTAGGATTTTTAAAATTTTTGCTTGAGGAACTTCAGTTATGTTAAAAACCGGTTTGGTGTGATTCGGCGCTGAGATTTGTTTAAATCTTGCACCAAAGCTGTGTGACAAATTATGTACTGAGTCAATAAAATATTTGTTAAATGTGGAGGCAATTTCATTAAAGTCATTTGTAATAATTCCCTGTACTTTCAGTTCACGTCCGTGTCCTTGATTTTGCTTACTGTCAGTCTTTGTTCATTTATTAATATTCGTTCATATTAATTTGCTATTTCCTTTCCCTTCTTTAATAATAGTCATGAAGAAATTGGCTTTTGCCTTTCTTAATTCATTAACCACTTTGTTGGTTGCTCGTGATGAGACATTAAACAGCTGCTGCGAACGGCGAATCGCGGCCACTTGCGCGCGCCTAGAGGGTCAGGCTGCGCTCCTCACTCACAGCCCGGTGAGAAGTGCATCCTCGCGATGAAGCTTGTCCACTCGCGAAAACTATTCTGTGCGCGCGTGGTTTTCATGTCAGTTTTTATAAAAAGTAAACACCACACAAGGAGTTTAAACTGAAATGAAAGTTAAGAGATGATAGAATCAGAAACCGATTGTAAAAGAAAAGGCAGCCACCAGGGGCCTCATTTATAAAGCTTTGCATGGGATTCAGGTGGAAGCTGTCGTACGGAAGAAATTTAGGATGTACGTGCGAACAAAAATATTCGGATTTATAAAACAGTGCACACTCGCGTCCTACGCCTGTTTCCCTTTATAAATCACAATCAACTCTAAATGTGGCGCAGCCTTTGCGGGCTTCACGTAACGCCCATATTTACCCATACATAGTCATTGACACGCCCAAATTAATATCATTTACTGAGTGAATGAAGGCGGTAGTGGCGATCGCCGACTGAAAGGGAAATGGAAAAATAGACTCCACATGGTGTGGATCACTGCGGTCACGCCGAAGTACCCGTTGGAGAAGTGGCGACCAGTGAAAATATAGTTTGGTGGCACATTGTGAGCACAAAGGCGTCAGAGTGTGGCGATCTCTGTGAAAGCTGTGGCCGAAATAAAAAGAAGCGATCCGACATAAAAGTGGACGCAAAAAAGTGCATATCGCCACACAGCAGTGTTTGTGCCACGAGCGGGGGGCACTGAGACCCTTCATGAGATACAGATTCGGAGAATTAATCCCGGTGCAGTGACGGGCGGCAGAGGGTTAATAATAAACTTCACAGTCCCTTTCAAAACACAGTTACGACGTGCTTAAACACAAATAAAAACACGTAGATAAAACGCACTAAAAGCCGTGGAAAATTATCACAGTATGTGATGTACTGTACAGTAGGCTTATGATTAGTGTATGAAACTGTGCACTCCTGTCTGCCTGACTGAGGCATCGAGAACAGCGTCAGTGTAAAAGTAATAGGCTGTATTCCACCTCAATATTATCAGAATTAATTCAATAACATGCTGATAGGTTATTCTTTAATAACTGCAGAACTTATAGGGGGCTTGGATAAACGATGAGAAGAAATGGCCCCGATGACTTCAGTGGCCGGACTGCTGTTGGAGAGTGACAGTAAAGACCGGCAGACAGATAGACAGAGAGAGGCAGAGATGCCTTTATTTCATAATTTAGCTTTTTGATTTAAAAGTGATCATAACTAGCCTATTAATAGTGATCATCTGTTTTTAGACTCCTGCTTTCGGGGCCGTTGGGCTCACAAGCCGACCAGCTTATCAGACCAGCTGTTTGAGACGGAGATGAAAAGGAAAGTGAAACTTATGGTGGAGCAGTTAAATAGTTAAATGAATAAATATTATAACCAAACACAATAATGTGTTGTGTTATCTGCTTTAGTAGCCTACAGTAGGCTAGCACATGTCGACCCCACTCGGTTTTCGTTTCTTGATTTTTCCTAAATGGTATGATTTAGCCTACTTACCGGCTACAGGTGTACACGTGCAAACCCCTACTGCCTAGTCAAACCATAGAGTCAAACACAAGGGAAGAGGACGGAGATGTATAACGTCTGGGTCATTGTAAATAAGCCTCCATTGCTTTCCATTGCTATAGCCTCGTCTCCGGTCACTGTCCTTATTGTAAACATTTCACAACTCATTTATGTAATTATACAGCGGTGCATTTGGGCATTTACTAGCTTTATCACCATTCAAACAAAAAATAAACGGTTTGTGCATCCAACAGCATAACAAGACATGATTGTGGCTCGTGTCGCTCTTGTCTCTTTCTGCGGCTGACCTGCGCAGTAGAGCGGGGAGTGACGCTGTGTGACGTAGACTGATAAGGGGTCTATTCGAACGTTGCGGTTTTTTTATTTGCACTCATATATCTCCGTTTGTAGGCTATTTAAGATCCTAATTCGTTTTGTTTTTGTTGGTATCACTCCATGGAAAAAATCCGTGGATGCATTTTTTTATTATTTGTAAGAATGGCTTCATCCGTTTTGCAAAGGAACTCCCAATATATGATAAACTTACATGGCTTATAACAGGCCTATCTGGATTCATTTTACAAACACATTCGCTCTTGCACTTCATACATGTGCCAACGGAGTCGCCGTTTCTCCTTTCTCCACTTTCTGTGCGTACGCATGGGTCAGAGTTTGCGTGGAGGACCGCACATCTTCCCTTCAAGTTTGGTTTTTATAAATCCCAATGTTTGCTTAGAAATTAGCGTGCGCCCTCTTCTGCTCTTCCGGGTGTACGCCACAGAGCAGAACATTGCAGATTGCACAATGAATGTTGTTTAAATCCCTCTTCACAAGCATTCATTTAAAGATAAATGAAAATACCGTGATATAATATCGTTACCGTCTATGCTTCAAATTATACCGTGATATACATTTTAGACCATACCGTACAGCCCTACCGTCTTCCATATGTAACTGCTGTTATCTTTAAAAATAAAAATATTTAAAATTGTAGATGTTATTAGGGATTAAGAATAGAATGTCTGGAGCACAATTATCGTCTTAAATTTAATTTTATCATTATTATGTCAAATATATGACCCTTGTTATCTTCTCACAACGTCCAAAACAGTGTGTCCACAGAGAGGGTTTCAATCTTTCATATACAATAAAACCAATAAAAAATGTACTTTAATGATTAAAAAGTGTTTTTTTCATCAAAAGCAACACTAAATAATCTCTCATATCAATAAAAAACTGTTTTTCTTCAACACATTCATGTTTTATACGGTTTCAAAGTGGTGGGACACTTTTTGTCACCACCGTCAGACAATCCATTAAAATGTAATAAAATCAGCCAAAATAAGGGGCAGCTATCACTTTGAAGCACCTATTGTCACATTCTACCTCTGTAGAGTACATTAGAGTCAGACTCAGATAAGTGTTGTAGTTTTAGAATATTTTACATTCCAAATCTTGAAAGTCCTGCGTCACAACCATGATACGTCAACACTGACTTACAATTTCTGAAGAAGTTATTTGAAATTTTCGATCATTTTATTTTCCTGAAGTAGTTCATACTAGCACCTATCATCAACAGAAAAAAACAAATGGCTACTAGAAAAACTCAATTTGTTCTGTTTAAGAAATGTTAAATATGTCAACACCGTCAGATGTAGGCTATATTCATATACATTTTTAAAATATTTTCTGTGGCCTCTGTCAGTCTTGGTGAATATTTGTGATCACTATACATCTCATGGGTCCAGCATAAATTGAGTGAAAATGTATTTGTGTTTTTGGTGTCTGACGGTGTTGACACAAAATAAGGAATAGCAAGCTAAAAAGCCCATTTTGATAAGGAATGGCAAGGTAAAAAGCCCATTTTGATAAAAAGGACAAAAGCTGGGAGGCTATGTCAAAGCTTAGCTCAGTAGCTAATATATGTAGGATACATACAGGTACATGTCATTTAATTTGCCTAAACATTGCCAATAAAGGAAGGTAAAACATTTCAACATTGCACCCTGTTTTGTCCCACTTCTCAAGAATCACTGATATATCTATAGACATATACACAGTATACTTTTTATATAAAATACTATCACCTTTGTCGCATGGTGTTGTTAGGAAGTATATGTAAAAACGCCTGTAGATGGATTTGTCCCAAATGAAATAAAGCACAGTGCGAATGTAGACTTGAAAACCAAATACATTTTAATAACACTGATTATTCCTGTACCTGCAATGGTTGATTCTGTGTATATCAAAAAGGTTAACTATGTCTTTATTGAGATAAAATTTGAATACTCATCTTGTGTCCTTTTTACCATCCTTTATTGGCAATTTTGTAAGTTTCAAGGTTTTTCTAAATATTGGATTTTTGAAAACTATTCCAATCTCATTAAAATCATGTTTCTGGCCTCAGGTGGTGTGGTCATCATCATCGAAGCTTTGAACTTTGCCAACTCGGGTTTAATGCCCCCAACCTCCACAGGGATGTCAGAAAATCTCAGACGGAGATGTGAGTTGAAGATCTCTCAGACAGGAGCCTCCTCTAGATGTTCGCACTACTCGTTTGTGCTTACCAGTTCTGTCCAGAGTTTTCCCCCAGCCTCTGACCCAACTCACAACATGCTGCCTCAGATCAGGCGATACAAACACAAAATCGGTCATCTTCTTTCGGCCAAGGGTGCTATGACACCCGGTAAACTTACAATCCTGTTCCAACAGGATGTTCGCTTTAGACACATGGTGTTCATTATAGACAGTCCATGACTAGCACAGAAGTCTCATAACGAACGGCCACTTGGGTTTCGATCAGGGGAGGCCTTCCCTCCCAATCACGTCCAGCCAGATGTCTCCATCATTGCCCATGTGCGTGTTAAAGTCTCCAGTGCCCAATACAGACATTCAGTCTGTCCAAGAAGTAAGAATACTCTGTGCTGCTGTTTGATGGAGTTTTCCCCCCTGCAACTCGTTGGCATAGGAAGGCATACCTCTTGTTTACAGGGATGAACTCCAATGTTGCAGTGCTTAGCCTGGCTTTGTGAGTATCCCCTCACCTGCCCAGTGCCTTACACCCTGGTCAACCCCAGTGAAGAATAGAGACCAACCCCTATCCAGGAGAACAGTTCCCGAGCCGAGGCCATGCGTCCACCGAGTAGAGCGGGTCGGATCGGAGCGGTTCGGGTAGTTTGGCTTTTCATTTGCCAAAAGTTGGGTAGGGTACGGTTTAAGCGCACTTAACCGCTCTGAGCCGCTCCCGATCTCAGTACTCTTCCGTAGGGGTACTAGCCGCCTGAAAGCGGGCCGAAATGGCGGAGCCGTCATTTGATTGGTCGAAATAATCATTTCCGCCATGTGTAGTCATCTCGGCAAGAGTGAAGAGAGTCTTGTGTATTGGCGAAAATGTGAGCACAGCAATGTTTATTGTGTGGTGTTTTTCCTCGTCAATAAATTAATCAGTTGGTTACACTGTGTCCCACTAGTCACGTAGCTGCCGCAGCCAGCGCTGTTCTCTCACTGTCTCTATCAGTTGCAACTTGCACCGAGCCGTCTCTGTGTGTTTTCGCCATAGATAGTAGGCTAGTAAATACACGCTCACAACAACACGGGGGGGAATAAATAAAGAAACGGCTGGTTTGACCAATCAAAAACGAGAGATCGCTGGCTTGTGAGCGCGACCCGACTCGCTCTACATTATGCCTCTTTTCCATCTCGGAACAGAGCGGCTCAGAGCGGGACAGCTCACGTTTAAGAATCCCTTACTGGTAGGGCGGGGTTTAGCCTGGACTGCGGTAGCCGCTGCCAGAATGTGGGTCAAACTATCGGGCTGTGGAACAACTGTGGTCAAGCCAGCGGTCTCTCGTTGGTCAAACCAGCCGCTTCTTTATTTATTCCCCCCGTGTTGTTGTGAGCACAGAGACGGCTCGGTGCAACGGATAGAGACAGTGAGCAAACAGCGCTGGCTGCGGCAGCTACGTGACATCGTAGCAGTGGGACACAGTGTAGCCAACTGATTCATTTAATGACGAGGAAAGGGAAAAACACCACACAATAAACAGTGCCGCGCTCACATTTTCGCCAAAACACAATACTCTCTTCACTCTAGCCGAGATGACTACACACGGCGGAAATGATTATTTCGACCAACTGTGGTCAAGCCAGCGGTCTCTCGTTTTTGCTTGGTCAAACCAGCCGCTTCTTTATTTATTCCCCCCGTGTTGTTGTGAGCGTGTGTTTACCACTATCTATGGCGTAAACACACAGAGACGGCTCGGTGCAACTGATAGAGACAGTGAGCGAACAGTGCTGGCTGTGGCAGCTACGTGACTAGCAGTGGGACACAGTGTAACCAACTGATTAATTTATTGACGAGGAAAAACACCACACAATAAACAGTGCTGCGCTCACATTTTCGCCAAAACACAAGACTCTATTCACTCTTGCCGAGATGACTACACATGGCGGAAATGATTATTTCGACCAATCATCAATTCATCAATTTCGACCATCACATGACGGCAGTGTGTAGCTCCGCCTTTTCGGCACCCTTTCAGGCGGCTAGTACCCCAACGGAGGAGTACTGAGATTAGGAGCAGCTCAGAGCGGTTAGGTGCGCTTAAACCGTACCCTACCCAACTTTTGGCAAATGAAAAGCCAAACTACCCGGACCGAACCGCTCCGTTCCGACCCGCTCTATTCGGTGGAAACGAGGCATAACTGGTGGCACTCCACCTTCCCCACAACCTCCGGCTCCTTCCCCCACAGAGAGGTGACTTTCCATGTGCACAGAGCCAGCCTTCTTGACCAAGTCTAGTCCGTCAAGGTCCCTGGTCTTCACTGCCACACGTGTGAAAGCGCAACCCATCCCAGCAGGTCTTCCCGCGGATGATGGGGTAGTCATGTCACCCTCTAGGGCTGTGCCCAGCCGGGCCCGTGGCAGTCCCAGCCACCAAGCACTTGCAAGGAGGGCCTGGCTCCAAACTGGGGCCCCGGGCTTCCACCAGGCTGCGTTCCACATTGAGCATGACAATAACCGTCCAAAGCTCTGTGATGTAGGCGATGGTAGAGAATGCGAGCAATTTGCATTTTTATTCGCCAAACTGTCTGACAGCATTTCCGTGCACATGACTTTTGTTTACAATGTATAGTCCATTTGAGTTTTGCCTTTGTGAACGTGAACCGAACCATCTAAAAAACAAAACAATGCATCCAACTTCCATTTGGTGCGCACCAAGGAAGTGGACTATTGGGCGTTAACAGGACTTTAGACTGACCCCTCGCCTGAGACCAATTTGACATGGGAGACCCCTACGTGGAGCACTAGGCTCCAGAGAACACATCCCTCAGGTGCAAATGGACACACAAATATATCCAACACGATAAGGTGATGGTTGCCGGAGAGGTACACATAATTGGTTATTGTAAATATAAAAACACTTAATCAAAATCAAAGTGTATTATAAAAAGATAGATATCGTTCTAGGTAACATTTATGTTATATGTAATGGAATACTGCCTTGATCTTTGACTACACAACTGTGAAGATAGCTTGCTGCTCTAATATGGGTAATGACTTCCTTAAACTCTGCTTGCATTCGAAATACTGGAAACAAAGGTTCAAATGAATAATACATATTAAGCCTCTCTTTTGTGCAAAGTACAATATTGGTACTTCAACATTTATTTTTCACTGTAAATCATAAGGAAATGGAAAATACAAAACTTACTACTACTTGGTCTCAGGGCCGGTTCTAGCCAGGCAGATTAGGGTGGGCTAATAGGAATAATAGGTGGGCAGAGATACCGAAGGGGTGCACGAGCGGAATTTGTTTGACCTTGCAAGATCTCTGCGCCTGCTTTTTGGCAGTTACTGTAAGCTTTTGTCAATGCTCTAAAGGGGGGGGGGGGGGGGGGGGGGGGCGGACCATGATAGCACTGCTACCAGAAGCTTTCCACATCAGTATAACAACGATCTGCCACCTTTTATGAAAAGCTAAATATTTAATTTTCAAATTTTCTTAGAAAACAATAATAACAATAATTTGCACAACACCTTCACAAAGAAACTTCAGAACTTGATAAAATATCACAGTATCTCTGAATTGAAAATCCACTTCTGCTAGCACTGATATGAAGGAATTTTCCAAACTAATTAGGCTAGTAAAATTGGGAGGCGAAAAAAATCAAATTTATGAAAAAATAAAAAACCTGCAGAGCTAAATATGCAATCGACTTTGATTGTTGCTGTGTGGGAGATTTATTTCTTGCATGTTTTTTCCCCAAATGTTTCATGAATAAAAACGTTTTTATAAAAATCACCCTTTTTTCAAATTGCCCCTTGCATCAACCTGAAATCCCATATATTTACACTAGGCAGCCTGAGCCGGTAGAAGAGAAAGCTTTGGGAGAGTGCTTGCTGAGGGGCAGAACTTGTGGACGGTAACGTTCAGGAGCAGTGAACCTCCGATGCGGCAGCAGCAGCATCGGGAGAGTCGGAAGCAGCACTGGGCTTGTTTACAGGCTTAAAGCGGCTACGAGTAACATTTAAATATCTTTTAAACAGCCTCATGTTTCCTCTCATAATCATAAATTACCTTTAACAACAAAGGAGACAATCAGAGCAAAGAAAGACGTTTTTATATAGTTTTTATTACTGCGTTTGGTCTGGTCGCACACCCAGTCCGATTTTCGGTTCACGCGTGCATGCTCTATGGTCACATATCCGTATTGGTCGCAGATTTCAGTGTGGTTCAGGAACGCGATTTGAGAAGCATATCCCTCCAGGTGAGGGAAGGGGAGCGGGGCCTTGTTTGAGACAGTTATTTGTCGTCATAATGACTGATAACGGGGCTGAACCATCAAAGAAAAAAAAGAAAATGCAATGAAGAAAAGCTAAAAGGGAGAGTGATAGGCGGGCGGGAGGGCATTGCCAAGCAACGTATACACAATTTCACGGAGCGAACCTAGACTGCAGTGTTTACTCCTAAATGAATGAGCGGTAGCCTACTAAAACAAAGTTTACTTTGCCTCACCAGCATCATCAGATGACCATTATTCATCGGAAATAGTCATTATTTACAACAACATAAACACATTACCTCATCGTGATCCATACTAACTGCCGTCTCTCGTTCATTCACTTTGTGTGAGGACACGGAATCTTTCAGCTCCGTGAGAGGTGACACCGCATCAACTCATTGCAATCAGGTGTGTGTGTAGCACTGACTGGCATTAGTTGATGCTGTGTCACTAACCACTCTCACAGAGCCGAAAAGAGTCCGGTGCCCTCACACTTTCAACACACGGACATGCACTATATTGCTTCCTGATCATTTGAATCTCGCACGCCCGGCACAAGCTAGAAAACAGCTTCACGACAGCTGGCGTCGTAAAAAAACTAACACTTTTGTCCAAAGGGGACGCCAACGTGCCATTTTACTCGTAGTGGCTTTAAATAAGCGATGCTACACAGAATGTCTAAGCCCACCCTTGCCCCTGGCTGCCGCCGCCCCCGCTTGGTCTGTAGCTTGCAAGTATCCATGTCCATGCCAGCAAATCAGATAGTAGACTGTCTTATTATATATCAAGAGACATCGACTTCCACTCATATTTAAACCCCTGGAGCAAGGTAAGATTGTTGAAATTCACTGAAAACCATCTGCTTATTTTGAACTACAGGGGATAAGAACATGTTGAGGAGAAAGCTCTCCAGATAGCTTGCATAGGCTTCCGATTATTTTGCCTTCAACGTCCATTCTGGCATCCTGTCTTTGGAGGTACTGCATACACAGGCATCTGGGAGCTTTGACTTGTTGATATATCAGTTTACGATACTTACTATTTAATCTAAACCATGGTGTTTTGCAATAGCATTTTCAACATTTTGCATAAAAACAGATCTTAAGCTATCATCACAACCAGTTTAATTGTGATGTTTTTTTCTTAAAATTGAGGTAGGTTCCAGCACAGTTTAGTCCCGGTTAGGTTAGACAAATGACAAACCTTTTTTAAATACTGCACCTACAGCCAAGGGCAATTTGAAGTACAGAAAATAACACTATTGGTTGTATGAACACCTGCTGGGTATTCAATTTCAAGAAGAGACACAGTTAGACCCCAGCTGCTTTCATAAGATAATTTGTATGTTTGTGGAGAGAGCAATTGCCTCTTATGTCTTCCTTTTGTGAATCAGTCAGCATCATTATTAGGAATGTTTTACAGTCACTCCCACACCATTGCCCTCTATGCCCCTGACTGTATGAATCCACCTTAAACATTTAATATATATATATTGTCAGAATAAAGGTCAGGTTAAATATTTCCCTCTCATACACTGTATATACACACAACAGTTGTGTGTGCACTAAGTGCATTCTGAACATTGTGTACATGATTTAAGTAGATCTGGACAGACACATCAAAGTTTATTTTTCTCCTGTTAAATATCCCACTGCAATTATTTCTTAGCAAATTTAGGGGTATTTATCAATTTTTTTTGTTTATATTGTGTTTTATTAAGTATTGTGATAATGGAAAACAAATGAAAATGAGTAATTAATGCACAAACCCCTGCAGTCCAGACAGACACACAGCCAAGGCCCCAGTCCAACTATTAGTGCTGCATTGCTCACAACAGAATTTGACTACAATTGCAACTATGTCCTTCACACCACAGCTGTACCTCATCCTAACCCTCTCACCAGTTTGGGTGCAGGTAATGTCATCATCTGTATCATGTGAAAGAAAAGACATTCTGTGAACAAAGATAACTTAAAGGAGATTAGTCTCACACCTGACCCAGGTGGAACAATGTAGCATTATCTACTAGAGGAGAAACATGTCAGAGTCTCACAGGTCTTAACTGACCCCACTACTGCCCCACTTTTGTTGAAGGCTTTAAATTCTCCCCTCCCAAGTTCAGAGTCGATTTGTTATCAAATCAAGCGTCAAGCGTCTGATTCATTGCTATTCAGCACTCCGGCTGATTTATATGCAGAATGTAAAACAGATGCCTTATGCGATACATATTTATGGTGAACCCTGCTCTCACAAGATTTATTATAGGTTCTTTCATCGGGTTGTGCATGAGCTGTGCTATGATGACTTGTATTTCCTCTCAGCTGCCAATGCCAAACTCATTAAAAAGAGGTGTGACTATTAATATACATTGTAATACCGACAGCTCCTAATTTATAACCCAAGTGCATGTTTGGGGTTTTCTTCTCTCCTGCCTCATATTGTTGGGGTGGGGGGTAGTGATCTTTTTGTATCTTCATATGTGTGTACATCTTCCTATATACTCATGTGTATGTGCTCATAGGCTTTGTGCATGCACTTAGACAATTTGTGTACCATGCAAATGCAGACACAATTCTTCCCTGCCTTTTGTGTTCTCTTATTATGTATCATATTGATGTATTGGGTGTCGTCCCTTGACCCTTAGGGTGTATTCACACTGGGAAAGTCTGCTAGTGCACTTGCTTTGGTCCAGACCAAATAGAGTTTTGATTTTTTTTGTTTGGTGTGGTCCACTTTCATATTGCCCCTTTTGCAAGTGAACCAGCATTAGGGAGCAAAACCACACGTGATCTGAGGTCATTCATTCATTGGACAGACATTCTGGAGTGGAGAGAAAAAGGAAGCACGAAGTTTAAACTGCGAAATATATATCATTGATATAATATGGGGCTAAAAATAATAAAAGGGCCTACATCTAACCTATAAATAAAGAGGAAAAACATCAAATTATTGTTGTTTCATATGGTCATAATGTGTAGCCTTATGTCAATGCCACGTTATGTGGCTTGTAGCCTACGATGTGAAACATAATTTTTACTGTATTTTTGGTGCTGGATGCGCGTCACGCGAGAAGAATAGGCTCAAGCTGACACTCAGCTGATTAAGCTGTGTATCAGCTGGGTCGGCGCAGTTCAGCTCCAAACTGACACGGGGATAGTATTGACGGTCCCGTACATGGGAAGCAAAATAAAAACACACACTTCTTGCGCAGCGTGAACCTGTTGGCACTGTGCGAGAGACGCCCCTCTCCTTCATCTGATCGCTGATCGCTGAACACATTCAGCATTTATATTGTTCTGGGCTCCCGGTCAAACCACAACTAATCTTCCTAACAATGGCGACAACAACACTTTCCCATAATGTGAAGCTGACGGCTATTTATTAAAAAAGAAAAGAAAGAAAAGGCACAGTGCCTCCTGCATTTGGGTCGGATCGAGTCCGAACAAATTCACACCACAAACGAACTGCAGCAGAGTGCGTTTGGAAACGCACCGAGACTACCTCTTCAGCTGGGTCTCGGAGCGTTTGTTTGGTCCGCACCCGAGTGCGATTGCTGTATTCACACCTGCCTGAAAGATGCGCACCGAAGGCAGAAGTGCATCTGAGTTCGTTTCAACCGAACTAAACACGGCATGTGTGAATACACCCTTATATACTCTGCCACAGGCAATATGAAGACTAAACCATAGCATGTGAAGTTCCAGCTCACTACTACTGTATATGAGCTCCTACTAACTATGTATAAGAAAAAACACGGATGTAAACGGATTCTTATATCAACTGAGTATTTGGTCCACATACACTTATGTTTCCAGAGAGGAAAGTGTGTGTTTAAAGGTGCTGTTCTTTTAGCTAACTTCCTGTCCGTTACTGCAGTTAGCAATCCCCTCGCTCGTCCCTACGTCACCACATTAATGCACTGCGGTCTTCAAGCAGCGAGTTATCTAGCATCATCTCAGATCCATAAGTGTGATAAAACATGATAAAAACCATCAAAACAGACGATGGGTAGGATTTTTACTTGCTCCGCCATTGTAGGCGCATAAACATTCACCCATATGTTGCTCTGGCGTGCACTGGCAGTGAGACCATGAGTGAGACGGGTTTCGGTTTGTAGCGTTCTCTCTTGTGATTGGATAAAAATTTCGGGATCCTCCAATAAGTTTATTTGCCGATTACATGCAGAGCAGCTGACTGAGAGATCGGCTTTATGAAACGCACACATTATGTAAGTGATCACTGTATGAATAAAGAGTGATTTAACACTTATATTAACATAAATAAACCGCTTACTTCACCTTTAATATACATAGAACATCTTAAATTAAATTAAAATGTATCAAGTTCTTAATGTTCGGAGCATTGTTCTAATTCCATGTTCGTATCAAGTAGGAGTTGCTGTTATTACCAATTTCCTATTTGTAAATACTGTTCTTGTCAATATCCAAATAACTATACAATATAACTCTGATTTTGTCTGAAATCAATGAATTGGCACTAAATAATATGCAAGTGGCTGAAAAACATACTGAATTCAATAAACGCTCACAGGCTATAAACATGGGACCTATTCTCCATCCACACAATTCCAAACAATGTCTCCTCAATCCTTGAACACAAATTAAGATTAACTATAAAGTTAATTTCATAAAATATCAGTGATTGGCACAGCAGGGGAACCGAAGCTGAGGGCTCCAGCAACACACTGCACTGACCACTCAAATAATCTACTAGTGTAGATTATGTAATGTTAACTGTGAAACTTTATTGATTGCCTTGCAGAAGAATACAATCTTAACCTACAGTATGTGAAATAATCTCTTTAGTCTAATCTAATTAGTTTAGCATGTTTTTTTAACAGCTGCGCTAAAGCTCATTTATGAACACATCATATCTTGTTTGTTTATTGTGTTCAAAAACTGTATACAAATGTTGTGGTTTCATAGTTGGTCACGTGCAGGACAACTTCAAAGTCATGAGGAGATAGAAAGTCACTGCAAACTTTGTTTGAGTTCATAACAAAGTTTAATTGTAAGACCCATATATACGTATACGTATATATATTAGAGTTTCTTATCAAACATAAACAATATCTCACCTGGTGAGAAGGAGTCAAATGATCTTGTGCACTTCACTGCACAAATGCATCCTTATCTCTAGCTCTCTTGCGTCTCTCCCTCAGCCCACACTCGAGTCGCTTTTATGTTACACGACCACTCGGATTTGAGCCCAGGGGGACTCTTTGGGTCCCTGAGCGAGATAGACCCCCAAAAATCTATAGACCAGATGTATGATGTTATATGGTCAAACTGGCAAACACAAAAGGTCTAAAAACAAAAGCCATGAATTAGACGTGGGCTTTCAAAACAGCCCAGCTGAGAGCTCAGATGCCTCTCCTCCCTCTCAGTCACTCTCTCGCTCCAATCTTGCTCTCAGCATTAACCCATCTCTCCTTTCTACCTCACACAGTATCTCCCCCCTTTCTGCGTCTCCTCCTTTCTGTCTTATTCTCTTGCTGCAACCCCTCGAGACTAAATGCTTATAAAGAGAAGAAAGGACACCATTTTTGCTAATTAGTTGAGGATTTAACAGACCCAGGATATGCTGCTTAATTTTTTCATCTGCTGTCCACGGGCTGTCGACTGTCCTGTGAAGCTGAGCCTGTGTGGCTAAGAGTAGAAGAAAGAGGCAGGGTAGACACACAAATGCCTCAGTTGAGATCCTGAACCAGCCTCCAGTGGGGGTTGAGCTTAAAACTGGGGCCAATCAGCAGTATTTAACATTTGGGTAAAAAGAAACCTCAAATAAAAATAATAAATGGCTATGTGCTGCTCCCCCATCTTTATAAATGTTCAAAGGGCTTCTTTTTTTTTTATCTGTGCATGTATAGTAAAAAATAAACTGAAAACTAAAGAAATCAAACAAAAAGTAGTCCTGCATAACTTAAAGTAAATGTTTTTTTACTAGCATGTTGTATGTACTATTTTCACTGAATCACTGTATTTACCCATGTTGTACTTAATTGAGAAATATGCATATTTTAGTTTGACCTACTACGAGGAACTTTTAAATGTTAATAAAATAGTCTCCTTTTTGAATTTTTTACAATCTACAAGACAAACATAACATAACACACTTATACATACAAAAATGCATGCATGCATAAAAGCACGTAATCTTTACCATAAAGAAATCATATAGGGGAGAACGGGGGAATCTGAGGCATCGGGTAATGTGAGCCACCCCCTGTATCTAGGCAACGGAAAACATTTGTGGTCATGTGAGATATGTTTTCATATGGGGTCAGACCGATATCAATATTAATGAATGCACAGAGAAGGATTCACACTTGTACTTTGTGATTTATATATATGCACACACAAATGAATACCGTCATATATAAATGTAAAATGAATCCATCTATAATAAAAAGTTTCACAAACACATTTCCGATCCACACACAAATGTGTCTTGTTTTAAATAAATGTAATATAAATCCATAAATATATTAATTTAAAAAAGATTTAGAATTTTCATCGAAAATGTGTTTGGATGTTGTTACATTTATATACAAACTGTTACATTTGAATTTACAAAAAGCTTTTAATGTGTGAACTTCCTTGCATTTATGTGTGAATTGGTCTGTATTTGTGTGAGATTTATGAGACTCCCCTAACGTTGCTGGTTTCACAAATGCGTTTTTTTCAACCAGGAACTAGCTATAGCCAATCGGATGTCTTCCTTGTTTTCAGCCAATCACATGAGCGCAGTCCCACAGACAAGGGTACGTTTATGCCCAGAGACACAGAACGGTATGGTAGATGGCAGGACTGAATGAGCTCAACCTCAATGCATTATTTTTTTAAACTGCCGTGAAGTTGTTTTGCTGCAGTGGACCACGTTTTTGGTGAATCATAAACGAGTCACCAACAATTCCAGCATTTCCAGCGTCCATTTCTCCAAAGAAGAGTTTAGTAACTTTGGCTAGAAGGCTGCTGGCTTTGCAGAGCGGCTATGTCTAGCTGATGCCTGCTGGAGCTGCCTTTCTTTACTTCAGACTTCACCGACCCCTTGCTGATTGCCGATCATGTAAGTCACTTATCAGCTTAGCTGTACATTACATTTTACTGTCTTATTAGCTTTAGTTATGCTACTACAGTGTAGTTCACTTGTGGGTGTTGCTAACATTTAGCCCTAGGCCCAGTGTTTGAAGCTAACGTAGCTAACGTTGTTATCATAGTAGCCTACTACTGAATGTTTATGTCATGCTAGCTACCTTGATGAGAATCACACAAAATATGGCCACTGAATTAAGAATTATATTATACCCTAACAGAATATCTCTGTATTACAGCATTACAGACAGCCGACACCAGAGTGAATGCTAGTGTTGAGGGCTAATGCGACATTGAGCCTGAACTTCTCATCTCTAACCGGGCCGGGACCCTGAAGGACAGACAATGTGACCTACACATGCAGTAGTTAAAGAACCATGGAGAAGAAAAGGCGGTCTGATGAATAATCTACTCATGCTAATGTAGTTAAAGATATCCTGAACTGCATAGAACTCTCTGTATATTCTATTTGATTGTTTCACTTAATAAGCTTATTAGGTGAACAAGCACACTGCATTTATTCTTCCCATAAGGACTGTTTTCTTCAGTGTCATCATTGTAAATATATTCAATTTCTTCTTAAAAGCAGAAACAAGGTTTTACTCAAAGACATCTTGAAGCTCAGCCCACTGTACCAGACCTCCAACTTGGAAGTCTTCAAAGTGTTGTCCAGGAGTGTCCACTGGTTGTCTCATTTTCATAATTTGGATGCAGATCAGGTACTTATGAATACATATGCTAATCTTATAGTGTATGTACAATAAATGCAGAATAAACAATTAACAAACAACATATTGTACTTGCAGGTGTTCCCCTGCCAGACGACGGCAGTATTTGAAATTGCATGTCACAGTTTGTAACATTGGTGTGCAGTAAATAATAAATGTATTATACCTCTCAAATCTCTTTATATATATTCTGTGATGGCTTACCTTGTCCTTGTATATACTATTTGAAAATGCTTCATCATTTATTACACTTCAATTATATTATAATTCAAATTATTATTTTAAAATTCATAAATACACATGCACACAGCATTGAATGAAAATATGTAAGGCTTTATTTAAAGAGTTTGAAGTCAGTAGGTATTTGAGCAGGACACTTCCACAAAAACACTTTTCTCGACCTTTCTCGTCCAGTTCTTGATAACTGCAACACAAAAGCACAGTGACAGAAAATAGGCAAAGGTTTGCTTATGGTTAACACACAGGCCTGGCTAACTGTTGTCAAATGATCTACAGTGGGTTGCAAAAGTATTCATACCACTTGAACTTATTTTACAAGCCACACTTTTCAGTTTTTTTATTTATAATTTTTATTAAAAAAGAAATGTAAAACTATGTATCATTTTGATTCCACATCACAATTATAAGCAATGCTGTGTTGGTTTATTACATGAAATCCCAATAAAATAAATGTACGTGTGATTTATCCATGTGGAAAGGTCTAAGGGGTATGAATACTTTTGTGAGATTGTGAAGATGCACTTCGAGATGTCTTTGAGTAAAACCTTGTTTCTGCTTTTAAGAAGAAATTGAATATATTTACAATGATGACACTGAAGAAAACAGTCCTTATGAGAAGAATAAATTGCAGTGTGCTTGTTCACCTAATAAGCTTATTAAGTGAAACAATCAAATAGAATATACAGAGAGTCCTATGTAGTTTAGGATATCTTTAACTACATTAGCATGAGTAAATTCTTCATCATACCTCTGTTCCTTTTCTTCTCCATGGTTCTTTAAAGGCCTACTTCACCGTTTGGAATATGAAGGTGTATTGAACTTGGAGATCCTATGAAGTATAAATGTGCAAAACAAATTGAAATCGGATCATCCTAGCCTGAGAAAAGGCAGAAAGAGTGTTTTATGGTCTCACTGTCTAACCCTACATTTATCTTTCTGTGATGTCACAGAAAGAGAAATGTACCATAACAACACATATTATAATTTACTGTTACAATATGTGTGGTTATGGTAGTTTCAGAGTGGAAAAAGTAAGTGGATCAGTTTACCCCACAGCTGGGGTAAAGTGAGCCACATGACAACTTTTTTTAAAACAATCATATTTTCACTGCCCTTTGTCTTGAAAAAATTATGCTAATGCCCATTTCTAGGAAACATCCTGAATTAATGGGAAATGTGTAAATTTGAGTGATAAATCATTTTAGCTCGCTTAGAGGGGAGCAAATGTAAAAAGTGGCTCAGATTACCCCGTTCTCCCCTATTTATCCTAATTCATATTAAACAATAATTTATATTGCATGACATATAAACAATAATATATATTTACTCATGAAGTCAAAGAAAATCACAACTCATTATCTCATATCTCTAGTTGCCATGGTTCCCCATTTGTTCATATCTAGTTGTTTAGCTTTACCTTTCAAAATCATTCTTTCCTGTAAATAATACATTATAAGATAAGTCTCCTTATACCAGATGATCATAAATTAACTGTAAAAGCAAACAAGACCATCAGCGAAACAACACTATTTTATACAGTTTTTATTAATGCCTTTGCTCGGCTCCGATTTCCAGGGAACTTACAAAACAATTTACGGCAGATAGAACAGAAAAGCCTGTCTTTCCCGAAAAGGACTAAATCAAAGTTTACCTCGCCTAACCATCATCATATAACCATTATATATGTTACATAGTCACATATCAATACATTACTTCATCATGATGCATACTATGCATGTGGTCTCTTTCACTCGATCATTAACAAATTCAAACGCTGCCGGCACGTGCTTGGGTGTAAAAACACTACTGAAAGTGCCTCAAAGCCACTTTAACTATGTTGAGAAAGAATTATTCGTATCAACAAAATTATTTAAATATCTTCTGAACATGGCTGTTTGAATGTTGTTGTGATTTAAAATCAGCAAACCCGTCAAATTAGGTTATTGTACCTCGCTGGAACTGAGCAGTGATGATCAAAACTCACATAAAGTTGTAACATTATCCCAATGCTAGGACCACACACTGGTATCTGATGGTATCTGCAGACAGTGATCAATGTTACGTAACCAATGATAATGTAAATACATTTTGAATGATCTTGGGATGTATCCAGTTAGTTGACTAGTTTCACGTATTTTCTATTTTATGTGCTGATGTTCCCATGTACTCAGTATGGCTGCATGCAGTCAGAACCTTGTTCAGCAAGAGAGACCGAAAAAATAAATAAACAACAGCACATATACAAGTGAGAGAAAGCCTAGTTTCAGGCATTAACTTGATTTACATTTCAGAAACCATCACGTCAGTTACTAGGTTTTTGCAAAAATATGTTTTAATAATCACATTAACATGTGCAGGGGTATAGCAGACAGCTTTCAACTGTAAACCGTCTTAAAACCCATAATATTTCATGTATTTGAGTTCGGGGGCAGGCATGTACGCATCTGAGGTTTAGGGAAGCACGACAAAGTGGAAAATTAACAGAGTGTAAACTTAATAAACAGTTGTTGCACTGCAGCACAACATAGGGCAATTCCCACAGGAAGAGAAAGGCCAAGAGCAACGGAATGGCAGCGAGCCTCACAGCAGTGTTAAGACAGGAAGTCAGGGGTGAGGAGAAGGAATCTGAGAGTCAGAGTTCAGCAATCATTATTAAAAAAGGGGCAGAGTGTCTCTGGCCTGTAACAGCCTTTCTGCCTTAAAGGTGATGTACATGAAATACTATATTTTCCCTTATACTTTAATCTGATAAAGGATCTGTTTTAGGTAGAATTGGTCGCTTTGTTGTCACGTCCTAAAACACTTGAATTGAGATCTCTAAATGGTTAGTATATTTCTTGGTAAAAGGAACAGGATAAAAACGGTATTGGCTACTAGCATTCTCAGTTACTTTGCCCAAATGGGTGTATTCATCAGAGATGTAAGACACACATCCTATAAAACCAAGGGCACCAGAGAAATTCTTCACATGATCACCACAGCCCCATAACTGTCTGGGACAAAAATGGAGGCTGCGCCGTATGTCAGTTATATGGAGCAATAACCAACTTAAAGAAGTGTGGTAATAGAGCCATTTAGCCGATCCTGAAAAATGAGAAGAGAGGACCTCTCCCCCCAGACCATATACACACAGGTCTGTGATCTTTGTTATTTTAGAATGTGTGTTTTTAATATAAGTTTGAATTACTGCACAAGTTCAGCAATTTGTAGTAGTAATTAAAATCTTGTATGTTTAGATCAAAATGATAAAATTCAAAAACGGAATAATAATTATTGCATAGGCAATGAACAAATGCCCTATTTTACCAATTTGTCAAAATTTAACATTTTCAATTTAACAAATGTTTTAATTGTGTTTTTGTCAATTGTTGATGGTTGTCTCAGACGTTATTGGACTTCCGTTTAATTGTGTGTTGTAGCTTGTGGCTTTAATATAAATATGTTAAATATTGTCAGTTTTAAGGTCAATGACTGTGACAAGAAAGTGATGGGAATTAAACAGATGCTATAACATAAAACGTTATTACAACACACAATGTGCTACATTTCAGAGCAGGTTTAAATGACTTGAGATAACATTGCACTTATTTCAAACACAAGACCAGACATGAAGCTAATGTAATACAGATGTGGAAGGAAGAATACATTAAATGACAAAATACCTTTTTATTTCTTAAATATGTTGTACTCCATTTGTTTTAATACAAACCCAGTCAGCGAGTTATCAGTATCGGTTGTCTGTAGAATATGGTATGAGCACAGTACAGTAAGTCTAATAAGATGCTGAATCTCCAACCACTGCCATAACTGCTTGTCAGAATGCATTGCCAGTGTGTGAATGAATGTGTTGTTGTTGATGCTGTGGTTTGTCTTGTTATTGTTGTTGTCACTGCAGTGGCTCTTCCTATCATGCACAAATGCATATCAGCTCAGCACATTGACATGTGTTACTCAAATTGTTAAAGATTGCTGATGCAGGGTAGTTGACATACAGTAGCTTAGCTCATTGTGCTTCTCTAATTTTTTTGAAAGGCAGCATGGAAGTGTTGAGTAATGTGTCTGCAATAAACTACAGGCTAACAAAGATTGCTTAAAAGTGGAGTAAATGAAAGAAATAACTAAAACAACCTCTGCTGTTACAGGTTGACACTTAATCTGGTATGAAAAGAGTCCATCATTAACGACGGCTAAATAATTATCATGTACAGGGGAGTAGAAATAACAAAGATTAATGGAATGAGAGAAATATAAACGTCCCAGCAGTATCTGCAGCCTGGCAAGATCCATTTTGCTTCCATCGTGTTTGATTGGAGCCATATATCACAATTCCATACCAGTACAAGCTCTCTCTCTCTATGTGTGTGTGTGTGTGCGCGTGTGTGTGTGTGTGTGAGCGCGCTGAGTGAACAGGCATGCTGCTCAGGAGTCAGGCAGGATTAGTCAGAAATCCTCTGAAACTGGAGCAGCAGGGGCCACTTGAGGCAGGGCAATTGGGCAGACTGTGAAGCAGGTCTTCAGTAGAAATGTGCTTATTTATGTAATCATGCAAGAAATATTTTGCTTGTGAAAGCATCTAAAATGGGAACACTGGGCTCCTCTCTTCTAATTTGGGATCGAAATAACAGTATAACTGCTCCCCCTGGTGTGCTTATCATTGTATTGCCAGGGAGAATAATCCATATTGTAATTAGCGTGCACCCTGAGGTCAAAGCACTGACTTTGGTAGGAGTGCATTTTCACATCATGCTACAGCTAAGTAGCCTTCCATTCACCTCATCTGGCAGCAGGAAAATAGTGCCCCATATTCAAGCACTACACTGACTAAAGTGAGAGAAGAGGAAATTCTCCAAAAAAACAACACAACTTGTATGGCTCAATTAAAACATCTGATATCAACATCATATAGCAGTGTTGTCTCTGAAGCTAAGTTTTCTAATTCTTTGGGGTTAAAACTTGATATTGTAGGATTAAAATGTATATCTCTGTCGGTGGTTCTTAAATGGAAAAAGCTACATGGAGCCCCTCTCTTAACTCGCCTTACATTTCGTAGTAGGTTCATCTTCCACAAAACCCTTTCGACACACTTTAAGTGTTAAATCATCCCTTTGTGGAGCGAGTGGGAGAAAAGACAGGAAGAGGGGCAAGCAAGCAAAGAGACAGTGCTGTACTTTTTACAAGTTTTAAGTCTGGGGGTGTGTGGATCTAGCCCTTCAGTCAAATATGTTGCCATGCAAGGGATTAGAGGTCTGTGAAGCACTAGGTCTTGACCTGCAAGCCTTGGAGCCTGGCTGTAACCTGACCCAATACCAGGTGTATGCCTGTGGGTCAAATGGTTGGGAAAGCATGCTACAAAAGACAGCTCCTCAATAAAACCCTCACTGCTCCAATTAACCATTTTAAACCTTGTTTTCAAGCCCTCAAATAGCTCCTGCCATGTACGAGCATGGGTTTGCGATGTGTGCTGAAAAGACTCATATTCCCTTAATTGTAGAAGCCCACACAAATGTCAGCTAAATGAAATGTGTAGCGTGTATATCCTAGAATGTTAATGGCATGCTTACTCCCTGCACCCGCCCGGCTTTGCTTTTACTTTCAAAATAATTTACTGCGCCTTTAAAGCACCCTGTCATCTGCAGCCAGAGACCCATAACTGTCATGTGAGTCGATCATTTACCCAGTGATCTCCTAAGTGTTACGTGTTAATGGGTGGAAGCTGTACAAAACATAGGGAAATAACTAACACCTACAGAACCAACAGATCATCTCTGCACAGAGGAAAGCTGTATCATTTCATAACACATTCAGGACTGCAGCGGTTAATCAAGTGACCTGCCAGGAGGATTGCCATATCTCAAGAACATGTCAAAGGAGAGGTCTTTAAGTATGCTCATATGGGACTGTATAACTGAGTAGGACTCTTCTTTCACTTACATTAGTTGTTGACACCCGGGAATCGGGAACATTAAATTCTGTGGTGACAAGGTTAATGTAACATAATTTAGGCCTCTAATATGTGGTGCTTATTTTTGGCCATAAAGGATACCTAGCGAATTTATTAATGTCTAATTGTTGAAATTGAGAATTCAAAGATTAAATGACAATATATACAACATACACATGGTTGCCTATTAAACCATTTCCAAACGTGTACTTGATGAATTTTCTGCACAAGTTCAATATCTAAAACAACAAAAATTACCTTAGTAATTATAGTCCTGATTATTTTAATATTTATTAGGCATTCTTGCCTTTATTAGGCTGTGTTGACCTACTAGCTGAAATTGACTACACTTGAACAAGCCTACAACTGGCTGGCCTCAGAGTGTAATTAATTGCTCCAGCATGCCCTTGCACAATGTGTTTGGATAGGTGTTTCTTGCGGCTAACAAAAAAGCCTTTGTATCGCTTCACTTTAAACCGTGACTCAATTAGGGAAGGAAATGAGAGTAAATACAAAAAGCCATTGTCTTTCTTGAAGCCACAGCTTGAGCTTAAGATGTTACATTACTTTACAGTATCTTGTCTGTTAGACATATCATCATTTATAGTTCAATGAAAACATTAAGAACTGTACGTGTACATTTTGGGAACAGCATGTGAACAACCATAAACACAGAATAAGGATACTGACAAGATCTGCAATTGATGATTGTTTTCATTACCTTTGAAATGGGAAAATAATTTTTTAAATAATTGTTTTGGCTATGAAACGTCACAAAAAATGCTCCTCACATAAAAAAAAAAAACATTTCATTGTCAATTTCAGCACAAAGGATGTTGCTAGTTCTTTCAACGTGGAGAACAATCAATACACCACCTTTAAAAAATATTCCTTTGTAACACAGTCTGCTTTATCTCACTCTTTCACCTCTGTGCGTCTCACTCTGACCAGTTCATCTCATTCACTTTACTACTCTTGGATAGGAGTTTCCTAGTGAGGTGAATTCCAGCATGCACTTGTCAAGTGACCCATGACCATGGGCGGACAAGGTTACCAGTCATGACTTTTACAGCCGTTTCTGCCTCCATACCAGTCTCTGTGTTTCCCTGCCTGAAATAGTAAGTCGGATTCTGTCGTAATGAAAAGCACAGAACAGAGAGGCTCAGAACAAACCTGCTGCTCTGATGCCCTCCAGGCTTAAGCTGACAAAAACATCAAGACAATGACAGCAAAGTATGAGAGGTGAACAAAACCCCAAAGGATGTTCAAGGGAGAGGGGAGCAAAAGGTGACGGAGCAATAGAATCTACATGCTAAATAAAAGGGCAATTTAGCACCTCTTTGGATTTGTTGTCTTAACAATGCACCTGTGCAGTAAAACTAATAGCTGAAGTGTAGAACAATTATTTTGGATGTGGACACTTTTCCATGGGTATACAATAGAAAAGTAACAATGTTAACTTAACTGTTCATCCTAAATGTTCAATAGCAGTTTTGTACTCCAGCTTTTCTGTCCTGCAAATCAACATGTTGTGGCCAATAAAGCAACTAGAATAACATCCATTTAGCTACATTTAATCAGATATTTTAAAATGAGCACAGTATTTAGTCTCTTTCATTCGACTGTATAACAAGTATAGCCGATTAAACTACACACAAAAATATATGTATGTGTGCGTGTGTGTTTACACTGTATATACAGTAAATTATTTATTAACTTGTTCATACCAGCAAAAAATAAACAATTTACATTCATACACTGCTCACATTATTAGACTTTATTAGACTTGCCTTAAAATACTATTATTGAATATGCATTTTGCCACAGAGAATATTGAAATCTAATTGGTCACCAATTCTCTAAACAGACTGTGAGTGACTTGTAATGCTATATTGCAAGATGTTTAGGGGTCTTTTTATTTTATTTTAGTGATTAAAAACAAACACACAAGAGACACTTTCCATTGTTTACAACAATAAATATAATCCAGCACTACAAAAAGTTATCCCCTGTTGACATGCACTGTCACTGTGGTCCCGTTAACATGGGAAGAAAAATAAAAACACACACTTCATGCAAAGCACAGAGTGAGCCTGTTGTCACTGTGCGGGAGACGTTCCCCTCTCCTTCATCTGATCGCTGAACACATCAGCATGTTTACGCGTCTCTATCAAATGTAATATAGGCCTATTCGCTCGGGGCTCCCGGTCAAACCACAACTAATCTTCCTAACAATGGGGACAACAACACTTTCCCATAATGTGAAGCTGACGGCGATTTAATAAAAAATTAAATAAAGAAAAGGCACAGTGCTTCCTGCAATTGGGTCGGATCGAGTCCGGCCGAATTCACACCACAAACGAACTGCAGCAGAGTGTGTTTGGAAGTGCACAGAAACCACCTCTTCCGTTACTGTGCATGTTGGTATTGTGGTATACATTTCGCAAAAACAGCTTGAACTCATCGTCAACCACTTAATCTGGGTTTGGGTCGCAGGGGCAGCAGCTCCAGCAGGGGACCCCAAACCTGCATCCCTATAGTTTATATTACTTTTCTTTTCTTTTTTAATGTGTCCGTATTTAGTCATGAAAATTGCATCACGGTGGAGAGAGAAGACCAAAAGGAAACGGGGCATTTTTTGAGAATAAGATGAAGAGTGAACAAGAACATTTGAAAGAAAAAAACATGCATGAATGGCAGACAGTGGAAAGATGGCACAGTCAGTAAGTGTGTGAGTGTGTGTGTGTGTGTGTGTGTGTGTGTGTGTGTGTGTGTGTGTGTTCATGTGTGTGTGTGTTCATGAGAGTATGAGCTCCTAGTTCCCCAGGGTACACACCCTGTCAGACAGATCATAATAAACTGTCATCTGTTCAGCCAGGGGCTTAAGTTCCATGCTGGTGCTGAGACCAAAGGAAGACGGAAACACTAACTAATGCCATGCCTTAGAAGGTTTCTGTGCTGTGAACACATGAGCCTGTAGACAAGCCTTTTTTTCCCTAACAATGAGACTGGATCAGACACACACACTCTCTCTCGCTATATATATATACACACACACACACACACATATATATATATATATATATATATATATATATACTGTATATATATTCAATGTTTTATATATATTCAATGTTTTTCTTTTTTTTCTATAAATATGGAATTATGTATTAATCAAAAGAGTGTTAAACAAACCATAATGTTTTTTATTTTAGATTCTTCAAAGTAGCCACCTTTAGAGGTGCCTTCACTTTGCGTTCCAACTCTGGAGCGCGACTTCGACGTCATCGTTCTCAGCCACTCGCTCTATTAGTTAATTGGACCACCAAAAGTCTGGCTGGAGAAGGAACCCATGAATATACCGCAGCCCCAGACTGACTACTGAAGTGAAATTAAAATTGAGCGGAAGTAGGTAGGCGGGCGGTGCCAGGCTAATATACAGGTGCATCTAAAACAAAATTGAATATCAATGAAAAGTTCCTTTTTTCTGTAATTTAGTTCAAAAAGTGAAACTTAAGTATTCATTACACATTAAAGCAGCTCCGAGTAACATTTAAATATATTTGAAACAGCCTCATGTTCATACCTTCTATGCCCACAGTGATTGGCTGAGAGGGAATGAGAGCTAAGAGTGAATTTATGATGGAAACACTGTGGGAGATATCCATATTGTGTCACTGTATTAAAGTAAAGAGTTTTTATATACAATTAATGACAAGTGACACTGATTTAACATGAAGCCAAGATACTGCAGGGTTTCCCACACATTTGTTCACAATTAACCTACAATAGCGCCACATAGGTCTATTCATTTTAAATTTCACAATGATTTGAATCGGAAAAATATCAGCTGCACGCCATGCACTCTCACTGTATTTCTCTCAATGGCGGACTATGCAGCAATAGTCAGACAGCGACAAACCAGGAAATTCACAATTTAGAAACAACAGCCGGCAAAATCGTAAAGTACATGCGGAAGGAAAAAGGCAAGACGCGCAACTATACAGTAGCGGATCTGTGGAACGGAGGAGATGGTGCGAAGCGCCACATATAGGCCTACTCTAGTAGGAAATTAAACCCAAACGTGACACAAACAGTAACTTTCAGTGCATCATAAACCCAAAGCAACTGGAGGAAAATGAACTTAATAAATATTTTTTTATAACAATATAATAAATATAAATGTGTCTATACTTTCTAAATATAGCTTTACTAAGATCATTAAACCCTTACAGCTATTAAAGGTACCTTTTATAAAGCTCACTAGCATTAAATCTCTCCAAAACACCATCAAATGGTTGTCTGTGATTTACTCTTAGTGACTTAGGAGTCCTCTCGAGGACTCCTAGCTTTTTATAGATTTAGGAGCTAGTTTTAGCGCTAAAATGCTTTGTGAATTACACTTATCTTAAAAAGTTAGGAGTCCTAAAATTAGGAGTGAAACGCCCCTTATTTTTGAGAGTTACTCCTAAATCAGCACGTTAGGACCTACTCTTAGCCTTAAAATGTTTTGTGAATACGGCCCCAGACCAACAGACCATCAGAATTTAGCCTACAATCAGACTGATAGGGTTAGAGTTAGTATCCTGAGTCCCCTGTGTGGTTAAGTTTAGCCAACACATGAACTTCAAAGCATTTGAATAAAGTTAGTAGTTTGTCTGTAGTAAGAGACAAAGTTTGTCTCAAAAAGCATTAATGAAAATTAGAACCTTGATGAATTATCTTTTTTATTTAAAAGGCTTGTTTTTCACCTTGGTAGTTTTAGTTAGGTGTATAGTATACGCTGTAAAGATGCTGTTGGGTTCAGCATGTGAGGTTCACTCAGCCTCTGCTATGTAACCACATTAGCTTATGAGGGTCACTTATACTTGCTAAATTCCTCTGGGGTTTGACCTTTCAGTCCCAGTCACTCATACCCTACAGTGATGAGAACTGTAGGTATTATTAGAGTTGTATATTCTTTCAAATAATACACAAAGCATTTACATGGATTATTGTGAGATCGACATATGAGCTCTCATGGCCCACCCAGTCTCCCTCTACTACAAAAACTAGGAATGTCACTTGCAGGCATGGGGATCAATTGTACATGCTCAGTCACTGCAGTGTCATGAGAGGAATTCTTCACCAACCAGCTTCCGATTTCATGGAAAATTTCCAACGTGGACTACATCTGTTTGGGGAATGTAAAGTGAAGCGGCAGGGGGCAGTTCTCCTGTATTAAATCTGCTCATCAGTTTATCATTCTTCAGACAGCCGGGGATTCTAAACTGAGTAAAAGGGGTGGAGGAAAAAAACCCTAATTTTCTACAGCCATACGTTCCTTTGTACTTTAGGATTAACGACAGGGCTCAGAGAACCTGATGCGTTTAAAGCTTCAGAGGAGAGCAGGGTGAAAGAAAGCCAGATCCGAACAGAGATACCATTAGAGAATCTCATAAATCAAGAGTGCTTATGGTGGTTAAAGACCATCTATACTTTCCAATCCAACCTTAATATTTATTTTGAGTTGTCTCTGTTGCTATATGCTTTTAAGGAAATAATTTTCTTTAATAACACTAAAGTTTAGGAGACTCACTTGATCAATGAAGAATGGTCATATTTTAATTCAACACCCAAATCCCACAAAAATTAAGATAGACAACGGAACAGATGTCCGTAAAAAAAAAGTAAAACGCGTTTTTTAGTTTTTTTTTGCCGAGAATATCACAGCTGAGCAATGTTCTAAAGACAGCAATCTTAATGGCCAGTAAAAAGCCTGTGTCACCCGTTCTTGATGAACATCATGTTAGTTAGTCAGGGTGACACCCAGGCTTCTCAGAAAGATAAGTGTGATTTTCTCTGAGGCCTTCACAGGCCTGCCAACTTCCTGCAGACACCTCTTCCTTTCTGTGCTTCCTGATGTTATCATAATCCGGGACCCAGAGTGGACCTTTGTGGCTCATGCCTCGTCTTCCGCTAGCACACGTGTGCGTCACATTATCTGCTGAGAGGCCAGACTTTGCATCCTGTCAGGTGGGGGAGGGGTTGTACAGCAAGGGGTTGTACAGCAATGTCGGGAACAGGAAAAGGAAGTGGACACAACCAGGATTAGGTGAGAGAATGGAAGGAACAGAGCACAATATCTATCCCCCGTCTCCCTTCAATAATTTATAAACAACCGTGTCATATTTTCATAACTTAAAAAAAAACTGTTTCAGCATTCATTGACATCATACTGACAAAGGAAGTTTTTGAGTGCAATAGGCTCAACAGTTAAGCAATTTTAAGAAAAACAATGTTTTCTCATGTTGCTGTGTGTTTGCTTGCATATATGTTAATGTTCCTCCACCATTTGGTTGTAGTGAGTGAAAGTCAAGCCATGAGCTTGGTCTGGCTCTGCACACTTTACTGGGCTCAGAGCTCTTATTTCAATGGTAGCCTAAGTAGAGTTTGACTTTGAAGGCTTTGATCCGGAGGCAATGCTATGGCATTTGACTTCTAGCAAAAAAGAAAAAAAAAACAGTGTGTCAGACCTCTGGGGTCACTGGGATCACTTATCGCGGCTGAAAATAACCAGTGGCAAGCCACAATTTGGGGAATCTAAAAGAGGGCTGACATTAGCAGGTGCCCTGAGGTGAAATAGAGACAGCTACAGAGCAGGTCACTGACCTTGGACCACAGAGAAATTCTTTCTTTTTCTATCTTTCTTTTTTCTTGTTTAAACCTGAGGCCATGGTTTCACTTAGCGGAAAGGTTCTTCAGCTGCAACTGGTGTACAACATCACTACTTCACCAAGTGTATTGACCACTACAATTTTAAAAGGATAGGAAAGTTTTTCCACCATAAAATATGAAATAATGTTGTTTAAGAGGATGAGCAGTACAAATGAATTAATAGGTCGCTGTGTTGTGATAAATATATTTAAACAACACATTAGATGTAACTGCTATTGTTAAGCTTCAATATCTGGTGGCATTGTGGTTGTTTAAGGGTGTAGCTAATGCACAGTATAAATAAGGACAAAACAAGGGTAAACAGTTTATAATAACTACACATTATTAAGCATTAGTTAAGTATTAGTTAATGCTTGGTTCCTCATTTATAAGGCAGTATTCCTACATTAATAAAAATTGTTAATTAATGAACAGTTATAAACTACTACGATATAACATGTTAAATTATTTTATCTTCATACTTTATAAATGATGGATTCGCAGTTTCTTAATTCAGTATTATATAATTTAAAAGCCAGTTGTGTATCATTTATTAATGGTTCATAAGTTGATTCAGAAAGTGTCAGTACATGATTAAACTATTTACATATACATTTTATACATATACTGATTTAGACATGCACAAATGGTTAGTGTGTGTGTTAATAGATGTTTTATAAGCACTGATTAATACTGAAATTAATGATGAACTAAGGCAGTTACTAATTGTTAGTAAAGTATATTGTGGTACTTCATCTAAAGTGAGGACTATACATGCCTTGTAAATAATTTACAAATGAGATTTAAAGGCTGACAATACCTGAAAACTCAAAATGATCAGCTCCTCAACGAAACAGACCCCACTTGGGATTTTTGACAAAAAATTGGATCTCTTGGGCAAGTCTGTCAGAAATAGGAGATCATGTAAATTGGGTGATCCCGATTAGAAATGCATTAAAATACAATCTACCTGAAGGTCCGTTCACACCAAAAGCGTGCTCGCGAGTCGCGATGAAAATATTTACATAAGAAACCATTGGTTTAAGCGCGATGAAGCGTTTCAGGCGATGAAGTGGCGCAATTGAGGCATTGAAAATATTGAACTTTTGATGCAATGAAGTGTGACACTTAGAAACATGGAGGAGAAAAATGTATTTGCGGGCACCCGGTGCTGTATGACAGCTGCTCGGGGTTCTACAAGAAGGAGTAGGCATGGGGATAGTGATCGAGGAGAAAGTGCTTCCTGGTTAATTCAGTGAATATGCTGTGCGTCGGTAGCCTGGAAATCCAGACCCTGATATCTTGAACGATAGAGGGTCTGGCGACGATCAATAGTAATTTCCAACTCAAGGGGCGGCTCCTACTCGTGCATTTCAAATGCCACTGCACGCAGTTGGATAGCACTACAACCAATCAGAGCGATGCACAAGGCGACGTAAGCCCCTTTCGTTTAGCGAACAGCTGTTAAACTGTTAAATAAAACGTTTGCCGTTGTCGGTCGGCAAAATAGAACATTCCACTTACTTGCTAATGAAAGATTTGAGTGCCGTCTTCCAAATCGTTAAGGGTCGAGGCCAAAGCAGTCTCAAACTCACACAACATATCCGCAGCCATCTCTGATGTTTACTATCACGGCTTCGACGTCGCATGCACGTCACTGTCGTCATCCGGTTACGTCCTCCCCAGAGTACCATATAAGGGGCTCTGGCGCCCCCATATTAGATAGAACCAATTGAAACGTGAGACCCAGATTTCTGGTCTTCTTGATAAGCTTCAACGGAGCGTGTCCAGACCAACACGCGCAGCAAATTTAATTTGCCAGCGCCTAGTGGCAGGTCTGGGAATGCCAGGCTAGTGCGTCGGTGCTTTAGACGATAAACCAACTTAGCGCCGGTTAGCATTAGTAAACTCACCCGGAGTTTACCTCTGCCAGCCCCCTATGATGGCCAGGTAGGGGAATGTCTATCTTTAATTTGTGCTGCTGAGCACACAATGCTGGTGTAATTGTGTTTGGTATGTTGCTGCCTCGCTGTTAATTGTGTGTATTTCCAAGCAACGTGGATCTATATGCAATACTGTTTTTATGCTAGGCTATTTTTGCTGTTCAGTTGCTGTTTATTTGTCTTTTGGCACAGTTGTGGGCGGTGTTGTTGTTTTTGTGCCGACATGCATGCTGTTGTGCCGCGTCTGATCTCAGCCATGGTTGATTAGTGGAAATGAAATAGCGGGAGGGAATCTAGGCGCGTTAGAGGCAATGGACGCGATGAACCAAAATAAACAGAAATATGATCAAGCGGTCCATTTGGGCCGTTAGAAGCGATATTCATCACGTGCTTCGCTTTTGGTGTGAATGCTCCTTTATAGTCAACTTCTCAGGATCCGACGCATTTGTAATTCTGACCAGTTGTTTGAGTCTCATGCAAAAAAAATGTTTTTGTCATGTGTTGATGATCAGAGAGTGGGATGCATCATATTTTAGCAGATCACCAAAATGATGTGCTTGCATGCAAATCTAGTGCTTGCAGTGCTACATTTGCTGATTCAGAGGTAGAAGTTAATTTAAATGAATTGCTTATTGATTTTACCTTGACTGGTCATTCTTCCCACACTCATGAAAAAAGACAACTTGTTTATCTGCAAACCCGTCAGAAAATAGTAGAAAGATCAGCAAATGCTGATGTTTTTGTATTATTATTATTATTATTATTATTATTATTATTATTATTATTATTATTATTATTATTAGTAGTAGTAGTAGTAGTAGTAGTAGTAGTAGTAGTAGTAGTAGTATTCCAAATTACCTTGAACTTGGAATTAAACTACTGTAGCATTTAACCCCATGTGGATTTCCCCATTATTTCTCTTAAAACATATTTCTAATCAATAAATCATCTCTCATGAATAATTAGTACAGATAGAAGACACTATTTCCATTGGGTATTGGGAATGATCATTTGGACCACAGAAGCATCTAAATAAGTTTTGTGTTTTAGTTCATAAAAGAAAATTTAGAGCTTTTGTTACACAGGGTCATTGACATGCATACACTGCTGTTCAACCTTGGTCCCACTGCTTTGTTTAAACAAATGTGTAAACAAATGTGTTAACACGTTGGATGACCGACAGAGGAATTCAGGTCACTGTATTGATTAATTTGAAACTGAAAGAGAAAAAAACCTATCTCCAAAACAAATAAGTAATTTGTCTTAAATGTGTTTTGGATGTTCATGGGCGCAAGAGGATGAATCAATGTTTTATAGTAACGTATGGACGTTAACTGTTATATCATGATCAGGACAGAGATGTGTAATTGTAACGTGAATCAAGCGTTGTGTAGTGTGAGAGGAAAATATATATTATAACCAGGAGACAAAATACATTTTCTGAGCACACACACAATACCCAAGAGGATAACCCCATTGTATTTTACTAGTCCTGTTGCCTTTTCTCTTTTGCCACCAGCAGGAAAATCCTACAATGGTGAAGCTCTAAGAACAGCAAAATTGCCAGTAAGCTGTTTGTTTAGTGGATCTCTTTTGTGTTGTATGGTGTAATGAACATCGCAGGCTGCTAGAAAAGGTTTTATACTTTTATTCTTGTTAATCCTTAAACCACACACTAGCCCTGACTCAGCTGCTGCTCACCCTAATCGGAATGGGGTCCTAATAATGGCAATAATGGTGCCAAGCCTTTGGAGCTCCATTACAAAGAATAACACTCCCATTAGCTTTGCAGTCAGAAAAGGGAAATGTTTGCATGCATTTTAACTAGTGCATTAGGTCTTCACTATCCACTGGTTATTTTTATTGTAGTTTAATTGTACTTTGTTTTCATAAAATACTGGAACGATAAGGTGATGATCAAAATTAATTTGTAATATATATGTATTAACAGGTAAGTAATTGTTTAAGCACCGATTTGCACAATAGGCAATGTCTGCAAGCTATAATTCAATAATATATATTGACAAGCATTGTGACTTTCAAATGAACCTCTGAGCTTTAGATTTGGACACACGTCAAGCTAAAAATTACTTGATTTATTTGATCTATCAGAACACATGAACATTTTTGAGTACACCCTAAAATATAATATTGATTGGTTGGTTGGATTGGTAAGCATTCTTTCACTTAGCCTAGTGGATAGCTCTCCCGGTGCAATTTGGCACATGTAAACACGCCGTTTACCGAAACCAAAAGTGAATGCCACTAACATTCATGAAGCTTTTGGTGTGAGCGCAGAGTTGTGTTGCCAATTACAAGCTTACTGTCCTCTTTTTTTCACCGCGTAGAACTTGTGAAAACAGAATATGTGCTGCTAGTGAATGGTGCACTGCGGGGCTGTGAAGGGGCTCATCGCTACCTTCCTGTTCCTTTCTGCTTCAAAATAAAAGTCAACTCACATTTGGCCAATGAAATGCTTTCAATGTGAAGCCACAGCCTTAGGAAATGCTCTGTTTGTATTAACAGTAACTTAACTGCTGCGCACTATATGTTTTTTTAAATGTAGAAAGCATAGATAGTATATAACATGGATGTAGTATCCGAGCTGACCTAAGTTATTTCAACTGCATCTCTGGTATGCGCGTCGCCATCTTGTCAGATTTTGACTCTGCCTCATTTCCTCTTACTGAAAAAGGGCATAGATGTGACGTTGGGGGGAGGGAGATACGCCCATCTAGCTGACGTATACCTCCGAGGCGAAGTGAGGACCAGCAGCTAGCTGTCACTCAAGAGGCGGCACCCCTAATTATTCATACATTTTAACCTCCAATAGAATAAAAACTAGCCTTGTACAAAATCATTCACCCCCCTCAGTGTTGTCATGGAGATATGACCTAACATAGACTAGAATGTTTTTTTTTTTTGTACCAGGCCTTAAATAGGTTGAATAATGCTGTGAAAACGGCCTATTTAACATGGGAGTCAATGAGAAATTGCTCTGTTTTGATACCTGCCCTTAGTGGCCACTTGGTGAACTGCAGCTTTTGTCACTTCTGAATTGGATGCTAGTAGAACTGGCTGTGGTTGGGGCTTGGTAGAAAACCATGTCCTGGGCATTACTGGTGGTGACACAAGTTTATTAGTCGCTAGAAAAGCAGGCAGAGCACACATCTTTCACCAGCCAAACTGCGTGGGGTCTCAATAACTTACTCGCTTGGACTAAACTTACCCGCGATTGGCCAGTGTTAGTTTTGAGCCCTGCATGAGACTCTGCTGTTCACAGTAATGGTGCAGCGGAGACACCGTTCAGCAAATCTACACTTTGTTGGAGGAGCGTTAATAATCTTATCAGAGATAACAACACAAACACAGCTCGGTAATCAGGTCGTGAAATGTTGTCATGGCTATTTGACAGCAAATGTAAAAGGTCTACGCATGTGCGGAATGGAGCCGTGATGGCATCGTCATCACAGGGAAGGGTAGGCCTATTGCTATTTACAGTGGCTTGCAAAAGTATTCATACCCCTTGGACTTTTCCACATTTTATCACATTAAAACCACACACGTACATTTATTTTATTGGGATTTCATGTGATAGACCAACACAGTGGTGTATCATTGTGAAGTGGAATGAAAATTAAATATGGTTTTAATTTAATTTTTTAAATAAAAAACTGAAAAGCGTGGCGTGCTTAAGTATTCAGCCCCCCTGAGTCAATACGTTGTAGAACCACGTATCGCTGCAATAACAGCTGCAAGTCTATTGGGGTATGTCTCCGCCAGCTTTGCCCATCTAGAGACTGATATTTTTGCCCATTCTTCTTTGCAAAATAGCTCAAACTTCAGATTTAGCATCAGATTGGATGGAGAGCATCTGTCAACAGCAATTTTCAAGTCTTTCCAGATATTCTCAATTGTATTGAGGTCTGGACTTTGACTGGGCCATTCTAACACATGACTATGCTTTGATTTAAACCATTCCATAGTAGATCTGGCTGTATTTTTAGGCTAGTTGTCCCTCTGGAAGGTGAACCACCACCCCAGCCTCGAGTCTTTTGCAGACTCTAACAGGTTTTCTGTCCTGTATTTGGCTCCATCCATCTTCCCATCAACTCTGACCGGCTTCCCTATCCCTGCTGAAGAACAGGACCCCAACAGCATGATGCTGCCACCACCATGTTTCACGGTGGGGATGGTGTGTTCAGGGTGATGTGCAGTGTTAGTTTTCTGCCACACATTGCACTTTGCGTTAAGGCCAAAAACTTCAATTTTGGTCTCATCTGACCAGGGCACCTTCCTCCAACACTTGCCACAAGGCATGCGGGGGACACAGCATATTCAGATGAGACCAAACTTTAAGTTTTTGGCCTGAATGCAAAATGCAATGTGTGGCGGAAACTAACACTGCACATCACCCTATACACACCATCCTCACCGTGAAACATGGTGGTGGCAGCATCATGCTATGAGGATGCTTTTCTTCAGCAGGGAAGAGGGAAGCTGTTTAGAGTTGATGGGAAGATGGATGGAGCCAAATACAGGACAGAAAACCTGTTAGAGTCTGCAAAAGACTTGAGACTGGGGTGGTGGTTCACCTTCCAGAGGGACAACTAGCCTAAAAATACAGCCAGATCTACTATGGAATGGTTTAAATCAAAGCATAGTCATTTGTTAGAACGGCCCAGTCAAAGTCCAGACCTCAATACAATTGAGAATATCTGGAAAGACTTGAAGATTGCTGTTGACAGATGCTCTCCATCCAATCTGATGCTAAATCTGAAGCTCAAGCTATTTTTTAAAGAAAAATGGGCACAAATGTCAGTCTGTAGATGGGCAAAGCTGGTGGAGACATACCCCAAATAGATTTGCAGCAGTAATTGCAGCGATAGGTGGTTCTACAAAGCATTGACTCAGGGGGCTGAATACTTTTGCACGCCACACTTTTCAGTTTTTTATTTATAAAAAAAATTTAAAACCATGTTTCATTTTCATTCCACTTCACAATTATGTGCCACTTTGTGTTGGTCTATCACATAAAATTCCAATAAAATAAATGTATGTGTGTGGTTATAACGTGACTAAATGTCGAAAATTTCAAGGGGTATGAATACTTTTGCAAGGCACTCTACATGGTGACACTGGAGTTGCGTTTTCAAAATATTTCAATCTGGAACCTGGTTTCAAAAGTTTAAGTTTTCAGTCCCAGATAACGACGATGTCATGTAAATGAAGGCCCAGAACTTAAAAACCTTTGTGTTTGTTTTGTAATGCCTTTAAAGAACTATGACAGTTTCCCTCTTCAGGCACTATAAAAAGAAAGCCCTCTGAAAGATTCTTTCTTTTTGAGTTATTAAGACACATGAATGTTTGGGAAAAGATTACACAAAAAGGTCTTACGCCCCGTTTCCACATACGTACATTCTCGTATGCGTTTCAAAAGGATCCGACCAAAAGTCCATTCATTCCTATGTGATTCTCCGTAATGTCCGTTTGCCTCCGAAACTCCTCCCCTCCGTAATATTTCTGTACGGTATCCCTATTATATACGTTCAAATAATTGAACTTTTTACGTGGATTACAGACAGACCGTATGGAAGTTTTGCTAGGTTAGCTTACATGCGATGTCCTTCCACTCAGTTAATGTTGATTGTCAAGTCAGTTTGATGATTAAAAAGTACTTGTTCATATAGTTTGAACACTTTGTGAATCAGAGTGAATGTTATTCTGCAAAAATATTAAATAGTTTATATATGTGATACACAGTGTACGTTTTTTATCAGTTTGATATTAAATACAGTCATCATATGTGTCCGTTTGATATGAAATACAGTCAGATTTATTAGTTTAATGACACAAGTGAGAGTGCCCACGATCGCTGCGGCATCACCAGAGACACGGACGCGCAGACTCTCTTGAGATTTCCTTCCGTTGGACACTAGAAGCAACCTCTGTAAAACGGACACGAGTGACATATGTATGTGGAAACGAGGCGTAAAATATGGTAGGGTGGAAAAGGTACAGAGGAGAGTGAGCAGGCATGTGAAGGAACAGAGTGCAGAAGCCAGACGGGGAAAGAATAGACGGATCTATACATGTCAGGAAATAAGCTAGAAAAGGTTATTTACTTGACATTGATCCGTTGTAGCGGCGGCAGAGCTTGCCCTGTTTCTCTTTTGTTAACCTTTAAGCCAGAGTATGCTCACAAATGATGGAGAAGTCAACTAACAGGTGTAATTTATAGATCAAAGGAGTTCACACTACCTCTTACTTTGTCTGGTGCCTATAGTTAGAGCTAAGACGACAATCAAACATCAATATGGATAATATAGACAATTGTACTATATCATTAGGGTTGAGTTTCAGTTTGAGCCAGTTGTGACACGTACTATATACTAATTATGTCTGAATTATTAATATGCAGTACATAGTATGTGTATGTAAATTATCATGAGAGTCCTACGGAGGGGAAATTGTGTATATCTTGTGATTGTACATATGATATTATTTGAATGTCTCATTTTATACACTTTTCCTTCAATATTATATGGTCTAAGACAGGGGTTCTCAACCTTCTGCAAGCTGGGCCCCTCCCCCCCCACCAAAGCTGGGTCATTGCAGTTGGGCCCCCCCACCGCCCCTGACAACACCCCCCCCCCCCACACACACACACACACACACACACACACACACACACACACACACACACACACACACCACCCTACACAGATAGATAGATAGATAGATAATCTATTATTGTTATTATCACAAGGGCTAGACCAGTGGCGCACCTTTGAGTTGAACATTGGGTTTAGGGTTGGGGTCTGGAAATTTCTTATATTTTAACGTTAAATGCATCATTCTGGTGCACTTTAAAAGCTAATAATGAGATTGTATCAATGAGACACTGAGTAAATGTTTTTTTTTTAATCTCCTTAGAAGAGAAGAAAATAGTAGCCTAAATATAAACATTTAGAATAGATACAAATGTGTGATTAATTGCGACTTAACTATGACATTTATGTGATTAATCGCGATTAAATATTTAGAGACTAACCGCCTGTAAGTGCTCTTGGACGGGCAGGGGCTCACGGCAGCACTCGCTGCTCGTTGAGCACAGTAGAGTGATACGTGCTTTCAAGTCAGAGTCTCCAAACACCACAGAAGTTTACAATAACACCATTTAAAGTCTGTAGATTTGTCGCTAGTCGCTTTTGACAAAAAAAAGTCGCCCGGAGGATTTGGAAAGTGGCCAGATTTAGCTCAAAATGCTACCCGCGATTAATGTGCTGTGCAGCCTGAACGCGGAGTTGTGTGTCTCCTCTCTGCTCTGACTGCAGACTGAGACTGCTGCGGGAGGCTACTGAGAGACTAACCGCCCATGAGTGCTCGTGAACGGGCAGCGGCTCATGGCAGCAGCCGCTGACAATTATTAGGGCCCGAGCACAGACGTGTGCGAAAGCCCTATTGTAATCGGTATGATTATTATTAGGGCCCGAGCACAGACATGTGCGAAAGCCCTATTGTAATCAGTATGATTTTTATTCTTCCTCTTTTTATTCCGCCGAAACGTTGTCACTTTTGACCACCTTCCCGTCATGCATAAGTTGAAAATATGTGGCGTACCCATCAGACCTGCAAAATTTTTTAATGTATCAGTGGTTCAGGATTTGATCTAAAAAATAGCGCCCCCTATGGCCAAAAACAGTTTTTCAGGAAATGCATGCTCAAAAATTAGGCTAGAAGCCTGAAATTACAGGACAACATGTAATGGCCCAAGGCGCACATAAATGCAATTGTATGTCATTGGCCAAAATCAACAGGAAGTCGGCCATGTTGGATTCAGTGCCTAAAACCGCCACTTTACATCTTTTCGCATTTCGACGAACTGGTCCTAGAGTTTTTACGCCAGGGACGTCAAACCACTTCTCAAATACAAAAGACCCTTGCCCGATAAGGAATTGCGAAAAGGTCAGGAAGTTATAACGGAACCAGGGATCTTTTTGGGGTCAAAGTTCGCGTAAATACGCACCTCACAAAGCTTTAATTCATCATAACTCAGGCTGTGTTATACCTAGCTGCACCAAATTAATAACCCAAATGTATCTTTGCAGGCCCCACAAAAAAGCCTCTTGAAGCCCCGCCCCAAAATTAACAGGAATTTTTTTAAAGTGAAATATGTGAATTTCTGACTCGAAAATCCTCACAAAGTTCAAAAATTCATAACTCCTAGCAGGAACATATTTAGCAAAACGACCAGTCTAGGGACACTCATAAGACATGGAAGATATACCAAAAAAAAATTTGTTTGATTACGAATAACTATGACGAGATGGGAGCCCATATTCGCCAACATGGCGCCAAAAGTCAGAACTGCACATTACTCTGCAGGATTGCAGAGCAAAGTGAACTCATAACTACTTTTTGTGCAAAAAAAACACGATAGGGTACGTCCTCCGACATGGAAGATGATATACCCGAAAGCTCGATTTCTTCGGAATAACCGTCTTGCAGCACTGGCGCCTGATTCGCCAAAAACCATCACAAACGCACGTCATGAACCCTTTGATTGATCATAACTCAGGCTGTGTTGTACTTAGAACCACACAATTTAATACAGCAATGTACAATCCCAGTACGGACAAAAAAGCCTCTTGACGCCCCGCCCCAAAATCGACAGGAAGTGTTCTTTTTAGCAATATTCGCCCAAAAAACAGGAAGTTGCCCTTACTCCACCATGCTCTGTCTCATCTTCTCCAAATTTCTTACGGTCAATGAGACCCAAGGCCTGAGAAAGCCCGCACGCTAATATTCATATAAAGTGAGAGCGCCAACTGCTGGGTCAAGTAAATATTGCATATTGGATATTTAACTCCACGTCCTACACACTCAATCAAATCAACCTCAGAGCAGCTCAGGGAGGTCCGGAGACAGCGATAACACGGGAAGCCGGTTCTATCAGATACGTGGCCTTCGCAGTTTCTCGACATCGTTGCCACGAAACAGGAAGTCGCTGTAATTTCGCTCTGCGCCGTCCCATGCGCTCCAAACTTCGCCCGCCTGGCAAGAGCCCAGGCCTGAGGTCGTCCTCGCGTCCGTATCGAGCGCGTCGCCGACACTTCCGCGCTTCCGGCTTGCAGCATGAGTGGGCGAGGGCCCGTTCATCACTGCTTGCAGTTTTAATTCCCTATTTTTATTCTTAGTCATTTTTGGCACTTTTCACCCACTTCCCGTCATGCATTAGTTGAAAAAGTTTGCGTACCCATCAGACCTGCAAAAAATTGCAATGTATCAGTGGTTCAGGATTTGATCTCAAAAATTGCGCCCCCTATGGCCAAAAACAGTTTTTCAGGAAATGCATGCTCAAAAATTGGGCTAGAAGCCTGAAATTGCCGGACAACATGTAATGGCCCAAGGCGCACATAAATGCAATTGTATGTCATTGGCCAAAATCAACAGGAAGTCGGCCATGTTGGATTTAGTGCCTAAAACCGCCACTTTACATCTTTTCGCATTTCGACGAACTGGTCCTAGAGTTTTTACGCCAGGGACGTCAAACCACTTCTCAAATACAAAAGACCCTTGCCCGATAAGGAATTGCGAAAAGATCAGGAAGCTAGCACGGAACCAGGGATCTTTTTGGGGTCAAAGTTCGCGTAAATACGCACCTCACGAAACTTTCATTCATCATAACTCAGGCTGTGTTATACCTAGCTGCACCAAATTACAACCCCAAATGTATCTTTGCAGGCCCCACAAAAAAGCCTCTTGAAGCCCCGCCCCAAAATCAACAGGAATTTTTTAAAAGTGAAATATGTGAATTTCTGACTCGAAAATCATCACAAAGTTCAAAAATTCATAACTCCTAGCAGGAACATATTTAGCAAAACGACCAGAATAGGGACACTCATAAGACATGGAAGATATACCAAAAAAAAAATTGTTTGATTACGAATAACTATGACGAGATGGGAGCCGATATTCGCCAACACGGCGCCTAAAGTCAGAACTCCACATTACTCTGCAGGATTGCAGAGCAAAGTGAACTCATAACAACTTTTTGTGCAAAAAAAACACGATAGGGTACGTCCTCCGACATGGAAGATGATATACCCGAAAGCTCAATTTTTCCGGAATAACCGTCTTGCAGCACTGGCGCCTGATTGGCCAAAAAACATCAAAAACGCACGTCATGAACCCTTTCATTGATCATAACTAAGGCTATGTTGTACTTAGAACCACACAATTTAATACAGCAATGTACAATCCCAGTACGAACAAAAAAGCCTCTTGACGCCCCGCCCCAAAATCAACAGGAAGTGTTCTTTTTAGCAATATTCGCCCAAAAAACAGGAAGTTGCCCTAACTCCACCACGCTCTGTCTCATCTTCTCCAAATTTCTTACGGTCAATGAGACCCAAGGCCTGAGGAAGCCCGCACGCTAATATTAATATAAAGTGAGAGCGCCAACTGCTGGGTCAAGTAAATATTGCATATTGGATATTTAACTCCACGTCCTACACACTCGATCAAATCAACCTCAGAGCAGCTCAGGGAGGTCTAGAGACAGCGATAACACGGGAAGCCGGTTCTATCGGATCCGTGGCCTTCGCAGTTTCTCGACATCATTGCCACGAAACAGGAAGTCGCTGTAATTTCCCTCTGCACCGTCCCATGCGCTCCAAACTTCGCCCGCCTGCTGAGAGCCCAGGCCCGAGGTCGTCATGGCGTCCATATCGAGCGCGTCGCAAACAATTCCGCGCTTCCGGCGTGCAGCATGTGTGGGCGAGGGCCCGTTCATCACTGCTTGCAGTTTTAATTATTATTATTATTTTTTTTTTTTAAGATTTTTTTTTTCCATCCCGTAGCGTAGCCTCCTCCTTGTCTGGTTATAAACACGGCATTATTAGACTGCTGTGGGTAAGATAAATTAGTGGATTATAAGCAAAAGGCTTCCGTGTTGCCTGTAGGCTACTATGGGCATTTTGTCGCTTAGAGGGAAAAACAATATGGCTGTCGCTGGAAAAATTTCAGAGAATCTGGGGGCCATGGACCAAAAAGAAAAAGGGGTGTGCTTATCATAGACTACTGCAGTTGGAAGTTCCTGGTTATTAATGTGGGGTGAGGTGGCTTCTCTCGCTATGACGACATAGCGAGATAAATTCTTAACGGAGTATATTGGGGCGGTTATCAGAAAAGGGGGGAGAGTGGGAGAAGGAGACAGTTTTTTTGATACTTTGGCAGTCTCTAAACACATCGTGGACCCATTTCTATGTTAAAAAACATTGAAAAAGTGCATTTTGCATTATATGGGACTTTTAAGACTGGTTGACTAGTGGCAACTATAGTAGTCTAGGCAGTTGACCTGTGGTGGAACCCTTCACTGTGGGGTAGCCTACATAAAATAAATGTTAAATTATTTCTTGTCAACTTGTACTTTGAAATTAAGGGTGACACTGAGGGCAGCATCGCAAAAAAAGATTTATAGATACAGTATGATGCAATATCTTATGATCAGTTAAATAGGCAAACACAAACCCAAATATCTTATATTTTCAACTTTTTATTTATCAGATTCCGAAAAACCACAAACAAATATACATACATTTATTGTGCATTGAAAGGAAGAAAAAACAAACAAAAACAAGAACAGAAATGACAATAGAGCAAAAACAAGTGATAATTCAAGGGAAAATAACAATAAGAAAACCAGATCAATAATAGACAGACAAATAAATACATACATAGAAAAAGAGAAAACTTGGACTGGGCCTAGAAATGTGTGCAGGTGTCAGTCTTGTACAACATGGGCCTGCACCCCCATGCACCCACTCACACCCACACACATCCACATTCTCCTCACTCAACACTCTCAAACAGTTTGTATTTCATCCATTTTTCAAAATTCTATTCCATCTTGATTCAAAACCATCACAGAGTTCAAACATTCCATATTTTGGATTTTGTTGAATAATTCCTTCCATTAACTTAATTGTGGTACGTCTGGTTTCAACCAATTTTTTTGTTATTTGTTTAATTGCTGTTACTCTCAATATTCTAAAAATATATTTATCTGTTGTAAGAGCCAGTGCATTGAGAGTTTTTCCTAAAGTGATAATTTTCTCGACCTAAGGAAAGACTACATTGGACCAGAAGCGTTTTAAGACTAGGGCTGGCCCGAATTATTTGAATATTCGAGTATTCCATGGGGTGAATTGTGCCATTGATATATATCTCATAAACTGTAATGCAAGACAAATCCATAAGACAATTACTTATTTAAGGTTTATTTAAAGTAAATAAAGTAAATATTTTACAAAGATTGAAGGACAATTTTCTTAAACAAGGCCTAGCAGATCTAATGGTTTTACCTGCAAAGCTCACAACGACAAAGTCACCATCATCATCTTTCTGACCATCTGAACTCTCATCAGTGGTGTTGTTAAGTGGAATGGAGATGTCAGTCTCTTCTGAGCTACTGTAGACAATAACTTTCTTTTGGTGACCAGCGTAAACAGCCATGCCAATGGCACAACTCTCAGAAATGTACTTTGCACTAGCTGCTCCAACCTTGTAGAACCAACTGCCACCTGGCATATGTGATTCCCCCTACATTTATGCCTTTAAATCAAGGCTCAAAACTAGGGATGTGAACAATGTGTCGACTCAACGGTCGATTCTCGACTCGTGCTCTAAACGACTCTAAAAATAGAAATCGATAAATCGTTTTTCAAAATAAAATTTTTTTTTTACTTATTTTTATGTTTACATTTTTTACATAGCCTACAAACTTCTTCAATGTCCTTTAAAAACAGTGTAACCCATTTCTGTTTTCAAAATAACCTATTAAAAATGATCAAAATACAATAAATCCTTGTCTTTTTTTTCAAATGGGAGAGCGGTGTAGCGGAAGTGACTGCTACTGCTAGCTTTTTGCACACGTTACACTAACGGTCAGTTCTGCTACACCGCTACGTCTCCCAAGAGCGATCTCTTCTTCTGTCCTTTCATGACAATGGCATCTTCACTTAAAAGTCCGGTGTGGGATAGTTTCCTAAAGATTGATGACAGAACAGTTCAGTGTAAAATATGTCTCATCAAGTTTGCTTACCATTCGTCCACAACCGTGATGTTGAATCACCTGTCAAAGAGGCATCCCAAGCCTTCCAGCCGGCAAGGCAGCATCGCGGACTTTACGGTGAGATCCGGTCACTGTGATAGCCGCCGGGCTGAAAGAATCAGCGAGTTGACAGCTAAGATGATAGCCGGAGATATGCTGCCCATGAGCGTAGTAGAGGGGACGGGATTCCGCGATCTGATTGCATTTCTCGAGCCAGCCTACACAGTGCCATGTCGCCAAACGATGACTGTGAGGCTGGAGAAAATGTATCGTGAAGCAGCAGCCTCCCTCCGCGCGATCCTGTCCTCAGCCGATAAAGTGGCGATCACCACTGATGCCTGGACAGCTTTGACGACTGAGTCATACGTGACGGTAACCGTTCACTTTTTCACCGACTGGGTTCTGCAGAGTGCGATCCTCCAGACCCGCTCAATGCCAGAGAGGCACACTGCTGAGAACATGGCTCACGTCCTGCAAACCGCCGTTGACAACTGGGGCATAGCCGGTAAAGTGGCAGCCTGCGTGCACGACAACGCGTCCAACATTCTGCTGGCAAACTCCCGTTATCTGGAGTGGGAATCACACAGATGCTTTGCCCACACGCTGCAGCTGGCAATCAACGACGGCTTCAAATTGGGATCTGTTAGTACCGTTGTCGGGGGTGCAAGTCGCCTTGTGTCCCATTTTCACCACAGCACAGTGGCAACCGAAGCTTTAAAGGGAAAGCAGGCCGAACAAAATCTGCCCCCGCACCGCCTGATCCAGCACGTAAAAACGAGGTGGAATTCCATCTATGACATGTTCGACCGCCTACTGGAGCAGCGCTGGGCTGTAGCAGCAGTCTTATCCGACCGGGACTTCACCAAGCTGTCAGATGCGCGTACCCTCGAGCTGGCAGACGCAAGCTGGCACGTCATGGAAGAACTGTTGCCTGTGCTGAAGTCACTTAAATGTGCCACAACTGTTATGCCCCGGTCTAGGGGAACCCAGAGGCATAACACAAATGCTACAATCCCACTCCCCGATCCCCAAACCACCACACAACAACGTTTCTAAAGTAAGATCTTAATTTATTGGAAGTGAGAAATAATGAACACAGGCAACATAAATCTTCGGGGTGAGTTAACGTCAAAACCTATACTGAAGCAAAACAAAAAGTGATCCCTAATCTAAACGTTAAAGAAAACAAGAGACAACCTGTAAAAGAAAAGACGACTCACCCCTACGGACACACCATCATAACACAACAAACTAACACATAACAAAGAATGATAAGCGTGGTTCGGGGAATCGTGAGCGGGTGCTGCTGCTGTCAACCAAGCCTCCCCCTGCGTGAATCTGGCGGAGCCTTATACTGCCCGGAGGTTGATAGTGGGCCAATCATCACCTTCCACCACTTAGGAGGCAATCACCCGCCCCTGCAGCTGAAGAAAAGCTCACTCACACACAAGAGGTCTCACTCCCACACCAAACAAAAGGAAAACAAAAGGAAAACAGCACAGAACCAGGAAGATACGGCCCAGGGTCGTAACACCCCCCTTCCTAAAAATCGGACATTTCCCCCAGAAAATGTTCGATTCACCAAATCCGAAACATAGCGTCCGCCATTACATTATCCTTACCCCTCTTAGGATGTATAGCTACTGCACCAGCAAAGACCACCGCATCAGCCTCTGGTTATTCCTCATCTGTGCCAGGAAAACCAACGGGTTGTGGTCTGTATGGACCTCGACTGGCACCGAGCTGGACCCCCAAAGGTTGGAGGGCAAACAGCGGCGCGCATAACAGGGAACGAAGAATCAGTGTCACTTAATTTGGTTTCGACTTCATACGGACCACAGAACTTTGCCTGAAGGGCAGAACCAGGGATTGGCAACAGTGTTAACCCTTTATCACCAACTTCGAAATTTCCCCGCACAGTTTTGTTCGCATTTTTTTTAAATTTTATCCTGAGACGCAGAAAAGGCGCTGTGCGCGGCCCCGCGGACCAGCGGAGCAGGAGGAATAACCTGCTTTGGTTTGCCACTAACCTGACAGACAGGGCACGAGCGACAAAATTTGGTCACGTCATATTTTGATCCAGGCCAAAAGAAGTACCGCCGGATAAAATGGTACGTCTTTTTAATACCTAGATGGTCAGCAAAGCTGTCATGTGCCAAACTGAGTACCTGAGAGCGAAATTTTTGAGGCACGACAACTTGTTGACACGACTTCCAACCTAGATCACCAGCTTTTGGTAGATACCACTTACGCATTAACACACCGCCATTAATGCTGTACCCACAGGGATTCCCAACCCTGGGGTTGGCGGCAGTAGAGAGGCAAGTAACCAGAGTCTGATCGGCCTGCTGGGCTTGGATAAACTCAGTTCTGTCGACTTCAAAAGAGAGCTTAGCGTTAGAGGGCAACAGGTTAACCGGCACACATTTTCCAGGTTTAACACAGGACATTTCATTTTCCACAGAATCTTTTTCAGAACACAGAAAAGAGTCAGATAAATCAACACCATCAGACTTACGCGTCTGCGTGCGTGTCACAGCACAGGCAGGGAACACAGAGGACATGTTGACAGCAGCAGGAACAGCAACACTAGGCTCAGCGATGGGGTTTTCAACCACTTCGGGGGTTGCAAAAACTTTTCCCCCTGCGAGATCGTTTCCGAGAATCAAAGCCACACCGCGCACAGGGAACTTAGCGCGTATCCCAATTTTCACCGGACCCGAGACGAGAGGAGAACGCAAGAACACAGTGTGCAGCGGTACTCGAAGTATACTCATTTTTACGCCCCACACAGGGACCTCCGAACCACAGGATGATTTATCTGAGAACGGTAGCACATTATCTAACAGGAGCGACTGTGTGGCTCCCGTGTCACGCAGTATAGTGATTGGCACCTGATCTTCCTCCCTTCCCGTCAGCGACACTAAACCTTTTAGGGTGAAAGGCCGGTAAATGTCAGCCACGCAATCGTTTTTATTCTCGTTTATGCCGACATGTGCCAGAGAAGGGACTGACTGAACCAAACCCACACTTTCGGGGTTGCGCGCGCTCTGCTCTTTCCGACCGAGAACAGGACAGTGAGCCATAACATGGCCCATCTCACGGCAGTAATAACATTCTGGCCTGCCAGGAGACATCAGATTAGCGGAAGATCTGGGAGGTGACGCTCTAGAATTTTTCACAGAGTTTGACAACGCCGGTTGCTCACGGCGCGCAGTGGAAAAACTAACTCGGTGCGTCAAAACAAACTCATCGGCAAGCACGGCCGCTTTTGACATCGACTCTACTTTCTGCTCATTTAGATAGACCACAATGTTTTCTGGGAGGCACGTTTTTAGCTCCTCCACCAGGAGTAACTCGCGGAGCTGAGCAAAATTTGCAACTTTACAAGCGGCCAACCATTTATCAAAGAGTATCGTTTTCTCACGGGCGAACTCCACATGAGTTTGTTTGGCAGCTTTCTCACACCCTCTAAACTTCTGTCGGTATGCTTCAGGGACCAATTCGTAAGCTCTTAATACAGTGGTCTTAACAATATCATAATTCAGACTTTCTTCTATGGACAGACTATTGCAAACCTCCTGTGCTTTTCCTATCAATTTACACTGTAGCAACAGGCACCACACTTCAATCGGCCACCCCAATGTTGCTGCGATGCGTTCAAAAGTCTTAAAATACGAGTCAACATCATCCTCTCTAAATGGTGGGACTAAGCGAATTTGCCTGCTAACATCGAACCGCTCAGGTGGAGCAGCATAAGGGAGCGTACTCACAGGGGTGGACGTGCCGGGAGACCTCTCAACCTCCATAGCCCGTATGCGTAAACGCATGAGCTCGCACTCCTTTGACTTGAGCTCGCACTCCTTTGTCTTTGTCTGCAGCTCCACCTCTCCCTATACTGAAGCAAAACAAAAAGTGATCCCTAATCTAAACGTTAAAGAAAACAAGAGACAACCTGTAAAAGAAAAGACGACTCACCCCTACGGACACACCATCATAACACAACAAACTAACACATAACAAAGAATGATAAGCGTGGTTCGGGGAATCGTGAGCGGGTGCTGCTGCTGTCAACCAAGCCTCCCCCTGCGTGAATCTGGCGGAGCCTTATACTGCCCGGAGGTTGATAGTGGGCCAATCATCACCTTCCACCACTTAGGAGGCAATCACCCGCCCCTGCAGCTGAAGAAAAGCTCACTCACACACAAGAGGTCTCACTCCCACACCAAACAAAAGGAAAACAAAAGGAAAACAGCACAGAACCAGGAAGATACGGCCCAGGGTCGTAACAACAACTGCCCTGTGCGGGGAAACAGAGCTGTCCATTTCCATGGTGCACCCAATTACAGCCACTTTGCTCTCCCGTTACCTGAGGCCGACAGAAGGCGAGTCACCAAAAGTGAGGGAATTCAAAGGGAAGGTAGCAGAGTCTCTCTCCTCTCGCATAGAGCCTGACAACACGGACACAGCGCAGAAAGCGGCCTTGGTCGCATCGTTCTTGGATCCGCGAAACAAAAACCTCCGGTTTACAACCGACGAAGTCAGAGCAGCTGTCCACACAAAAGTTGGCGATATGCTGTCCAATCTCCCGGCCCCACCAGCAGATCATCAGGAGGAGCAGGCTGTCGCACCGATCCCCGAAAAAAGAGCCAAACATGCTGATGCCATGCTGGCCTTTTTCGGAGACGAGTACTTCACCGAGGAGCCAGCTACAACTGCTCGGTCAGAATTGGAGCGATACCTGTGCGAAGATAGCATCTCCCCCACACAAGACCCTGCTCTCTGGTGGAAACTTCACGAGAGCAAGTACAAGAGGCTGTCCCGCTTGGCAAAGCACTACCTCTGCATCCCTGCCACATCCGTGCCTGCAGAGAGGGTTTTCTCCGCTGCGGGCTTGATCGTCAACAGGCTACGCTCTCGCCTCCTCCCATCTCACGTGGACATGTTAATCTTTCTAAATAAGAACAAGTCCATTGTTGAATAGAAATGTTAGGCTATGATTTTTCACTCGCTGCTATGCATTTTTTCTTTTGTTAGCCAATATGTTTTAGGCTTTAGCCCAGCCTACATTGGAATAGCAGACCGGAGTTATTTTAGCCTATAGGCCTTTTTCTTAAAGTTTTCAAATCCCAGTTTGTGATATTATAGTTAAATGTGATGTGCTATGTGCCAATTTGGCTTTCGCCTAATGTTTGTATAATTAATTCGGCGCCATGCCAATTTATCAAAAGGTTTTCGTATCAGAATTTCGTTGTTTAGCCTCTTTTTTTTGTTTATTAAAATGCATAATATAGCCAACAAAATAGCCTAGTAGAGCAAGGTTATATTATATAGCACCTATTATTATTATTATGACCTACTAATTATTTATTGGAGTGTAGGCCAATTTAGCCTAATTATAGGCTATTGTTTTATTCAGTTAATTCTGCCGTATGAAATTTTGTAATAGCCTCGATAGGCATAGGCCAACTGTTATTTAAGCTACTGTTTGACAATTGTGTAGGCCTTTAATTTTTAATAAACACACTTTGACTTTGAAAATCCTCTAATTTTTATTATCAGAGTTTTGGTGCAACATTTTAATTCTAAACAGCGTTTGATCGAAGTTGTTCTTACTTACCTCCATTGTTCATAATATTAATGCAGCACGCACAGCCGATGAATCAACGGCGGGAACTTTCCCAGATCGCAAAACAATGCCGTTGCCTATCTTGCTCGAAAATATAAAATATGTAGGTAAAGCTTTACATTACGTAGACACTCATCAGCATTAATTGATACTTAACTAATGCCTAGTTCATCCTGAGTTAATGTAGGACTCATGTAATACTCATAGATGACTCAGCCATGAATGAATGGTTACTCCATCAGTAACTAATCAGAAGTCAGTCTTAATTACAGACTGAGTCTTTAATGATAATTGCTTACCTAAGACATCTATTACAGATTAACTCAGACATGTTTCTTAAAATGTATTCATACTATTAATTAATGAATTACCATCACTGAAAACCGTGGATTTGAAGTCCCATACATTAATTAATAGTTATGTGTCCCGCTAAGTAAAGTCACAACATTATGATATATTATAGATCATTACCTAACGATGAACTAAGACGGGTTAAGAGCATGATTTCACTTTAATATGGTAGCATGGATAACCAATTTTTCTGGAACCAAAAGCTTTGCAGAAGCCTTCCTGGTGGACTTCTTAATAACCAAAAGTAATACATTTTGTAAAATTCATTAAATCTTCAAATGATGAAGTTGTTTAGATGAGGAAATGTTATGAAATAAGATTTGTTCAGCTGTGCACCAGCACAAGCACCTTTCCAAGGCTCGGAAGTTGCCAGGTCTAATGGTTAGAAATAAGTAAAAATGTGTCAACTAAACTTTTACACTCACCACATACTTTGACCTTTTGAAATTTAGAAGACATATTAATGTTGGTTTCTTCAAATATTGTATTTCTGATTAATCAATTTCAGTTAGCCTTATACATAGGATAGGCTTTATTTTTTAGGAATAAATAGGCTAATTAAATTACTGATAGTGATAGGCCAACCTTTTCTCAGAACACACTCAAGATTTTTATTTAATTAATGATATATTTGTTTTTGTAAATGCCCTCATCCAGTCATGTTTTTTCTCACTAATTACAGGACGTTACTAGACAGATCTGGCAACCCACATTGAATTAGTCTATTTTTTACCAAGCTGAAAAAAAATGTATGGGGGTTGAAGTATTCTCCAAATAAGGTTAAAATGCACGGAACAGCAACCACTCTATCTCTATAGAACATTTGACAACACAGGGGAGGCGCAAGATCCTCCAGAGCTGCACGTGAAGTTGAGAGGAGCACCTCAATCCTCTATTATAAAAACCAATGGGCCGTGAAGACGTCGAAGAAAACCACTGGACAGAAGCCACAATGTACAAGGAGACGAACACCATGCTAACGGGCCGAAATGGACAGAAGGCAGACGACAAAAAGAGGTTAGCAAACTACCAGCTCAATATTGTTCTTATGATTTGTATTGCATGAAGTAAAGTTAGCGGTGACATGTTACAAAGCATTCTTAAAAAGGTAGGCTACGTCTACGTTAGCTTAATGGATGTTGTTTGCCTGGAGCCTGGAGTAACGTTAGCCGATTGGATAACAAGCTAGCATTTTACGTTATAGTCCATGGGCCAAGTCCCAAAATGTCTCTTATTGGTAGGTATTGTATATCCTATACATCCCAAGAAGAGGTTTTGATGTGATAAACCTTTTATATTGGTAGCTTTTGTTTTTAGTTATCCCCTCTCAAAGTATAGGATAAGTGAGGTCACACTGCAGGTGAATAGGGTAATATTTTTTACTTATAGATATCATCATGAAACTTTGCCAGTTGATTACTAACATTAAAACAATTATTTTTCAAATTACAATTTTTTCAGAAATGTTTGAATAAATATGCAAATTTGGCAATATCGAACTAATCATGTGAGAATTGTTTTTACAAAACAGAATATGGATAAAGGTTTTTTTTTCATTTTATAAATAAAGAAATACTATCAAAAATAGTGTTGCCTTTTCAGCATGTTTTTAAGAAGAAATTGTATCACTGATCAGACAATTAACAACATATGAACAAACCCTTCTGTAATGACTTTCAGAATAGTGCTGAGAATTATTATGGAAAGTTAGATATAAGTGCTTCAAAAGTTGATTTATGATACATTTTCGGATGTCTGATGTTTACACACACTTTTTGTTCCTTTCTTTCAGTAAAATCTCCTGAAGAGTTGATCGAGCGTTACTACAAGGTCCTTGGGCTTGTCAATGGTGGCTCTGTCAAATGAGATGCCTACAGCAAGATGAAAGTTGACAGGAACACAATTGTGTATCTATCAGCAATTGCAGATTAGCAGCATTCATGCTAGTAAATGAAGATTGCTTGATATTATTATATTTTTTTTGTGTATGTTCATTAAACAGAAATTGTTAACGTTTTAGGTAGAAACTACTTTGAATACAATAAAACTGTTAAAATCCCAAATGATGGTCTTCAATGAAATTAATATAGTAGCCTATGTTAAATCACGACAGGAATGCAGACCTTTATATTATAACAGTTTTGTACTGATTGTATATTTGTCACCACCGTCTGAAAGAGAAATCATACTCTTAAACCGTCTGAGTTAATCCTTAGGTAATGATTTGCAAATATATTATAATGTTGTGACTTTACTTAGCGGGACACATGACACTTAAATAACCATTAATTGACATGGTTTCCCATGCTACCAATGTTCTTAGCCCGTCTTAGTTAATCATTAGGTAATGATTTGCAAAAATATCATAATGTTGTGACTTTACTTACCGGGGCACATGACACTTAACTTACCATTAATTGACATGGTTTTCCATGCTAATATATTAAAGTGAAATAATGGTCTTAAACCGTCTTAGTTCATCGTTAGGTAATATATCATAATGTTGTGACTTTACTTAGCGGGACACATAACACTCAACTAACCATTATTTACAATAGTTTTTCATACTACCATATTAAAATGAAATCATGATTTGTACCTGTATTAGTTAGTCATTAGGTAAGGAATTGGAAATATATCTTCATGTTGTGACTTTACCTAGCGGGACACTTAACTATTAATTAATTATTAAGTAACTTCTGGTTGTGGTTATATCTGTTGATACTGCCTGAAAGACCAAAAACAGGACTTAAGGTACGTTAATAAACAGGTACCAGTTCAAATAGTACTGTGAAATGGAGGTTGCTGACATACTGGACTCTAAATTCACGTGTTGTTGGTAAATAATGAATTAATAGTATTAATACATTTTAAGAAACATGTCTGAGTTAATCTGTAATAGATGTCTTAGGTAAGCAATGATCATTAAAGACTCAGTCTGTAATTAAGACTGACTTCTGATTAGTTACTGATGGAGTAACCATTCATTCATGGCTGAGTCATCTATGAGTATTACATGAGTCCTACATTAACTCAGGATGAACTAGGCATTAGTTAAGTATCAATTAATGCTGATGAGTGTCTACGTAATGTAAAGCTTTACCAATATGTATTTACTGTGTGGAATCTCAATCAGTGACAGCACCATGCAGACAGGAGTGCGCACCCAGGTGCACCTTCTCAAGTATTGCAAAAATACCTCTGCCAAAATACACCAAAACATGAATTTTCGTTTACAAATATTTATTTAAAAACGAAAATATCTGTTTTAGTGTGTTAAATTAAATGGTTTTATGTCTGACTTTCTGACAATTTCGTTGCAAAGAGGAGGCGCGCACCATCAACTGCCGATCCTAATTAAAACAACGCCGACACATTTTGCCTGGGAATTGACAGGTTCACAATCCTGCTCTATGCTCTGTGATATTTTGTTTATCATAATTTTTTAACTTCTAAGAATCAACTTAACTTCATAAAAAAAATGCATTATTGGTGTGCCCCTGATGGCAACATTTGAAATATGACGGGTGGGCCAACTGGGCCGCTCTCTTAAAGGAATGCGCAGATCATTTGAACTCTTCAACTGCTGCAGCCGCGGCCCGAAAAAAAGAGAAGAAATCGATCGATTTTTCGATTTATGCCTCCGACACGTCGACTCACAGTAAACGAGTCGTTTAACATCCCTACTCAAAACCCATCTGTACACACTGGTTTTTCCTCCCCATTAACTATCTTACCTCTGCACTACTATCTTTGTTTATATGTGGATGTCTTGGGCTTATGAGCTTTATCGTGCTAACTATATAGACACAAAGTGTAGCATACTGAAGCACTAAAACATGTGTCAAATGTTTTCAAACTTGTCTATAATTGTTCAGACACAATAATCAAAAAACCTTGATCATGGAAATTTTACTTTTAAAGGCAAAAAACTGTTTTTTGAGCTTAAATGTGCTTATATCTTATTCCATGTTTCTCCCTTCTTTACAGGATGAGTTAAATGGATGGCTGTTCTTAAATATGTGGTCACATTTCCAATTTCTTCTATGGTTTTCTAGAAACAAGGGGTGGCATAACTTCCCCAACGGCACAACTTAGGCCACTCTCCCCTATTAGGGCTGTCAAGCAATTAAACAAATCAATGTAATTAATTACAGGCTCTGTGATTAATTAATCTAAATTAATCGCATACTTTTATGACACTTTTATGCCTGTTTATAAACAGCTGTATAGCCTACTACAGTTTGTTTCTCTCTTTTGCACCGGGTCAAAGGGCATTATAGAAGTGCGATTAATCTGCGTTAATTTTTTTTATCGCGTACATTTTTCTGTGATGAATTAATTGAAATTAACGCGTTAATTTAACAGCCCTAATATACATACATATATTTTTTTTTCTCCATTCCATTTTTTCAATATTTAGCCTATACAAGTTGTATATACAACAATACAAATGAAACGCTCATATAAAATAAATATTATAATTATTTGAACTTTGACCTAGTTTGCTGCTGACCTTTCAAAGCGCAACCGGTGTGATTAGCACAGTAGAGAGAGAGCGAGAGAGATGGAGGAAGAATAGATAAGCCTATTTGTTTCCCTTAACTCTATAACATTAGCGCGATCGCGGCAGGAAAAGCAATGCTTGGCAAAATGCTAATGTTAGCTTAGTTTAGCTGTTTGTGTACGTTCGCTACGCAGCGCTGCGCCCATCAACAGTGACTGGCTTGCATCATGGGAATACCCGGTCAATAATGGATATAATATGGACACAAACTAATATCAATATTGGATCTTTGTATGGATTTATAAATCCCCGGAAAGATGCACGTTCCTTGATTAATTGAAGAGCTCATGTAAGGGTTACGAGGGCACAGACGACAGCTGATTTGGCACTACACAGCTGTTCACTTCCAAGGGGAAAAAGTAAGAAACTCCGACTCTATTACCGTTAAAAAGGTATTAAATCATCAACAAACTGCGCAACTTACTGTCTCGGGTCACACACTAGGTTTCAGGGAGTACAATGGGATTGTTAATGTTGTTGTTTCAGATGGTGTGTTTTTTTTTTTAGAATGAGTATTCGAATACTCGCTCGTATAATACTAGTATTCGAGCCTGTAAAATGGTATTCGGGACAGCTCTATTTAAGACTTCTCAAATTAAGTTGTTATCTTGTTAAAACGGAGGAAATAAAATGTATGATTCCATGTAGGTTTGGTAGATATGAGCTTTTTCATGAATACTCAAAGGAAAAGTAAGCAAACACATAAACTAATTAGGATTTAGCTAAAAGAACATTCACTGAAGACAGAAGGGTCATGCCATATTTGCGTGCAGTACATCCGTAGTAACTGGCCCAAGCCCAGGGAGCACTTCAAGACATCCATCATGTCTCTTTTTTTAGTCCATGAAAATGGCACAGACCTGATGCACTGAATGAGGAACTATTTGTTCTTCCATATGCCAGTACTTGTAATCGGTTTCTCAGGATCCTGCCAAATTTGCCTTTTGCCAACAAGGACCACATGTTTCCACATAGGAAAGTCTGGCAAATGGTGCGCTGATGATTTTGTGATTTGGGCTTCGGCAGGAAAAAATCCTGATACAGTCATGCGTTTAATTGTTACACCTTACTTTGTTTCGTCTGTTCTACTTATGATTATTTGCCCACATTCAAATCATAAAAAGACAACTGTCTATATGGCCGGTAAACTTTTATTTTTTTAAATATCATAAATATACAATACATAGGTAAAATATGTATCATACCTTCTTTCTTTCTGCCTGTAGTAAATGCCCACCCACCTTATGGTGTGTTTTGTCTGACTGTTGACACCCACAACCTGACATGTCCTTCTACCTACACTGTTAAGACATTGTAATTTTAGGACGTGTTTTTTTTCATTGGCCACAGTTACGGTCGCCAATGAAAAACTGACTGAAAGTTAGCCAGCCCTTCAGGGCTGCTAAATAAACATGCATTGGTTGCTCAGGTTCACAACCTTTCCACAAGGCTCAACAATGTGCTCTAATGGAAACATTTAATGTTGCGCTAAAGGCAGGTTTTTTTCTCTTTGTCACACTGAATTTCATTTACAAAAAGGTTTGTATACAGAAACCAAATGTAGGTGAAAATGTATGGTAAACCATGAATACTTTAGTAAATACACTGCCTTGCCTTGTCACAGGGTCAAGCAACCCAATAAAAGAAAAACGTGTTAAAAATATATACATATTTTAATCCCCTTATACAGGTGCACTTAGAAGCACTGCTCACAAATCAGTCCATTGTGTATTCTGGTGACTCATTTTCACAGAGGAAGTAAACCCTGTGGGGTGAGTTGACCCTAAAAGAGCCAGGAAATTAGTTTTTTCCTGCTGAACTTGGCTATATCTCACTTTCTAGAGGTGCTTGTCCCACTCACTCACTCTCAAGGACCAAGCCAATCTCCCTTTGTAAATAGAACTATGTTTTATAATTCCCCCCTCTCTCTCAGATGACCATATCAATAATGCAGAGGAACCGCATCTGTCCAGGGCCATGAGATTATTTCTCTGATTTGGGCTGACAGTTATGGTAATAGTTTGGCAAACAATCTACTCTAGCAACAATGACCACAGATTACAGCTGTTTTCAGATCAAAGAGACTGCAGAGAGGCCCATGATTGATTGCTCACCAGGAGACAGTCAGGCAGTTCAGCCCCCCACATCTCACTTTTGCCTATCTACTCTGATAATGGAAGAATTCCTTTACTTCTAATCTTCCGGTGATTTTTGTTATTTTTTATTTACCAGAGGTCCCACTTAAGAACTCAAAAATTAATTCTTAAACAGGTTTAAACACTAGTTGATAAATTGTCTAGAAATGTCACGTCATAAATGTTTACCAATATCCAGTGGCGGCTCCTGACAATAATCTCAGGGGGGGCAAATGTTGCCATGATGGGTAAAATGACCCAAAATGAACCTAAATCAGATAGCTAATATGACAATGTCATATTGCATTTAACAGTTTGTTTTTCCTGTTCATCTGGCATAACCACTCTGGCAACATTAGACAAGCATTGTAGGTACTGTACAGTATTTTTGGACATTAACTGAAATGCTCATGTTATATGTTCCATACGCCCGGTCTGACCTTGGTAAAACTGCTTTTAGCCACAGTGCCCCTGACCCCTGGAACAGCCTACAACATCGAATTAAAATAAATACACTCATAACTGTTAACCAATTTAAAGTTATTATTTTGAATCAGCCCCACTCCATGTGTAACTGTTTAATTGTTTTAATTAGGCTATTCTGTTTTATTCAATTGATCTGAATGTTTTAATTGTTGTTGTCTCTTTGTAAGATTGTTGTGTATTCTCATTGTATATTGTGTATCTGTCTCGACGTCATTGTAAAAGAGGGTAACCCTCAATTGATCTTTCGAGAATAAATAAAGGAAAATTAAAAATTAATTAAGTTAGTTAATTTCTTGAATAAAATAATTTTATAATGATTTAACTATCCGGCTGTGGCCATCACAGATAACTTGTCGCCAGTGTGCTGTGCTCCTCAGATAGGCTTCCTTTAAAAGTTAAGAGACCTGCTCTATAATTAATCACAATAATCTGATTGATTTGACAGTTCTGATTAAACAAAAATGGATGCTGGCAGCATATGTGCAATCATCACATTGGTTTGCGTTACTACTGTCTACCTTTCTTTATATGTCCATGCTGTCTACAGCACCGTTACTTGGTAGGCGGGTTTATGCCGCGGACGGACAGCAGCTGTTGAACGGCGCAGGCTAGTCCATATGCAGATTGATGTTTAATGTTTGTTTTACCTTTTCTGAGAGATGATGCATAGGGGTGACACCCGAAGTTATCCATGTGGTGTCTGTGCTGCCATCAAGATGGATAAAAATTAAAAAGCCAGTATACAGTCCATTATCATCATGCAGCGGCAGCAGAACAGACCGTTAGCGCCTTAGCATCCTGCTAGCCTCGTTAGCCGTTCAAACGAGCCCTGTGAAAATCCGCGTTTATGCGATCCCCCAATCCATCTTGGTAGATACTTGCTTGGTGGTTACATTTTGTCTGGAAAGGGCCTAGTCCTTTTAATGACATGATCAAGTAGCTTATCAAGTAGAGTTGATATTAGTTATGTTGGTCTTGAATATGACCATATGAATTATGACCATATGAATATGAATTATGATTATAAAAAAAATTAAAAATAAAATGTCATCATTATTATTATCCTTATTATATTTTTGTTTTTTGCTGGTATGGCTCAAGAAGGGCGTCGCCCTATCGCCCTCTATGGGCGAGCCGCCGCCAATATCCAAATGTTTGACAACTCACATCGAATTTCTTGCAATAGATTACTACATTTTTTTAGACAATATACAGTAGTAGCCAATATAACACAAAAGAGTGCAACAACGATTTATGGTTTCATCTGGTTTTAGTTTTTTACAGGCATGTATATACTAAAACGTTAGCCTTTAGGAGACAACCTAACTCTGCCATGGCAGCCAGCTTTAAAGGTTCAGTAAGCGTACTGGTCAGTTTAGCCAACTTCCTATCAGTGACTGCAGTTAGCAGTCCCCTTCCTCGTCCCCACATTAATGCACTGCGGTCTTCGCGCAGCGAGTTATCTAGCATCATCATGGATCCATAAGTGTGATAAAACATGATAAAAACCATCAAAACAGACATTGGGAAGTATTTTTACCTGCTCCACCATTGTATGCGCATACACATTGACTCATCTGTCGCTCTGCACATGCACCGGCAGTGAGACGGGTGCCGGTTTGTAGCGTTCTCTCTTCTGATTGGTTATCAGTAGTGGGATCCCCGAAAAATTTATTTGGCGATTACATGCAGAGCGAGTGACTGAGAGATCGGCTTTATGAAACGCGCACACTATATAAGTGATCACTGTATGAATAAAGAGCGATTTAACACTTATATTAAAGAGGACCTATGATGCTTTTTGACTTTTATGACCTATAAACGTTGTTATGATGATTCATAGTCATGCTTAACCATACTAAATTATCAAATAATGACTTACATGCATTTCGACGTATTCCCTGCTGACCGTCTGGGGTGTCTGTGCAGAGCACTAAACACTATTCTAGCCAGTCGAGAAGTCACGTCTTCAAAGCGGTCTACCCTTTCATAATTCGTGACGTCGCATAAAAATTTGTGACGTGACCACGCGGATGTTTCCATGTATGGTAATGCTGTCACTTCCCTGTTCGCGTCTGCCTCGCGCCCTTATAGGTCCATGCTCGCGCTTCCCGCCACTGAAAGTGTTCCGGTAACCAATCACAACGGAGTGGGGTTTGCAAGAGGGGGGGAGGGTAGCGGAGATGGCCGATGCACAGGCGGAGGGAGCGGAGATTGCCGAAGCACACACACTCAAGTGTTGACAGGACGTGCTGGATCGCCAAAATAAGAGAAAGAGCTTCCCGAAAATCTACATAGTTTTTTGTGATGTGATTCGTGTCAGGTTGCTCTATAGCAGTGTAAAACAAGAAATTAAGACCAGAAAAGTAGTATAATAGGTCCTCTTTAACATAAATAAATCGCTTACTTCACCTTTAAATATATATTTCCCATTGCTTTTTCTAGATGATCACATATACCTGACCAGAAATTTTTACAGTATATTTTTTACAGCATATATTTTTGGCACCAGTTCTACAACTAGCACCTGCTTTTCTGTGTTCACTAGCAACAACCTAACAAAGAGAAAATGTTGGATAAGTATATTGCAGTATGGTTCTTGTACTTTCTACCATTACCATGTTTTTATTAGTGCTGTGAAACGATTCAAATATTTAATCGCGATTAATCGCATTAATGGCATAGTAATCACAATTAATCGCACATTTTTATCTATTCTAAATGTCCCTTGATTTCTTTTTGTCCCATAATTTCTCAATTTAATGCTCTTATCACACCTAAAAAAAATCTAAAATATCATGATATCCATTTCAGTGCAAATAAAGCACAATGTGGGTTCCGGTTCCTGCTTCAAAATAAAAGTCAAAATTGACATGTTTTGCCAGTTAAAGGGGACATATTATGCCAAATCTCGGTTTTAAAGGTGTATTTCCATGGTCTACTAGAAGAGGTTTTCATGGTTTATTGTTCAAAAAACCCATCTCAACCTATCTCAAAAGGTTATTTTGACATCTACCCCCCTTCGCAAAAATCCTAGTCTGCTCTGACTGGTCAGATCTACATGGGCGTGCATGCACCGCCCTGCTCATTTACTCTATACCTACCTACATGGGCATGGCACACGCCCAGCTGTCAGTTTTGTTTACTTTTGGCCAATGCAGCATGGAGATCGATGTAAACATGTTTAGCTTCATTTCTACAGCAAATATCGGCACATTTACCACTTCTAAACCAAAAGCTTTATAACTGAACCTGGTCAGGCAGGAGTCTGAGCTGAAAACTGTGAAAATTGCATCAAGATTTCTGGTTTCCCTGACATTATCCTCAGGTAAATATGTCACCGTCAGTAACAGAATATGAGCTAAGTATTTATGCATAAACTCTCTAAACTTGTAACATACAACGTTTTATGTATGTCTCTACAGGTTAAACTGGGGAATGATCTACAACCCAGTGGAGTGAAAGCTTTGGTTGTGAAGCCATGCTGAGGTAACATGTAAATGTACAGTAACGAGGCAGGAAAGGAATGTATCAGGCCAAGATTCACTGGAAAGGCATTATCTTTTGTAAAAAAATAAAGTATAGAAATAATTACAGTCAGAGCTGCAAATTATCTGACACCCTTTCAATATCTAGTAGATAATGTATAATTTGTATTGTGATCACTCATTTATAATAAAGTTTTATTGTTAAAAAATGTATTGTGTTGCTTACTGTCACTAAAGGATTACTTGAAACTCACATTTTCATAGTCAGGATGTTGGACTAGTTTTCTGACCGATCTACATGCATTGACTTATACGTTTTTTAATTCAACCCTTTATCTATCTGAAGATGTTTTCTTATAAAACAGTATCATTACATTTTAAAAAGACCAAAACCATCCTTAAAAATAAAGCAGTTTATTCAAATCCAGTGAAATGGAAATATAAAGTGTCCATAATTCAAACAAAAGCAAAGCCATAACTTGTATGTAACTGTCCAGTTGTTGCTGGTGGGCCCTGAAGGAGACCACCTGTCCCACCCAGTGAACAGTCCTCTGATGGAACAGATAGTGTGACGGTCCTTGTGGGTCAACGCTCCGTCAGGTCACTCAGATAACTGTTAAACATGGCACAATCAATGTTACATCATGTAGCCTAGCTGACATATCATACATCTGTAGTTATGACAAACTAATGAAAATATATTTTTCTTCTATTATTAAATAAGATAGGCTAGTACTAATAGATTCAGTATAGCCCTTGATCAAGAAGCAACAAGTTCTGAGTGATACTGTGTGCTTTTTGAAATATAATGGACAGGAAACAAACAGCAGCAGAGGCAACTTACAGTATTCCTGTCTATTACACTGGAGATGTAATAGGCCTACTGCTGCGTACCACGACTGCTTGCATAACTACACACTGTCAACAACAAACAAATACTCTTCAGTTTCCAACACACCATACAGTTTCACCGTCTGTTTTCACACAGGGGCTGTCACGGACAGACTCACAGATCTAACCGTTAGCATAAAGCTAACGGTTAAGCTAGCGGACGCTAACACTAACTACTTAACCCAGCGGCATTATCTCACTTCAGTCGGCGTTGGTTATTATAGGAGGGATAAATTAAAGCACATTACACACATTGAACTCATAAACGGACAGATTTGTTTTTAAATGGGACTACTTACATTTCCAGAGGAGAGATGGTGTCTCTCAGTCTTCAAGGCACACAGTCTCCTCCACACTCCAGTATAACGGCAGATCACACTAATAGATTGCCAACCTTTGCTTGGTATAGCCAAACAAAAAATGAAGTAAATCCATTCAGCCCTGGTCTGCTTCGAGGCTGGGGTGTGATGGTAGCTTGAGGATGAGCTAACACTGCAGCTTGCTTCTACTCTGTTGCTGCATTAGCAGTGGAGGCTCAGCTGTGTGTGGTTACCAACGGGGGCGTCTTGATTTGCCAATCAACTGTCGAGTTCTGGTGAGCTTTCCCGTGGGAGTATAATATGTTAATGAAAACCGACCAATTTCGTCATCAGTCTGTGTTTTTTGGAACAGACCATCAAATCCCCCCTTTTTCTAAATAAGTATCCCAGAAGAAACTGACATATTTGTCTTTTTGAAGCTTGTGTGTGCTGGTAGGGACCCCAATAACCTACAAAGTGTGCCCAAACACCGGAAATATTTAGTCTTTCATAATATGTCCCCTTTAAATGGAAATAATAATAGGAAATGTTCAGTTTGAATTAACAGTACCGGTAACTTAACTGCGAGCTACATGTATAGTTTGTGGTCTTGTAGTTGTTTTAACGTTACTAGGTTTTGCAACAGCATGTGAAAAAACTACAACGTTTGCTAGGCCAAAAAGAGCGTTAATCTTAAAAAATTAATGCTGTTAAAATGGGTTTGCGTTAACGCCGTTTATAATGCGTTTAACTGACAGCACTAGTTTTTATCCTTTCAGACATTATCACAGTTTGTAGCGATAGACAAAATATCAAAGCATACGGAATTAATTGTTGAAAATAGACTACTAACGGTAGTTAAGAAAGTGTGGTATGCATGTCTTCGTTTGTATTTATTTTGTGTTTGTTTTTGTCTGTTTGAGGGATGCATTGCATAGAAAATATGTGTATATAAAGGTTTTTAAGATATAAAGGTTTTTAATGGTTCAATTATTGATCTTTTCAAACCTGGAAGATTTCCTCTAATCTACATAGTTGTATAACATATTTGCTGTTCATACTTAACTAACATGTTGACTGCTGACTATAGACCAAATGCTAATGCTAACTAAAAGTAAGTACATCATCAAAAATAGAGTATATTTATGTTTGAAAAAATATAATGTTGATGCCAATGCATGTATACAGCATAGCCCTTAGAAATAATTGATGTTGGCAAAATGTGCTGTGCATCATTGTTTGCTAAGAGTTTGTGTCTAACTACCTTAGATATCCAACAAAGAAGCTCATTATTTATTAACACAACAGCATTTGGGTAATATACATTTGCATATTTATTAAAAAAGAGACAGTTGTGATTAATGACATCAAGCTATGTCACATGTGGATGAAGAGAAAAATCATGGATCCTTGATAATATAGAGCCCTGATCAGTATGCTAGCCTTGACAAGTGTATTAATTTTCTTGTTATACTGAAGGCCTATTTTACACGTTTTGGACCAATAAGGCATTATTATGCAATACTATTACGGCAGTTTAATAAAGCATATATCTTAAGTTTTTACTTAAATATCTTGTAATTTAAGTAAACACTGCATCAGCAAATAGATTACAAGTAAGTAGACTGTATTGAACTGCACGATACTGGTTGGAAATACTGGCTTGTCTACCCTTGATTCAAAGGGGTAGAAAATAAAAAAGGGAATAAAAAATTGTCTTGACGACAAGGACATTGTCAGATAAGTGCAGAAGGGCAGTCAGAGAGCTATTTAGAGTGACGGTAAATGGCCTTTTTACCATTCCAGCTACCCCTGCCCCCTTCCCCCATTTAGGGATGGCATTAGAGACTGCAGACTGACATACATTTTTTATAGCTTCATAAAGTCGTCCAATGACCAGGTCACCCTTCTCATAACTAGGGAGCAGAACGCTTGAAAAAAGCCATTCATCACCATGAAAGGGCCTGCTTGTCCAAGCGCCTTCAAACATGCACACAGTCTGGCAAGAGACGCTCAGCACAAATGCTAACGCACTTCTGCCACTAATGCCAGATGACCTTCTCACATCTATTAGCGGGCTGGCTGACGCAGAGGTCAGACACAAGCCCCTCTTGTCTCCTGCAAAGATTTCAATGACAAGGAATAGAAAATATCATGCAAGATAATGGCAGTTGCCACCAACAAAGCTATCTTTCCCATACATTTTTTTAAACAATAAAAAGTAATATCAGGTGAATAGGAAATAATCTGTGATTAATTACACATGTAAGACATCTTTGTCTCCAAATAAATTGTCCTCTAAATTAGCTGTTATTGTAGAGGTGCAGTTAGAGGTAATATAATAGAATAACATGACATGCTTTTTTAAATGTGTCCCCTTTGATTTGGCAAGCCAGAAAGACCTCCAGTGTGGAATTGGAAAGCCCCTCACAGACAAACCATCAGACCACCAAACCCCATTAGTGGGCAATTAGTGACAGCTGGTGGGTTGTCAGCTTGGTAATGGCCTCAAAAGGAGTACCCATGGAATACAAAAACTACCATGCAACAATAGCAATGCAATGATTTACACCTTGGCGATAATAGTCAAGCTTGTAGTATGGAAACTTATGTCAAATGATCTCCATTTCCAGATCTATAACATGTCCACTAGCACGTTAGTGAATACTATAAATCTGAGTGATTAAATGACATTATTATCACAACAGAAAAGAACATAAATAATGACAGCTTTGAATGTTGAGCCTTGTGAAAATGTAGGTATACTCAGCTTATCTCATCAACAAAGGTGTGCTATTTTAGTGCTCTACCAGTTCCTCCTCCTGCTGGCTTTTCATTTTCAAAAGCAAGGGCTAAACTATGAGAAGCACAAGAGGTGGACGGGCAGAGGAGAAGGGGTGTGTGGAGGAGGAGGGGGTTGAAGTAGTTTAATAATTTATTTAAGAGGGAAAGAAGGCAGCCAAGGGGAACAAATAGTGTTTCTCCCAGAACCAAGCCCTCCTGACCCCGGCCATGCGTACCTGAAGCCCAAGCCCCATCGCATTAGTGAAATTCTTATTTGATGGCATTTTAATATTCTGCCTTGATGACTTTTTAGCAACATTTACTTTCAGAGGTCTCGAGCGCTTCCCCCAGAGGAAATGAAACATGTCAAAACCCATTACGAAAAAATCAAAATTTAAATACCTCAGCCGTGTTAGCGGTAATACACACAATCCCCACCGCTCAGAGGCAAGGCTCACAAACACTCATCTGCTTGCCGGCACGTAATGAGTCTGTTTGATGGCTAAGCGATTTGTGGGTCACCGAGCATACGTTACAGATCCAATTTAACCCTTGATTGCTTGTACTCTGGAGGACCTGAGAAAACGTGTTATTGAAATTTAATACCGGATCATTTCTTTCTCCTCCCATGCAGGGACGAAGGTATTCTTACATGATTCCTTCGATAGTCTGGACAGATAGGGGAGGCGGTGGGAAAAGCAACCAAGGAGGGAAAGGGAGAGACAAGACAACACAGAAAAACAAAGACAAGTTTATGCATGATGAAGGTAATCTTTGCGTCATCTGCAGGTCTGGCTGAACACCAATCAAATTAGCCCCCAAAGGCGCTACACTGAGCACCAACTCAATTGACTATGGGTTTTCTATCATGTGATATATCACCTTTATAAAAAAATGTATTAAGTGTGATGTTGACTGTCAGAGTTGATACTCAAAAAAAGATGCAAGAAAAAAACAGAGATCCTGCTCTTCGACAAGTACATAGCCAATATTATTAAGCAGAAAAAATTAGCATGATTCGACAATTAGTGACAATAGACAAGATTCGACTATAGGCAAGATTCAACCGACTCACATTCGACTATGTACATTTTTTGTCCAGGACAGCTCTACTACACATTTGTAACTGATGAATGGTTTGCACCCTTCTTTAGGCACATTAGTGACCCCTTTTAAAGATTTAAAATGAACCCGACTGCGGAAATGTTTAGAAATATTATCATACCTTACTTATTTACTAATGTTGATAGAATCCATTTTGTTACATTTGATTTTCACAAAACTAAATAATAGTAGAGCTCTGAATGAACCGGGGACTTGCTGGTGATGGGGCTAATTGAGAGCTCAAGTGCGCAGTCGGTAGGCTGCATGGTTCATTCACAGTATTTGTCATTAGACCTGACTGAGGGGAGAGAATAGAGTGAACCGCACCATTCGTGTGTAACCAAGATTTATGCTTATGTCCCCCTGCATATGCTTATTCTACATATCTATATTAAACTTAATAGACTGTTACATTGCTTCTTAACCTCAGCTTCCATACATGATTACCTTTTCTGATTTCTTTGCAAAATGGCATATAAACACGGGGCAGGGTTTTTATCAGCGTGTCAGTGAGTTTGTTTCCAGTGGCGGCCCATGGCTCTCATAATCGTTTTGATACTTCAGGGACTTTATTAAGAATGCTTGCCTTAGAGGCCAATGATAATATGTAAATTTACCAGAGAGCTGAGTAGACCTCTAGACTTTTTCTGTCTACATTTACCCAGGTGCTGTCAGTGATTAAATTATTTTGACACACATTTGTTCAAGTTATTCTAAAACAACATAATTAGATATGATTTTAATTGTTTTGCATTGGACATGTAATCAGCAGCAATTTCTACACAAATGAAAAAACATTTATTAACATGTTTCAAATAGTATTTGCACTGATGACTCATTGTGTTTTGACCCCATCTGAGCCAAAAAAAGGTATTTCAAATGTTAATGTTGTTTCAGTGAAGCTGCCCTAATAAATATATGTATGTTAACAATTGATCAAAGGATTACATGTAATCTGAAAGGCTTTGCTCTTTGTGACAAACCGTTTTTATCTTTAACGGCCATTTTCTCAAAATGAGCTTTTTCCAATACTCTGAGAAAGATATCTCAACTTCTAGACCACTGACATCAACCAAACTTTCTATAATCATTCATAGCACTATTTTAAAGGTTTTTACACAAGGATTTGTTAATATATTGTTAATTGTCTGATTTATGATACATTTTCCTCCTAAAAACATGCCTAAAATGCATTTATAAGACATGTATATAGTATTTTTTGATTTATTAAATTAAAAAAGGCTGTATCCAAAATCTGTTGTGTAAAAACTTTAGAAACTAATATGTGCTTAAAATAAAATAGAGATTTTAACTCTGGCTTTATCCAACATCTCGATTTTATTCTTGAAAAATGACCAAAATGTACGCATAATTGGTTAAATATTGCCATATTTGCATATTTAATATAATATTAAAGAAAAACATGTAATACAAAAAAAATTGTGTTAGTGTCAGTAATCAACTGGCAAAGTTTCATGATGATATCTATAAGTTGAAAAACAATCCCTATTCACCTGGGGTGTCTCGCCTTAATCGCACTTCTATATTGCCCTTTGACCCGGTGCAAAAGAGGTGAGACGATAGCTGAGCTGCACCTGTAGCTTGCTGACACGGCCCGCACGGGATTAAAGAGTAAAGAAAGAAGCAGGGGAAAGAGGCCGAGGGCTTTATGGATGTGTTATGGGCTGCTCTGGGCAAATAAGCATGAAGGTAGGAATACGTCTTTTGTTATTCTCCGCAGTGTCTGTGCATTATTGATTTAGTGGGTGCCTAATTAACAATGTAGGTTCAAAACAGTATCTCAATCTTCCTCTGTGTCTCTGTTTGCTAGCTGCGATCGTCTCCCAAAAACGGACACCCGGGGCCAATCCGAATAGTCTTTTTTGCATAGGAAATTTCCTTTCCTATCGAGATGACCCGGAAGTACTCGGCAGATAGGTGATCCGAATTCTCAAAATGCTTAGGAAATGCATAGGAAAGGAGCCTCGATTCATCCTTTAACCCTCCTTTAGCATAGGTTACTCCGGACCAACCTATGCGAAAGGAAAGGAGATAGTGGTATCCCATAATCCTTTACGGCGGCAAGATTTAAAGCAACAGGCCACCGCCGGAGTTTACCGACTCTACACGAATACGAACGAGAGGTAAAACAGAAGAGAGGAGAGGAGAAGAGAGGAAGATTTAACTCAGCCAAAACAAAATACCCCCTCCCCTATAAAGATAATTAAGAACTCATAAAAGACCAACATCATAATAGTTATTTTCGTAGCATACAATGTACACCATAAGAAAATAAAATACCAACTTCACATTTAATGAAGTTACTGGGGGCAGTTCATTTCAACATCAACATAAGTGTAGCCTCTTTTTATTCCACATGTGAATTGGGATATATGGGAGTGATTCTCACTCTGTTGGCGACAACCTGATTAAAATCAATATGAAAACGCATGGATCAAACGAGCGCTTGTTGTAGTCAATTTTCGGAGAATAGGCTATAGTGTAGTTTCACGCTAGTGACTCACGTCAGCAATACTCGCCGTCGCGCAATGACGTCGGTTAGGAAAAGTGGAGTCGAATTCTTTTGAAACAGTGCTGTCTTTTCCTATGTTCGATAGGAAGCACCTTTCATCTCTCCTTAACCCCGGTGACGTTTAGGGGTTAAGGTATAGGAAAGGAGGCTTATAGGTTAGGAGATTGGACTATTCGGATTGGCCCCCGCCCCCTCTCACTCTGCCTAGCTGGCATACGCCTGTCTTTTTTCCTCCTGTGTGTGTGTGTCTCAATATTTTTGGCTATGAGTAGGACGGTGAATGAGTCGGCATAGGCTATGCGCACCACACTTGTGGCAGTGCAGCGCTGTCTGTTGTGTGGAAGATAGCCAGTCGTCATTTAGCAAGAAGCAGAAGTTACGAGAGACGGGGGGAGAGAGAGAGAGAGAGAGAGAGAGAGAGACCTATACAGTTGTTTATAAACAGGCATACAAGTGGCATATAAGTATGCGATTAATTTAGATTAATTAATTAGATTTTTTTTTTAATCGCTTGACAGCCCTAATATGAATATAGATGTTTTTTGATATCTGACGGTGTTGACATATTTAACGTTTCTTAAACAGAACAAATAGAATTTTTCTAGTAGCAGTTTGGTTTTTCTGTTGATGATAGGTGCTAGTATGAACTACTTCAGGAAAATAAAATTATCAAAACATTTCAAATAACTTCTTCAGAAATTGTAAGTCGGTGTTGACGTATCATGGTTGTGACACAGGACTTTCAAGATTTGTAATGTAAAATATTCTAAAACTACAACACTAATCAGAGCCTTTCTGACTCTAATGTACTCTGCAGAGGTATAATTTGACAAGAGGTCCTTCAAAGTGACAGCTGCCCCTTATTTTGGCTGATTTTATTACATTTTAATGGATTGTCTGACGGTAGTGACAAAAAGTGTCCCCCCACTTTGAAACCATATAAAACATGAATGTGTTGAAGAAAAACAGTTTTTATTGATATGAGAGATTATTTAGTGTTGCTTTTGATGAAAAAAGCACTTTTTAATTATTAAAGTAAATTTTTATCAGGTTTTATTTCATATGAAAGATTGAAACCCTCTCTGTGGACACACTGTTTTGGACGTTGTGAGAAGATAACAAGTGTCATATATTTTACATAAAAAATATTAAATTGGGGGGCGCCTTTAGCTCAGTTGGTAAGGCGTCCCCCTCCCGCCGGGCCCAGCAGCAGACCCGGGTTCGATTCCCACCCGCGGTCGATCTCTGCATGTCATTCCCCTCTCTGCCCCATTTCACCTCTGTCTCTTCGCACTGTCAAGGGAAGCATGAAAAATGCCCAAAAAATATATTAAAAAAAAAAAAATAATTATATATTGGTTGTGTTGAGACGGCAGTCTCCGTTTGTATGTGTGTGTGAATCTGCGTCTCTCCGTTTGTCTGTGTGTGGGTGTGTGTGTGGCTGCCTGCTTCAACGTTTACTTCCTGTTGCTTCAAAATAAAACCCAACTCACGTTTGTCCAGTGAAATGCTATTGTGAAGCCAGTTAAATGCTTTTGTTGTGAAGCAGCAGCCTTAATGCTCTGTTTGTTTAGCAGTAACTTAACTGCTGCGCGCCGATCTAAAGATAGTGTTTTTTAACGTACAAACGTAGTATTTGTCCCACATCTGGTGAATTGGGATCTGGTCATCCTAACTCGATCCCCACACGGGCCTTAAGATACTATTATATACCACACTGTTTTGGTGTTGAACGTTGATGGTGTTCCCCAGCTGAGCTATGTGTTGTGTATGTGTTTTTTTTTCTCTTTTTCTTTTCTTTTTTCTTGTGTATTACACATTGTTTTGTTGATCACTGTTGTCCGGCCCCATCCAGCCGCCCAGAGTTTTATTTTGTTTAAATCAATTTATTTTATTATATAGGCCTAGTTATTTTAAAACTAATATACATCCAGATCAAGGTGTCCTTTGCGGGCTGCTGAGGTTTTTGCTCATCGCCCGGTGGCCGAGCACTGATCCTCTGTGTGTTCCTTGCCCCTTTTTATTTTATTTATTTTTTCCTCTCTTTCTCGTCGGGCTCGCTTATTGGCTGGATGTGGTAGGCAAACAGTGCCTAAATATGTGACTTTTCTCAATTGTGTTGTTCATTTGTGTTTTATATGCACCCACGGTGCTCTGTTTGAACGCTCGGAGCCTCTCTGCATGAAGAGAGGATAGCATTTTCTTTTTCAGTCAAGATGCAACGGAAGTTTAAATCTACATTCAACCTGCCGTCTTCGTCGTTTGGGGATGAGGACATTGGGTTTGGGGGGTGGGGGGGTGGGTTATCCTTAGGGTATTTTCCCTCGCTTTGTTTGGGAAAGTGGGGAGGGTGGGAGGGCTGTATGTGTTTTTGTTCTAGTGGTTTAACTGTCTTTTAGTTTGGGGCAAACTACTGTGTCACTGCATGTGTATTTTGGCGTATAACTTTGTATGATACCCGGGGGTGATGATACAAGCAGGGGGGGGGGGGGTTACCATGGTGAGCTGGAACGTGCGAGGCATGGGCCATCCAATTAAACGAGCAAAGGTTTTCTCCCATCTATATCTCTATCTGCCGACATTGTGTTCCTCCAAGAAACTCACATTAGACCATCAGAGCAGAACCGGCTGCGCAGCAGATGGGCAGGACAGATATTTCAATCCACTTTTTCTAGCAAAGCCCGCGGTGTGGCAATTATTATTAAGAAAAACATAGATTTCAGAAATATCTCTACAGTAACTGACCCGAATGGTCGTTTTCTTATAGTCACTGGGTACCTTTGCTGTGTTCATGTAACACTTCTTAACATTTACGGCCCAAATATTGATGACGCTACCTTTTTCCGTAAAACCTTTGATATGTTACCCGACCTTCTGGGCACAAATGTGATTGCTGCACGGGACCACAATGTAATCCTTGATTGGCATATGGACAGGTCATCAAAGAAAACAAGCTACCCTTCTAACTCATCTACAGTTCTGAAAAACTTGATTTCAACTATTAATTTAGTTGACATCTGGAGAATACAGCACCCCACAGAAAGAGACTACTCCTTTTTTTTCAAAATGCACAATTCGTATTGATTATTTTTTATTAAACTCAAGACTCATACCCAACGTAATAGACACCAAATATCACAAAATTCTACGCCCTTCTATGCTCAACGACAGAATTTTTTGTAAATACATGTCGGGAAAAATCACTTATTATTTAGAGACCAAAGATAGCTCGGATGTCTCTGACTCCACCTTGTGGGAAACTTTTAAAGTGGTCATGAGAGGTTATATCATTTCATATGAAGGGTCTTTAAAGAAATCTAGAGAAACACGTTTGAAAGATATTGACTTGGAGCTCACCTCGCTGGAGACATTATACAGAGGCACAAATGACCCCCAAACTCTGCAAAATATTCTTAGTCTTAAATACGAGTATAACACTATTTTAACGAGTCAAGTGAGTGATCAGCTTCTCAGACTTAAGCAACATTATTTTGAATTAGGCGATACACCACATACTTTGCTGGCCCGCCAGCTCAGAGGGCAACAAGCCAGCAGATCCATACATACAATAAAATCTAGCAAAGGTGTGGCTTTAACTGACCCGAAACAGATAAATAAACGCTTTAAGGAGTATTATCAGGAGCTGTATAAATCCAAAGCTAATGGTGATATCTACGCATGGTTAAAAAAGCTAGACATACCAAAACTAGACAGCGCCTCCCACGAGGCCTTAAACTCTGAATTGTCCCCTGCAGAAATCACGGAAGCTATCAAACCGCTGCATAACGGCAAGAGCCCTGGGCCAGATGGCTTCGTAGTTGAATTTTATAAGAAGTTTGCTGACCAAGTGACCCCGATCCTGCATAGAATGTTCTCCCACTCAGCCGAAGCGAATAGGCTCCCACCAACACTGTATAACGCAAACATGTCTCTCTTGTTAAAACAAGACAGAGATGAAACTAACCCGTCCTCATATCGACCAATTTCCATGCTTAACTTGGATTTAATTTTTTTTACAAAAATTCTGGCAAATAGACTAAACAAATCTATAGAATCCATTATTCACACAGATCAGACCGGGTTCATCCCCAATCGGTTTTAATTTTTCAATGTTAGGAGAGTCCTAAATATTATGTATAACAAATTCGACAGCTCTTCCAAACAAGCAGTTCTGTGTCTGGACGCCGAAAAGGCTTTCGACCAGGTTGAATGGGGGTACTTGCTCAAGGTGCTGGAGGAGTTCGGTCTTGGGGCCCCTTTCATTTCCTGGGTGCGTTTAATATATGCCCATCCCACCGCCTCCATTCTAACAAACCAGGAAAGATCCACACCCTTTGCCCTTCAGAGGGGCACGCGCCAGGGTTGCCCCCTCTCGCCGCTCCTCTTTGCGTTGGCCATCGAGCCCCTGGCTATTAGCATAAGAGGGCACGCACTTATAAAGCCAATATCACTAGGTGGGATGGAACATAACCTTTAAGATATGCAGATGACATCGGCCTCTTTGTAGACGGCCCAGAGAATTCCATCCCCCACCTACTCCAGCTAATTAATTATTTTGGCGACGTCTCGGGTTACACCATAAACTGGCAAAAAAGTGAACTCTTGTCTTTAACAGCAGATCTGGACCCAACATTCCTAGCCAATACGCAGTTTAAAACAAATCTGGTCAGTATAAAGTACCTGGGCATTAAATTATCTAAAAACCCAAAGACACTTTTTAAGTAAAATTTTACGGAAAGATTGAACAAACTAAAGGAGAACATAGAGAAATGGAGAACACTACCGATCTCCCTTATTGGCCGTGTGAACGCAGTAAAGATGGTCTCCCTGCCGAGATTTCTGTATCTATTTCAGAATGTGCCAATTTATATTCCTAAATCTTACTTTAAGTCAATTGATTCTATTATAATGCCTTTCATTTGGGGATATAAAGCACATAGGATCTCAAAAGCCCATCTTCAGAAACCCAGGGAGCATGGCGGACTGGGGTTACCATGTATTTTACATTATTACTGGGCTGCCAATGCTAGAGTGATGGTGTATTGGCAATTTACATATGAAAAAGGCATTAGACCTGATCTGCCCCCCTGGTTGGCAATTGAAAAAAGCTTGGCCCCAAAAACTTCTCTCACTGCCCTCCTTTTCTCTTCTCCCAGACCGCCTGCCTCCTTCAGAGGAGACCACTTTACCTTGTCCAACGGTCAGAGAATTTGGAACCAAATTAGGAAGGCCTGTGAACTATCGAGCACGACCATACATGCCCCAATCTGGCAAAACCATGCCTTCCCCCCATCGTTCACAGATTCAGCATTCAGAGATTGGAGTCGGAAGGGAATAGTAACAGTTGAGGACCTTTATATAAATGGTCACTTTGCTTCATTTGATCAGCTAGTATCAAAGTTTTCACTGTTGAAAGCTCAATTCTTCAGGTATCTACAGTTAAGGAATTATGTCAGACAGAATATACCATTATTTGAATCCCTGCCCGCAGATGACTCATTGTCCAAAATTTTACTGGGCTCACCAGAAGCTAAAAACCTGATTTCATCTTTTGTGGGAATATTTTTAGACCGGCAGGACAAATCTACTTTAAAAATAAAGCAAGCCTGGGAAAAAGACTTAAACATTGGAATAGCTGGGAGGGAGCGCTAAAAAGCATAAAATCCTGCTCTATAAACTCGAGGCTTCAGTTAATTCAATTTAAGGTCACACTTAGATTGCACTATTCTAAGGTTAAACTGCATAACATTTTCCCAGATCTTTCGCCTTTATGTAACAGATGTAAGATTGCCGAGGGTACACTTGCTCACCATTTTTGGGAATGCCCAAATCTTTACAACTTTTGGTGTCTTGTATTTCAGTGGTATTCTGGTGTTTTAAATGTGTCTTTAGCACCTGATTCGGAAACCGCCCTGTTCGGACATTCCACAGCCCTGGAAAAATTGGACCACAATGCACGCATAATCATGGTGTATGGCATGGTCATTGCCAAAAGATGTATCCTGAGGCTGTGGAAGTCCGACTTGGACCCCCAGTTTGATACCTGACTGAGGGAAATGGTGGGCATTCTACATGTAGAAAGGCTACGACATGAGCTGTCAGGTCACCCCCATAAATTCCCCGCTATATGGGGCCCAGTTCTGCGGCACTTACGGAACCAAAAGGTGTGAGGTTTGCCCCAGTTTTGTTTTTGTTTTAGCTTTGTTTTGTTTCTTGTGTATTTATAGCTTATTTTCTTAATAATTTTGTCTTAGTTATTTATTACACTTTTTTTCTGTATTCCTTGTCTGTTTATGTGAGGGAGGGGAGAGGGGGTTGGGTGTTGTGTATGTATTGTTTGTGTTTACTTATTCTGTTTTTTTTGTCCATATGTAAAAAAACATAAAACCACTAAAATAAAAGTAAAAAAAAAAATATATATATATAGGGGAGAACGGGGGAATCTGAGGCATCGGGTAATATGAGCCACCCCCTGTATCTAGGCAACGGAAAACATTTGTGATCATGTGAGATATATGTTTTCAAGCCCCTCTCATTTCCCCATGGCCCTGAAAGAGTGGACCTCATGGTGCTGTGGTAAGCATGTTTTTTTCACCAAAATAGGTATTTTGCATGTAAAAGTAAATGTTCTTGCTGTCAACTTAATCAACTGTTGTGCCAAAGCAAATGTATTCACGTAGAAAAACGTCTATCATACGTGTTGATGAACTACCAACATATGAAACCATGTGATGCTGATAACTGAAGATTAGCCTGAAATGCTAAGAGAGGTAGTTTTTTCTCAAATTGTGGTGGTGGGGGAAAGTGAGCCACTGTCTCACTTTCCCCCACCATGAGGCACAAGTTAAGTTTAGTCTTAAACATATTTTAATGTAATATTACATGACATATGTTTTATTTTAATGTTATTCACATTGTAGAAAAGCCATCATGCCAAGGAAATACACCAGGAAGACGACCTGGGGCTACCACACGGAAAGAGCACCTTCTCTCTTTCCCTGTAACCTTCAGGGCTGGAATGTAGAGTAGGCCTAGTTGTAGAGTATGACAGGCTGATGTTATAATCCAGTTGGGTCTTCTCCTGTGTTCTGAGTCCAAGGCTGTCCTCGCTGGTTCTGATTTTCCTATGCTTTGACCCACAGACTGTGTTCTAATCTAACTGGTTCTATCTTTCATTTGAATCTTATTATTAAAACCTTTTGAATTATAATATGTTGTATTTGATTTTGTATTTTGTTCAGAGTTACTTTCAAGTGTTTAGAAAATGTGCTTTGCTTAATTGACCAAACCCCATCATTTTTTTACTAGTCCGACATTAGTTCTGGAATGTGTGGCTAGCTTTCAGGATTCTTACTGTTACAATATGTGATGTTATGATAGTTTCAGAGTGGAAAAGGTAAGTGGATCAGTTTACCCCACAGCTGGGGTAAAGTGAGCCACATGACAACTTTTTTTAAAACAATCATATTTTCACTGCCCTTTGTCTTGAACAAATTCTGCTAATGCCCATTTCTAGGAAACATCCTGAATTAATGGGAAACGTGTAAATTTGAGTGATAAATCATTTTAGCTCGCTTAGAGGGGAGCAAATGTAAAAAGTGGCTCAGATTACCCCATTCTCCCCTATGTATATTAAATTAAATTTAAGGGGATAATTGTGATCCAGACATTCTATTCTTAATCCCTAATAACATCTACAATTTTAAATATTTTTTATTTTTGGATCATCATCATGATTTTGGTTCCGTTTGTCTTGTTTTGTCCTTACTTTTAGCATTTACCTTAGCGTCTACTTATGCATTAGCACTTTGTATTTATTGTATTGTAATTTTTATCCTCTGTCCTTCCACTGCTGCTGGGCTGTTTGCAACAAACACATTTCTCCTATCAGGGATTAATAAAGTTGTATCTTATCTTATCTTATACTAGATGATTTAATTTAGAACACTTTTTGTCAAAATCATCTGATATCCACTCACCATCCACTGCCTGTCTGTCGTGTGTGCCCACAGAAAAAAAGTCTGGTGTTTACACACAGCCACGGCTCCACTAACGGCAATCTAAAAAGCCTGGCTCAGAGCCAGCAGCTGTATGTTTATACTAATGTAACGTTGCAGTTTGACGTTTCAGGGAACAGCCCGGCCACTCGCTCTGAGCGTCAAGTATGAACACAAACAAACGTTCGCCAAGAGTTCATTGGAGATTACCTAGTATGCCTTTAATGCAAAAACATATAACTTTAACTCATAAACTAACATTTTTGGCAACATTAAAATATGGCAATTTGTTAAGAACGTTGTAGTGGAGAAACTATATAAGCAAAGTATAAAAACATTTATCAATAACAGTAAATTGTCATTTTCCTACAGCCGTTTGAATGTTCTTGTTTGGTTTGTAATGACCCTCATTAGCCACTGGTATCCACACTGTAAATATTGGGAAAGACTGACTACAGCAGTTGTCCTCTGTAACGGAGCAGGTTACAAACTTTCTAATGCCTTCTCTCAAGTCTACCTAATCTTGTCCACATATAGGCAAAACAAACCTGAACAACAGCAGATGTTTCTTAAATGTAAAACTGTCGGACCAGGCGCTCAGACTAATTTTTACGTGTGTATTTTAGGAGCATTGTGCCAGTGAAATGACATTTTCCAGAGGTGCAGCGAAGGGTATTCATCACCTGCGCCCATTTGGCATTTTGGTGACTCGTCCTGTGCCGAAGTTGGAGGAACGCCGCAGTAGGGGTGGGCTGTTGGCCAGCCTGCACTGCAATTTTTGTGTCAAGGACAGCAATGTTTATAACTGCACTGTTCCCCATCTGCCAATTAGACGAGCTCAACAGCACTGCATTTTTAGCAGAAAATACAGTTTTATTCAGGCTACGGCTATGTCGGTGACGCAGAATATAGACTGATAGGTGGTTCATGACATGCAGAGTACTAACATGGTTCATTTAGAAGTGCTGAAAATTGTTCTGTTTGAGACAGTTGTAATCTGTATGGCAATAGTGACTTGTAACATGCAATTTTATCATTTTACTTAAGAGGTTGACTTCTTCTGACATGATTTGTATTATCTAGCAACCAGTGGCTGGCCGTGCCTTTTACACCTAGGCCTTCAGAGCCATCATCCCGAAAATAAATAAATAACTTCATGATGACGTCATGGCTATTGTCAATGGATTAACCACCCGATTGCAGCAGTTACAGTAACCTTTAACGAGTGTAATACACTTACATTACACTAATGAGACACTAATCATGTTGACTAAACCATCAAGAGCATTATAGGCCAACTAATATTACACACTACACAGCTTGACACGATGCTGCATCACGAAAAGACCCCACGTTGTCTAAATCATGACATCAAATAATCAAGAACAAATTCAAAACAGCCACAAGTCACTAGCAACTAGGCTACCGGTCAAGGCAAATGTCAAATACACACACACACACACACACACAGATCCCAGCTTAATCACAGACCCTGCGCCAGGATGAAAACTACCTGTCAGATCTTCTGTCAATTTAGTTACAATTTTTAGAGCGCTGGACAGCACAGCAGTTAAGAAAAACAAACATTATTTGCATGTTTTAATACGTTTTAAAGCTGGAAAATTATCAGCTCACTACTAGCGAGTCATACCATGGAGAATGAATAGCAGAACGGCACTGGCAGCTCGTCCTGTGGTCACCGCTCCTAGTAAACACCGGTTTGAAAACCCAGCGTAGCACCACACACGGCAGCGATCGGTTGCAAGTAGGCTAGCAGACATATCCAGCAATACGATTAGCAATGTGCTGGTTACACTTTACAATAAGGTACACAAAATTGTAGTAGCTACTACATAGATATGTGTTACCTACTACAGAGGGGTTTTTTTTGTGCTACCTAAAGCCTGTTACATACTCCGCGAGAAGAAAGAACAAAGTTCTCGGTGACAGAGCTGCGAGAAGTTCTTTCTGGTCTGACATTACATACTTCACGAGAACTCAACTGCCGAACTACTCACCGCGGCGCATTGTTACCATGGTAATTGACTCAGTAGCGCCAGCTGATTTCACTTCCCTTTCCTCATTGACTTCAGACTGACCAATCACACAATAGTTCTCGGACAAGCTGCGAGAAGAAAGTTCGGCCCGGGTGATGTGTCGAGAACAAGCTGCGATAACAGCTAAACAAGAGCTGAGAGAACAAAATGACGTAATTTTCTTCTCTCAGCTCTGTCACCGAGAACTTTGTTCTTTCTTCTCGCGGAGTATGTAGCAGCCTTTACACATAGGTTTTTTTTTGTGTTACCTACTACAGAGGTTTTTTTTGTGCTACCTAACACATAGGGTTTTTTTTGTGCTACCTAACACATAGGGTTTTTTTTGTGTTACCTACTACATAGGTTTTTTTTTGTGCTACCTAACACTATCCGAATAGTCCAATATCCTAACCTATAAGCCTCCTTTCCTATACCATAACCCCTAAACGTCATCGGGGTTAAGGAGAGATGAAAGGTGCTTCCTATCGAACATAGGAAAAGACAGCACTGTTTCAAAAGAATTCGACTCCACTTTTCCTAACTGACATCATTGCGCGACGGCGAGTATTGCTGACGTGAGTCACTAGCGTGAAACTACACTATAGCCTATTCTCCGAAAATTGACTACAACAAGCGCTCGTTTGATCCATGCGTTCTTTTCATATTGATTTTAATCAGGTTGTCGCCAACAGAGTGAGAATCACTCCCATATATCCCAATTCACACGTGGAATAAAAAGAGGCTACACTTGTGTTGATGTTGAAATGAACTGCCCCCAGTAACTTCATTAAATGTGAAGTTGGTATTTTATTTTCTTATGGTGTAAATTATGTGCCATGAAAATAACTATTATGATGTTGGTCTTTTATGAGTTCTTTATTATCTTTAGCCTGTGTGTGTGTGTGTGTGGGGGGGGGGGGGGTATTTTGTTTTAGCCGAGTTAAATCTTCCTCTCTTCTCCTCTCCTCTCTTCTGTTTTACCTCTCGTTCGTATTCGTGTAGAGTCGGTAAACTCCGGCGGTGGCCTGTTGCTTTAAATCTTGCCGCCGTAAAGGATTATGGGATACCACTATCTCCTTTCCTTTAGCATAGGTTGGTCCGGAGTAACCTATGCTAAAGGAGGGTTAAAGGATGAATCGAGGCTCCTTTCCTATGCCTTTCCTAAGCATTTTGAGAATTCGGATCACCTATCTGCGGAGTACTTCCGGGTCATCTCGATAGGAAAGGAAATTTCCTATGCTAAAAATACTATTTGGATAGGTCCATAGGTTTTTTTTGTGCTACCTAACACGTAGGGTTTTTTTTTGTTACCTAACACATAGGGTTTTTTTTTGTGTTACCTACTACATAGGTTTTTTTTTGTGCTACCTAACACATAGGTAGCACAAAAAAACCATATGTAGTAGGTAACACAAAAAAAACCTATGTGTTAGGTAGCACAAAAAAAAACCCTATGTAGTAGGTAACACAAAAAAAACCTATGTAGTAGGTAACATATCTATGTAGTAGGTATGTAGTAGCTACTACAATTTTGTGTACCTTATTGTAAAGAGTTACCATGTGCCAACTAAAGGCCTACCTTTCATAAGCTACATAGGTTTTTTTTGTGCTACCTAACACATAGGGTTTTTTTTTGTGTTACCTACTACATAGGGTTTTTTTTGTGCTACCTAACACATAGGGGTGTTTTTTGTGTTACCTACTACATAGGTTTTTTTTGTGCTACCTAACACATAGGTAGCACAAAAAAAACCTATGTGTTAGGTAGCACAAAAAAAAACCCTATGTGTTAGGTAGCACAAAAAAACGAACACATAGGGTTTTTTTTTGTGTTACCTACTACATAGGGGTTTTTTTGTGTTACCTACTACATAGGTTTTTTTTGTTGTGCTACCTAACACATAGGTTTTTTTTTGTGTTACCTACTACATAGGGTTTTTTTTTGCTACCTAACACATAGGGTTTTTTTTGTGTTACCTACTACATAGGGGTTTTTTTTGTGCTACCTAACACAGACGGGTTTTTTTTGTGTTACCTACTACATAGGTTTTTTGTTTAGGTAGCACAAAAAAAAACCTAACACATAGGGTTCTTTTTTTGTGTTACCTACTACATAGGGTTTTTTTTGTGCTACCTAACACATAGGGTTTTTTTTGTGTTACCTACTACATAGGGTTTTTCTTTGTGCTACCTAACACATAGGTTTTTTTTTTGTGTGTTACCTACTACATAGGGTTTTTTTTTGTGCTACCTAACACATAGGGCCTATCCGAAAAGTCCAATCTCCTAACCTATAAGCCTCCTTTCCTATGCATTAACCCCTAAACGTCATCGGGGTTAAGGAGAGATGAAAGGTGCTTCCTATCGAACATAGGAAAGGACAGCGCTGTTTCAAATGAATTCGACTCCACTTTTCCTAACAGACGTCATTGCGCGACGGCGAGTATTGCTGACGTGAGTCACTAGCGTGAAACTACACTATAGCCTATTCTCCGAAAATTGACCACAACAAGCGCTCGTTTGATCCATGCGTTCTTTTCATATTGATTTTAATCAGGTTGTCGCCAACAGAGTGAGAATCACTCCCATATATCCCAATTCACATGTGGAATAAAAAGAGGCTACACTTGTGTTGATGTTGAAATGAACTGCCCCCAGTAACGTCATTAAATGTGAAGTTGGTGTTTTATTTTCTTATGGTGTAAATTATGTGCTACGAAAATAACTATTATGATGTTGGTCTTTTATGAGTTCTTTATTATCTTTAGCCTATGTATGTGTGTGTGTGTGGGGGGGGGGTATTTTGTTTTAGCCGAGTTAAATCTTCCTCTCTTCTCCTCTCCTCTCTTCTGTTTTACCTCTCGTTCGTATTCGTGTAGAGTCGGTAAACTCCGGCGGTGGCCTGTTGCTTTAAATCTTGCCGCCGTAAAGGATTATGGGATACCACTATCTCCTTTCCTTTAGCATAGGTTGGTCAGGAGTAACCTATGCTAAAGGAGGGTTAAAGGATGAATCGAGGCTCCTTTCCTATGCCTTTCCTAAGCATTTTGAGAATTCGGATCACCTATCCGCCGAGTACTTCCGGTTCATCTCGATAGGAAAGGAAATTTCCTATGCAAAAAAAAGTTTTCGGATAGGCCCATAGTTTTTTTTTTGTGCTACCTAACACGTAGGGTTTTTTTTTGTTACCTAACACATAGGGGTTTTTTTGTGTTACCTACTACATAGGTTTTTTTTTGTGCTACCTAACACATAGGTAGCACAAAAAAAACCATATGTAGTAGGTAACACAAAAAAAAACCTATGTGTTAGGTAACACAAAAAAAAACCTATGTGTTAGGTAGCACAAAAAAAACCCTATGTGTTAGGTAGCACAAAAAAAAACCTCTGTAGTAGGTAACACAAAAAAAACCTGTGTTAGGTAGCACAAAAAAACCCTCTGTAGTAGGTAACACATATCTATGTAGTAGGTATGTAGTAGCTACTACAATTTTGTGTACCTTATTGTAAAGTGTAACCGGCACATTGCTAATCGTATTGCTGGATATGTCTGCTAGCCTACTTGCAACCGATCGCTGCCGTGTGTGGTGCTACGCTGGGTTTTCAAACCGGTGTTTACTAGGAGCGGTGACCACAGGACGAGCTGCCAGTGCCGTTCTGCTATTCATTCTCCATGGTATGACTCGCTAGTAGTGAGCTGATAATTTTCCAGCTTTAAAACGTATTAAAACATGCAAATAATGTTTGTTTTTCTTAACTGCTGTGCTGTCCAGCGCTCTAAAAATTGTAACTAAATTGACAGAAGATCTGACAGGTAGTTTTCATCCTGGCGCAGGGTCTGTGATTAAGCTGGGATCTGTGTGTGTGTGTGTGTGTGTGTGTGTGTGTGTGTGTGTGTGTGTGTATTTGACATTTGCCTTGACCGGTAGCCTAGTTGCTAGTGACTTGTGGCTGTTTTGAATTTGTTCTTGATTATTTGATGTCATGATTTAGACAACGTGGGGTCTTTTCGTGATGCAGCATCGTGTCAAGCTGTGTAGTGTGTAATATTAGTTGGCCTATAATGCTCTTGATGGTTTAGTCAACATGATTAGTGTCTCATTAGTGTAATGTAAGTGTATTACACTCGTTAAAGGTTACTGTAACTGCTGCAATCGGGTGGTTAATCCAATGACAATAGCCATGACGTCATCATGAAGTTATTTATTTATTTTCGGGATGATGGCTCTGAAGGCCTAGGTGTAAAAGGCACGGCCCGCCACTGGTTGCTAGATAATACAAATCATGTCAGAAGAAGTCAACCTCTTAAGTAAAATGATAAAATTGCATGTTACAAGTCACTATTGCCATACAGATTACAACTGTTTTAAAGAGTTTGTTCACGTAGCCTAAGTCTAAATATGTAAATGAATTGATTTTCCTTTGGCTGCGCTGCCTCCAGTGTGCTGATATACAGGTCCTTCTCATATAATTAGCATATTGTGATAAAGTTGATTATTTTCCATAATGTAATGATAATAATTGAACTTTCATATATTTTAGATTCATTGCACACCAACTGAAATATTTCAGGTCTTTTTTTGTTTTAATACTGATGATTTTGGCATACAGCTCATGAAAACCACAAATTCCTATCTCAAAAAATTAGCATATTTCATCCGACCAATAAAAGAAAAGTGTTTTTAATACAAAAAAGTCAACCTTCAAATAATTATGTTCAGTTATGCACTCAATACTTGGTCGGGAATCCTTTCGCAGAAATGACTGCTTCAATGCGGCGTGGCATGGAGGCAATCAGCCTGTGGCACTGCTGAGGTGTTATGGAGGCCCAGGATGCTTCGATAGCGGCCTTAAGCTCATCCACAGTGTTGGGTCTGGTGTCTCTCAACTTCCTCTTCACAATATCCCACCGATTCTCTATGGGGTTTAGGTCAGGAGAGTTGGCAGGCCAATTGAGCACAGTAATACCATGGTCAGTAAACCATTTACCAGTGGTTTTGGCACTGTGAGCAGGTGCCAGGTCTGAAATCTTCATCTCCATAAAGCTTTTCAGCAGATGGAAGCATGAAGTGCTCCAAAATCTCCTGATAGCTAGCTGCATTGACCCTGCCTTTGATAAAACACAGTGGACCAACACCAGCAGCTGACATGGCACCCCAGACCATCACTGACTGTGGGTACTTGACACTGGACTTCAGGCAATTTGGCATTTCCTTCTCCCCAGTCTTCCTCCAGACCCTGGCACCTTGATTTCCGAATGACATTCAAAATTTGCTTTCATCCGAAAAAAGTACTTTGGACCACTGAGCAACAGTCCAGTGCTGCTTCTCTGTAGCCCAGGTCAGGCGCTTCTGCCGCTGTTTCTGGTTCAAAAGTGGCTTGACCTGGGAAATGTGGCACCTGTAGCCCATTTCCTGCACACGCCTGTGCACGGTGGCTCTGGATGTTTCTACTCCAGACTCAGTCCACTGCTTCCGCAGGTCCCCCAAGGTCTGGAATCGGCCCTTCTCCACAATCCTCCTCAGGGTCCGGTCACCTCTTCTGGTTGTGCAGCGTTTTCTGCCACACTTTTTCCTTACCACAGACTTCCCACTGAGGTGCCTTGATACAGCACTCTGGGAACAGCCTATTCGCTCAGAAATTTCTTTCTGTGTCTTACCCTCTTGCTTGAGGGTGTCAATGATGGCCTCCTGGACAGCAGTCAGGTCGGCAGTCTTACCCATGATTGCGGTTTTGAGTAATGAACCAGACTGGGAGTTTTTAAAAGCCTCAGGAATCTTTTGCAGGTGTTTAGAGTTAATTAGTTGATTCAGATGATTAGGTTAAGAGCTCGTTTAGAGTACCTTTTCATGATATGCTAATTTTTTGAGATAGGAATTTGGGGTTTTCATGAGCTGTATGCCAAAATCATCAGTATTAAAACAACAAAAGACCTGAAATATTTCAGTTGGTGTGCAATGAATCTAAAATATATGAAAGTTCAATTATTATCATTACATTATGGAAAATAATCAACTTTATCACAATATGCTAATTATATGAGAAGGACCTGTATATTAGAGCTCTTATCCAATCAGATTATTTTCCTGCACTGTCTCCGGGTTAAAAGGTCCTTCTCTCAATAAAAAAGTTCCCCAGTAAGTTGTCCATTAAATCCACTCCTTCTCCTCTGTAATCCACTGTGTGTTTCGACAAAGTCTCATCTAAAAGATCTTATCAAAAATAGAAGAGATCTAACATACTGCCTTCTATCCATAGAAAGTAATGTCGGCTAGCTAGCGGTAGTTCAAGTAGGCTACTTTCCCTTGCGATTGCGACAAGGTCAGCTCAGAGCCAGCTAGAAGGCCTAGCCGTGTAAAATGATACGCCCAACTCGGAAAACTCTAAATCTGATTGGTTAAAGAACATGTCAATCACAACATCGTCCCCATTAGAGTCAACCATAGATAGTAAATAATAGGAGTCAACAGAGAGGGGATTCTCTCGGATTTCTGAAGGCCTCGGCCAAATATTTTTTTTACCCGGAGAAAGCGCAGGGAAATAATCTGATTGGATAAGAGCTCTAATATACATCAGCACACTGGAGGCAGCGCAGCCAAAGGAAAATCAATTCATTTACATATTTAGACTTAGGCTACGTGAACAAACTCTTTAAAATAGATGGAATTAATGAAAACATGTAAATGATATATTTAATAAAAAATATAATAATTTATTAATAATATATAATTTCGTTTTTCTGAAAGTCTTTAGGCCAGCAGAGAAGGCTTTGCTGGCCCTGACGGCCCGCCACTGCTAGCAACAGTAGCTGATACATCTGGATATGAAAAGGCTTTTACACAGCGTAGGAGGTGTCTTTACTGCAAGCTGCAGGAAGTGGTATGCCCGCGGCCATTTTTTTAGTTAACTCACTAGTGCAGAGGTATTTAAAAAATATAATGTAATATGGCCCTTTTAGTTTTTTAATAATTTAAATGCATTCATTATATTACAGAGAAATATGTCTCATAAAAGAAAAAGAGCACCAAGCCCATCCCAGAGGACCCTGCATAATAATTTAAATTAATATTATTATGGAAAATCCATGTGTCCTTCTTCAATAGCTTCTAATTCATCTGACACAGTGTCTCCAAATTATTTTTTCACACTAAATTCTTCATATTAAGCCTCTTGATTTTACTCTCAAAGTGCACCAGATTCATGCATTTCACTTTAAAAAGTTAAAAATCTCTCCCGGGGGGGCATACCCTCGGACCCCCTAGCAAGGTCGGGAACTTGCCTGCCAACTATTTTCACCCAGGCATCTAACAATAGTCAATGATTTGGGCAGCGCTAACATTGGAGAGGGCCCCCTAATCAAATTCTGCTTAAGACACCTTGGAGGCTTGGGCCGGCTCTGAGGGGAAATGTGTCTGTTTAATTTGCAAGGAAAGTGCAAGGAAAGTGTTGCCGTGAAGAAGAATTACAATTTACGAAGACACTATGAAACTAAACATCAGAGCAGCTACATGTCCTGATACATGTGTTATTCTTGCCAAGTGGCCCGGCCCTTCGTATATTTTTCTGTAGGCTATGTGGCCCTCAATGAAAAAAGTTTGGACACCCCTGCCCTAAACAGACCCTAAAGCTCTCACTTTACACACCATACACTTTCAGCCCCCTTCCCCCTATACACACATACACACTACCCATTTTGCAAGGCTCTTGACTTACAAATTGCTTCTTTAGACTCAGTTTCATTGTAACATATTTCAAGGGAGAAAGGACGAAACATCTGAAAAAAGCCCACTTAGGACACTCATGTCCCCATGCATTACAGCAAAGCTGGTCCTTGGCTAACAGTCAGCACATTGTTTCCGCTTGTCCCTCAAAGTACTAACCTCAGCGCTGTCAATAACCTCTCTATCCTTTCTCTAGCCTTCCCATCTTTTCAATCTACTTGGACGACTTCCAAGACCCATGAAAAAAAGCTAAAATGCCCTGGACATAAGCCCTCAATAGCTCAGCGTAATTCCCTATTTAAATTTAAGACAAAAATATCAGGGCTCTTTAGCATGCAAATGAGACTGCACAGAGAGCTGTGTTCCCAGTGAAGAGTGACAGGAAGGACAAGTCCATCCTTGGCATAAAGGGGCACTGTGCAGAGTAAAGACATTGAGCAATGAAACCATTTGCGGTGATACACATGCACCCAATGACCCACACGGTAATCTAATTTACAGATATTAAAGCTCTGAACAGACTAGTTCACTAAAGACCTACATGTATTTTCCACTACGAAATGTCCAGTAGATAATAATGTGCTTTATCATATAACATATCTCAGCACCAAGAGTCAAGGTTTCATCTTGTAAATGTTTTTAATCACCTGCATAACATTTATCCTTTTGGTTCAGATTTACTATCATAATAGCAAGCTTTTAAAACTCCAATTTCACTGAAAGCAGCACAAGCCTTTTTCTTTTTTTGTTACCTAAAACCTAAAATACCACTCCACTCAAACGCCTTGTACATTCCATCACACTCTCCATGGCAAATAATTTAAAGAGTTATCCAATGAAATATTAATTAAATTATTGTGGGGTTTTCACTTAAGCTCACCATTTTCATAATTGATCCATAAACTATATTTTCCAGTACATTTGCTTTAGATGGATAATTAATTTCAGGCTTTACCCATTTCAATTTGATTTTGTCTACGGCAACTGTAGAATGCAAATGTGTGTGTGTGCGTGTGTGTGTGTGTGTGTGTGTGTGTGTGTGTGTGTGTGTGTGTGTGTGTGTGTGTGTGTGTGTGTGTGTGTGTGTGTGTGTGTGTGTGTGTGTGTGTCTTTTTTTACACAAATACTTAGCTGAGCTTTTAGCCATGCCATATGTGATAGTTATATATATCTCACACAGAAGTTCAACAAATCAAGAAGGCCAATGAACAAATGCACATTACAGTGATAAAGAGGACATCATCATAATGATAAATATTTTGTATGGTACATCGGGGCTGTAGCTGCTTCAGTATTAACTACAGTTGTGTGCCTCCATACAGTTGCAGACCACTGTGGAATACTATAATAACAACATACAAATACATAGCAGCAAAATAAACAATAACCATATTATTTGCATAAACATGCACAAAGATGTAGCAGAGAGGTAAGGCCTGCGTAGTAAAAAAGTATCTAGCCAAGTTTTTTCTCATTTAATATTTACAGTCCCCTCCATAAGTATCGGAACAGTGAGGCCAATTCCTTTATTTTTGCTGTAGACTGGAAACATTTGGGTTTGACACCAAAAGATGAACATGAGACAATAGCTCAACATTTCAGCTTTCATTTCCAGGTATTCACATCTGAGAAGATATCATTATTTGAAAAGGAACACCACATTTTTAGGCAAGCAAAAGTATTGGAACAGATAGACTTTAAATAAATTAAAGTGAATAAACCGTAATATTTTGTCGCAAATCCTTTGCTTGCAATACCTGCATCAAGCCTGTGACCCATTGACATCACAAAACGTTTGCATACTTCTTTTGTGATGCTTTTCCAGGCTTTCACCGCAGCCTCATTCAGTTGCTGTTTGTTTTGGGGGGTTACTCCCTTCGGTCTCCTCTTTAGCAGGTAAAATGCATGCTCTATAGCGTTTAAGTCTGGAGATTGACTTGGCCAGTCTAAAACCTTCCATTTCTTGCCCCTGATGAACTCCTTTGTTGTTTTTGCAGTTTTTTTGGATCATTATCTTGCTGCATGATGGAGCATCTTCCAATCAGTTTGGTTGCATCTTTCTTTAAATTGGCAGACCAAATGTTTCTGTAGACTTCTGAGTTCATTTAGCTGTTGCCATCATGTGTTACTGTGTTGTTGTCAAGATGAACCTTTACCAAAGTGATGGAAAGGCTAAAGTTTGGAGAAAGAAAGGATCTACTCATGATCCCAAACATACAGGCTCATCTGTGAAACACGGTGGAGGCAATGTCATGGCATGGGCTTGCATGGCTTCTTCTGGGACGGGCTCATTATTCTTCATTGATGATGTAACACATGATGGCAACAGCAAAATTAACTCAGAAGTTTACAGAAACATTTGGTCTGCCAATTTAAGGAAAGATGCAACCAAACTGATTGGAAGATCCTCCATCATCCCAAAACACAACAAAGGAGTTCATCAGGGGCAAGAAGTGGAAGGTTTTAGACTGGCTAAGTCAATCTCCAGACTTAAACGCTATAGAGCATGCATTTTGCCTGCTAAAGAGGAGACTTAAGAGAGTAACCCCCTAACACAAACAACAACTGAATGAGGCTGCGTTGAAAGCCTGGAAAAGCATCACAAAAGAAGAATGCAAAAGTTTTGTGATGTCAATGGGTCACAGGCTTGATGCAGGTATTGCAAGCAAAGGATTTGCGACAAAATAGTATGTTTTATTCACTTTAATTTATTTAAAGTCTATCTGTTCCAATACTTCTGCTCGCCTAAAAATGTGGTGTTCCTTTACAAATAATGATATCTTCTCAGTTGTGTATCGGATCCAGATGTGAATACCTGGAAATGAAAGCTGAAATGTTGAGCTATTGTCTCATATTCATCTTTTGGTGTAAAACCCAAATGTTTCCAGTCTACAGCAACAATAAAGGAATTGGCCTCACTGTTCCGATACTTATGGGGACTGTATATCCACTGCCCTCATCAATGGCTCATAGTAACAGCAAGACACTGTTTTCAGCAAAAACGTTTCACCAAAAGTCACTGCTTCCTGCTTAGCACCTTAGGAGTTGTGCAAACTAAAACAAAGCTAAAGAAAGACTGACTATTGGACTTGTATTCATCAGGAGGACAGAAAAACAACTATAAAATTAATGGTGATGCTGTTTTGTGTCTGCTAGCAGCTAGATGATCAAATTGGAAATAGTTCAGCAACCTAAATAAATATACATAATAAACATAAGCATTCATGACCTAAATCAAATCATCGTATATATTTTATGACACATATTTTGCTGGCCTGTCACTGTCCTGAAATCTGAATATTAACATTGATAATTATTATAAAACTGCAAATCTAAATTAATAACAAATATTTTCTAAGCGTTTTAAAGTCATGTCTTACAAAATAATATACATCTCAAAGTGTAATTATTAGTTTGAACAAATCCATGTTTCACATGCTGTCTGCTGTTGAACTCTTAATTTAACTCTTGCCACATTCAACAGTCATGACAAGCTGACAGTGAACAAGGTGACACACCATGAAATGACAGACATCAAACACAAGCACACAAATATAAACATACAAAAAATAATTTTCATATAAGCAGAGTCAATTCCTCCATGTTTGTCCTATGAAGTTGTATGCAGCTAAAATGGCAGCTGAGTCGGTTGAGAATCTTGTTTAAGTGAGGCCACATTATCATTTCACAAGGCAAAGACAGAAGGCAACATATGCCCAGCACTGTCCTTTGGTCCCTCAGACTCAAAGTATTCATCAAAAAGCTCTATTCTCCCATGAGCCTGCTGTCATAAGCCGTTGGAAAATGTCACCAGTAAAAGTCATAATAATTCACCGGCTTCATCCGCATTTGATATTCCTATTTTTCAAATATTGGAACCAGCATCTTACACTTCGGAGATATATGTTGCCCAACAATGAGCATAATACATAAGTAAGCATTGGCCTTTACATCTGGCAGGCACAATATCGGTGTGGCCATGCTACTTTGTTTCGTAAACTTGGATTGACATGCATCATCGGACCTGGGTTAAGGTCTGACATTAAATACATACATTGGGCTTCTGTACTAGGGGGTAGTGTTATTAAGTTATTATTGGGAAGTTAGGGTTTACTATACTGTAGTTAACAGTTATACTAGTCTCGCAAAGCCAGACCAAACTACAGCAAGTAGTATGGTCTGGAATCACGCCATTTAGAGCTGTCTATTCGGGGGGAAACTGGGCTGGTCTTTATTTCTTTAAAGCAATCACAATCATCTAGGGCGGGGCTGAGTCCGGGAAGCAGCAGCGGTGTCCATGCAAAATAGTGCCGGGGGGGAAATATGTTGATGGAACGTCTTCACGTCCAGAGGCTGTCAAAGAAATGGCTAAATCCCAACCGCCACAAAAAAACTATTAAAGACAAAAGGAATACAAAAAGTGTGTTGCTTTCACACCAGCATGTCAAGACACCATACACGTTAACCCCCGAGGAGCTCACGGGATAACTTAATGGGCATTAACTAGTCACGCAGTGTTATCTCTGGTAACTCAACGGCGGCCCGTTGTCCTGTAAATCAAAGAAAAGGAACGGCGGATCTTAATCTGGCTGGTTATAACGTCCGCTGCTCTATTCAAACCCCCACGCTTCATTGTCCAGAGTTTATGAGTGTATTTCTCCCCGAGGGAAGTTGTGCAATGAAGTGGGACAGCTAAACTAGGCTAAGCTAGACTGCGTCCCGGACCGCCGCCGCCGCTATTATTATCCCGAAGTATTGCCACACTTTATTTCTGTCTACAGTAATATGACTTCTCACACCCTGTGTGTGTGTGTGTGTGTGTGTGTGTGTGTGTGTGTGTGTGTGTGTGTGTGTGTGTGTGTGTATGTGAGTGTGTGTGTGTGTGTGTGTGTATGTGAGTGTGTGTGTGAGGGAGAGCACTGCACAGACGCACACAGGTTGACTGTGAGCGAATTGTTTCCTAGTTTGAGGGGGAGCTCTATACGGGAATGCCAGCAACAGGAAGTGGAGGTGCAGCGTTGGTAGCAAGCCCCAACCTCAGCGATTTTTACCGGCATCCAATAAGGAAGTGACCTACAACTGTAGTAACCAGAAAGTGCCACTGGGGGTGGCACCAAGACGAGCAGTTTTTCTTTGACTCACTTGTTAGATAGGCCGTTTTCAAAGTCTTATTAAACCTATTTACAGCCTGGGCCACAAAACCATTTTAGTCTGTATGTTTAGGTCATATCTCCATGACAACACTGAGGGGGGTGAATTTTTTTGGCCCACGCTAGGTTTTATTCTTTTGGAGGTTAAAATGTATTGGCGCGATCTCTTGAGTGACAGCTCTCCGCCCGTTGTCCCTCATTTTGCCTCGGAGGTATACGTCAGCTATCTCCCTCCCCCCGACGTGACGTCGATTCCCCTTTTCGGCAAGAGGAGTGAGGCGGAGTAAAAATCTCACAAGATGGCGACGCGCACAAACCAGGATTATTGGATGCCGTGTGAATAACTGAGGTCAGCCGGGATGCTACATCCATATTATTTACTATCTATGGTTGGTAGCCGACGCCAGCGCTATGGTGACTGCATTTGCCATTGACCAATATAGCATTTTCACAGAGAAGCTATGAGTATACTGCACATGCATTCAACCCCTATTGGACCAATTCATATAAGACTGCTGTTACAAATAAATCTTTGGATGTCAAGATGGTTCTATAGCTATACGTCTGCTGCTTGAATGTATGCTGTCTTGCTTATTCTCTTAGTACATAAGGTTAAATAAGGTGTAAAACGTAAATTTCATTCAAAAGACTTACTTTTTTATTTTTTATAAAACTGTCTTGTTTTCCCTCGGATGATTATAAATGACCTGTAACAGCAAACGAGACCATTAGCGAAAATAATGTTATTTTTTATATAGTTATTATTAATGCCTTAACTCGTGTCTGAATACCCACCAACTCAGACTTAACGATTCACTGCAGGCAGATCGTAATATAATGTGTTTCCCGAAATGAGCATGGACAACTAAACACAACACACCACTTATATATCTCTACTCATAAAATCCGTGTCCATGTGTGAAAGTTATAATCTCTTTTTATATGGAACTTTAAAATATTATTATAGTAGCAAGCCTTTATTGAACCAAAAAGAATTACATCCGTTTTCCTAGCCAACTTAAATTGGGGAGCATGTGAAGAATAACATACTATTATCTAAATAAAAGTGGAATCAATCAGATATACAATAATGTCACCACCAAGATATCTGCTACATCCTACAGTGTCCTTGAAAAATCCCGACATATCTGTGAATATTTGAATTGCCGGAACATTTTAAATATAAATGACACCTACAGATTATTTCATAATTGGTTTTGAAAACCAGAACATGGGTCCGTCGTGACCACTCCTCTCTGATAGCACTAAATCCGCTTACATTTGAAAAGGTGGCTACAGTTTGCATGATGGCCCACGTGGAGTACAGAATTCAGGTGGGTATGATAATGGTCTGGTTTAATCACAAAACTGGCAATCGAGAGCAGAAAGTGTAATGCAAAACGTAGAGCAATGTGCATGTTAAATGGATAGTATTTTCCTGACTACAAGCTGTACTCAGCTTTGTAACAAAAGACTTTCAATTCTATGCAATCATCCACATTTTGGAAAATAATATTGTTATAAACATAGGATTAAAGGAAATAATGGGGTTTTCCAAAGGAGACTGTTTGGCAGTCAGGTGCACATTATAATGGAAAATGTTTAAATGATTAAAATTGGTGTTTTTCTTATTCATGCAAGGACAGAAAGACCAAGAGAGGCAACACTGTTATGCGTGTTGGATGAGGGAGCTAAGCTGTTATCTGCTGATCCCAGAACTTCCCTTGGAGCACCGGATCGGGTCTGTATCACGTAGTGCACCCTGCACTGGGACTGTGCAGCCTGCTGACAGGAAAGCTCGATTAGTGAGCCACAAAGAGGCCAATATAGAGGAGCACTTCCTCAGCCAAAGAGGGTTTGTCCGGAGAACACGCTCCAACCCTCTTTCCTGACAGGGGACAGTGACAAACACACACACTAGCTGGCCCACCTTGGGGAATGCATGATGGATTGGTTATTGGTTTCTCCGGCACACATCCCAACATAAATCACGAAACATACAAGAAACCATGTAAATATATATATATATACATCCTTTTTTAAGACAAAGGGACTATAATTGTTTGTTGAATTACTAAAACACAACTGTTAGATAGATATGAAAAGTAACAAAGTTACTGTTTTTCAAAGAATACTGGCAGTCACCCAGAAAGAGAGATGAGTATGTTTGGACTGGCCCCAGACCTGCGCGTGCTGCCTTCACTCAGACAATGGGATGTAGATGTGGAAGTGGGCCTGGGCCAGATGAGGAAAACGAGATAGCAAGGGTGGGATGAGGGGTGGAGGTGCGCTGAGCACAGACGGGTAGGCTGTTATGGGACCCTGTGGCGGAAGGGCATTGTTCAGCAGAGGAAAAACACAACAACAATTAAAAACAACTCTTCCTGAATCTTTTTATATGATTATGTAGAGAACAATTGAGTGGGTGGGATCCGCTACTTTGAGGATATTGAAAGAAGCTTCTCCTTTGAGACTTGGAATGATCCTTTCACACCTTTCTCTGGAACACAAGCAGGAAAATAAAACAATGTGAGCTGCTGGGCAAGAGAGCATATTGATTAAGAACAGTGTGTCCATTGAGAGAGATTACAATGGCCTTTGGCCTGTGACACATTAAGCAATGAACCAAAGGTTAATGAGGGGAAAATTGAATAATAATGGATGTATTTTTTCAAAGATACAGCATATTATGCAGTGCTTTGGCAAAATACAAAGTCAATCAATATTACATCAAATTCAATTCCAACACAGCTTTTCCAACCCAATCTCACATTGAAATGTAAAATAGCTACGTTGGTCCACAGCGCAAAATGTAGAGGTTTCACAATAAAGGCCTTGAAATTGTGAATTACCTACATTTGTTCCCCCTGTTCATTTCTAATGGACAGCGTACGTGTCACGTGACTTTCAAGTCCTCCCGGCCGAAACGAAACCCAAGCTGTGACCACCATTGCCCCAGTTTTTATTCTGCAGATTTTTAAGATGTCTAAGCTATTAAATGGGTTTTTGATAACATTGTTAGTGAGAAATGTGTGTCTTACTCTCACAATCACTCAGTGAATGTATACGATGTAGTTTGATGGTTATCACGAATATTATTCTGGACATCGCCAAGAAAATGTGGAAATACAACATTTGTTTCAGGTTGATATACTGGTTGCTATGTTGTTGCTATGACGCTCGTGGCGCTGCCTTAAACCGGAAACAGGAAGCGTTTGAATTATTATTATTTCTTTGCTGTAAATGTGTTAACTACTTAATTTGTTGTTCTCTCATTTAAAAAACACATGTTTATTTCAGAGGAGGGATGACGTCTACAGAGTCGCCTGCTTACAGCTCCCGTGACAGTTATGAACGTTTTATATTTTCTTTGTCACGAGGAAAGCCAATCAAGAGAGCAGAGCTCAGTCATCCTCCACGGTCAGACAGGAAGTGAAGCAATACATTACAAAGTAAAAGCGGTTGGCACTTCCGGTTTCACCATATGTAATGTATTTAGCTTTCTGTATATGTCCATGGTAGCCATTTAGAGCGAGCTGATCACTCGATATTGCGGACTTTACAGTTAAAATAGCAGGAGAGATCACTTTGTTTGCTTTTTAACCTCTGTATAATCTTGTGGATTAAATTACTTTTTATGTTATTCATTATTTTACATTAAATTACCTTTGAGGAGAGATATCCTTGCCACCTTTTTTTTCTCACCTGCACACTTTGTTACCTTTTACGTTGTATCTTATTTTCTGTTGCCTATATCTTTTTTGTTTTTTTATTGTGGAAATAAATTAAATCAAATCAAAAGCATTAAACCGGAAACAGGAAGCGTTTTGATGACTTTTGTTTTTTTATTAATTTTTTGCTGTAAAAGCTTAATGTAACTGCTAAATTGTATTCTCTCATTTAAAAAAAAACATGTTTATTTTAGAGCAGGGATTACGTCTCCCGCTTACACCTCCTTTTTTTATCGCGCAAATAAATTAAATCAAACTTACATTCATCATAAAGAGAGAGAAGAGAAGAAATATATATCATGATTTACTCTCTTCATTGCATTTCCTTTAGACAGACATGCCCTTGATCCGGGAGTGGTGGTGTCTTCTACTTATGGAGCGTTTTAAAATAGAAGGGTATGAAACCTGCAAAATATATGTATATTATTTAAAATAGCAGGAAAGTGCTAACAAAAAGCACTTTCCTTGCTTTTTAACCTCTGTATAATTTGTATTTTATTCATTATTTGACATTAAATTACCTTTGAGGTGAGATATCCTTGACCCCTTTTTTTCTCACCTGCACACCTTTTACCTTTTACTTTATATCGTATTTTTCTGTGGCCTATTTTTTTTATTGTGCAAATAAATTAAATCAAATAATAAGCATGATGGTGAATTGTAGGTGTGTTTAAATGTAGAGTTGTAGAATATTTACACTGACAACATTGAGACCTTTCCAGCGATGTATTCAGTTGGTGTTCTTATGGTAAATGGACTCCACTTATAAAGCGCTTTTCCCTGGTTTTTCACAGACTCAAAGCGCTTTACATTGTTTTGTACACATTCACCCAATCACACACACATTCATACACCGATAGCAGCAGCAACCACGCAGGGTGCAAGCTAACTCTCGGGAACAATTCGGGGTTCAATGTCTTGCCCAAGGATGGTAAAGGTTATGGCAAGGTTTTGATCTTCTGATCACTTTTAAGGCCCAATAACGAAAATGAAGCTTTTTGTTTGCTCATTTGTTTTCTTTTGGAAATAGTAATCCAAAAGATGTCACTTTCAGAGATTATAATGCAGAACGCTATGCATAATCTAAAATACAGATAGGCCCAAATCAAATATACCTGCTTAGATGGATGGATGGATTTGTAGATGGATAATGTAGGCCTACTTTATTTATTGCCATAGGGAAATTGTAGCATTGAAGCAGCAGTTATTGTGGATTGTATTGCAGTTGGCAGAAATTACTTTCTGTAGTGGTTGAATAGCTGAAGGAGCAGTGCTGTCCATTATCTTCAGCATGCAGCTTGTGAGTTATCATTCTCTCCACAACCAACTACAGTATATGGGCCCAAATAGGTAAATAATGATTTGCTTATGAAGTACAGTCTGCTCTGTCCCTACATGCACAACTTCCATGTTACATTTGCAGTCTGTTGTTGAAGTAAATGCCCAGGTATCTGTAGCCCTCCACCATCTCATCCTCTTCCCCCAGGATTCGAGTAGCCAGGCATCCTATTGTTTTCGGCCTATAGTGCTCCATTTCATCCAAAAATCCACAACCATCTCCCTCATCTTCCTCCCACACCATGCATGGCACAACACTGTGCATGTACATTGTCTCCTGTCAAGTGCTGACACACTCCACAACTGCTGAATATTCTGAATATCTCATTAAAATAGGCCTATGAAGAGAGTGCAGGGATTAAATGAGGGGCATGCAATGAAAAATGTCTTAACAGTCTTTAGTCAATTTGGCCATGCCATGCTCTCTCTCTCTCTCTCTCCCTCTCTGTTAACATATAGTCTTCAGTCTGATTGGCCATGCTCTCTCTCTCTCTCTCACTCACTCACTCACTCAAACACACACACACACACACACACACACACACACACACACACACACACACACACACACACACACACACACACACACACACACACAGTAGGGCTTTAGTGGATGATTTGGTTCAATAGGCCTGTTAACTGATATAATATATGTTTTTAATATATTTTATTTCATAATAAATATAATCAGCCACATGCAATTACATTAAAATCAATATCAGGCTATAAAACAAACATAGTTGCCTTTTGATTCAGCTTGGGGCAGACATGAAAATGGAATGCGGCCATTCAGATGACGTCACAAGCTAAAAGAATGCGGCCCATCACCGGCGGACAGCTCGGAACTCTTTATATGTCCATGCCATGAACTCATAGGCATTGCTTCACTTCCCTGTTGTGGGAGCTGCTCGCGAAAAAAAACTTTCATAACTGTCACGGGAGGTGTAAGCGGGCAACTCTGGAGACGTAATCCCTGCTCTAAAATAAACATGTTTTTTTTTTAAATGAGAGAACACAATTTAGCAGTTACATTAAGCTTTTACAGCAAAAAAAAAATTAAAACGAAACTCATCAAAACGCTTCCTGTTTCCGGTTTAATGCTTTTGATTCGATTTAATTTATTTGCACAATAAAAAAACAAAAAAGATATAGGCAACAGAAATTAAGATCCAACGTAAAAGGGATATTCGTGATAACCATCAAACTACATCGTATACATTCACTGAGTGAAGATTGTGAGAGTAAGACACACATTTCTCACTAACAATGTTATCAAAAACCCATTTAATAGCTTAGACATCTTAAAAATCTGCAGAATAAAAGCTGGGGCAATGGCGGTCACAGCTTGGGTTTCGTTTCGGCCGGGAGGACTTGAAAGTCAAGTGACATGTACGCTGTCCATTAGAAATGAACAGGGGGAACAAATGTAGGTAATTCACAATTTCAAGGCCTTTATTGTGAAACGTCTACATTTTGCGCTGTGGACCAACGTAGCTATTTTACATTTCACTGTTGAGACTGGGTTGGCTTTTCATAGGCAATAGTCTGTAATGCATGTAATGAACAATATATGTTTCAGCTAATATTTCATTATCTATCTATCTATCTATCTATCTATCTATCTATCTATCTATCTATCTATCTATCTCATCAGAGAGAGATATATGAAAGTGTATGAGTATGGAATGAGTAAGCTTGTAACAGAAAGAAGTAAGATATTTTACTGTTAATATTTGATTATCTATCTATCTATCTATCTATCTATCTATCTATCTATCTATTAATCTATCTATCTATCTATCTATCTATCTTTTTCATGAAATGGATGGATGTACTTCATGAAAGTGTCAGTATTTAATGAGTAAGCTTGTAACAGAAAGAAGAGTAAGTTGGGTATGAACGTGCTTGTGTGAAACTGTATGCTGGCCACAAAATATCTAGACCTGTGTACGGCTTTATCAACTGATACGGTTTGGCTTTAGATTTCACCCCTAAGGTCATGCACCTGATATACCTTTGAATCCTGCTGTTTGCCGGAGTGTAGAATCCTCTCAGGGGAAAGACGTGTCCACAGATAAGAGTCTGGTGTGATGTTGCGTATCTTGACCCTCAAGGCCTAGACATTGGTTTTCTCTTCATCTCGCTTTCAGTTTTTTTGCAGCTTCCCATTGATTTAGTACTAGCTAAAGTCATGGGCTGTTCAAGCAGGGGTTGAACTAGCTAGTGTGCTTTTGTCTGTATAAAGACAGTTTGCGATAGAAACACTCAAGATGAGTCCAAATGTGGTTACAGTATAGGTCAATGTACACAAAGTCTAACCGTTACCCCCTAACATACAAGATGTATCAGTTTCACTTAATATCTTTAAACAATGTCTTCACAAGAGTAATTATTACATGAATCACAAGATGCAGGCAACTCAGAAACATACTTATTGTAAGTATCCTCAGATTTTATCTTCTTACAAGTTTGCTAAATTAAAGAAAATTCTGAAAGCTGGTTGGTCAATTAATGTTTAGGTAAGAAAGATAAGCAGCTCGTCGTCAGTTATAATACGGTTTCCCAAAAAAAATGTTTAACAATTATGTTCCTTGGGTCTCTGTTTTGCATAATACACATTTGTTTTTTTCCAGTAAAGGGCCACTCTTGCGATATCAATATGCCCACCCCCGCTGCCGACCCAGACTGAGTAACCACTTAATTCCACAGTTAATGGAAGTAGGCAACATTAAAGTATGGGGTGAGTGAGAGCGGTTTGGAGGTGTACAATAGTAGCTTAGACTGCAACGAACCAGCAAGGGATGCCGTGTCTTAAAAAAAGAGATATATTTTATTATCCATATTTCTTCAACTATCTGTTCATCATTTTACATAAGGCCCAGGTGTTCACTGTGCTCATTTTACACTTGTATTGACTCATTTGTGAATAAATTATTCCTGATAAATAATTCTAGTAGTTGTACTAGTAACTTTTTATTGTAATATTTCAAAATAAACAGAATTATCTCTGAGACTTTTTTCTCTCTCTCTCTTGGATTAACATTAGCTTACCTTCTGGAGGTATTGACCTGGGCCAGACAGCAAGACCTCAGAACTGGCAACTTTCTCTCCACACAGAGGACTGTCTTTCATCCAGATGGGAGACTCTCTAGAAACAGAGAAAAATAAGTAGGCTAATTAATTCTTATTGTTATAGACAGAGGGAGATTAGATGGAGAGAAATTGAGAGGGGGACGAAGAGAGAGAGAGAAAGAGAGAGAGAGAGAGTGGAGACTAAGTAACCTTTAGGGAAGTCCTGAATTCACAATATATTCGTTGTGCTTTGTCATTGTTTCTTTAGCAAAATATATATTTGACTTGAAATGCTGTATGAGTGAATACGGAGGGCAGTGTGACATCACAGCTAGAGGTAAATGAATGATAAGGAGACTGGAGTACTCTTTGAGACAGTGTGGCAGTGATTAGACATGCCCAATGGGACTCAATCAAACGTTGAGTCCCATTGAGTGAGATAACACAGAATAAATCCTACTGGTTATATTACTATGTGACTACTCTAAATATCTAGCTGCACACTGATACCTAAAGATAGGTGTGGCAGACTATTACACTATATAATTATATGGGGATATCTCCAGATCTGGGTAATTAAAGATTTATTTATTTTTTGGCAACAACATGGGTAAATGTGTTCGCATGCACATCCAGATCCAGTAAGGTCTTTAATTAGTTTTTCCACTGCTTCGACCACATACACATTGCAAAGGGCAAGGAATAAGAAGATCATTCTGATTAATAAAATAAAGAAGTAGAGAAAAATAATTTATATCAATCAATTCATATTAGAACAAAAAAAATTCAAATGGATTTATTTTTATTGAAGGTTATTATTTTGGCATTTTTCATGCTTTATTTTCAAGATAAAAGTTCCAAATTTTCAAGGACCCTGAAGGTTAACATATACAGGTACATGGTATATGGAAAAACATGGTCATGATTTCACACTTTATCAGTAAAATGGAAGGGTGTTCATATAATGTATATTGTCCAACACCTTATAAAGCTATTGAAGAAAAACACATAGATTTTCTAAACAAATATTAATATAAAATAGAAGAAGTACTCAAATCCAATATAAAGTATTAAGTATTCATTTATGGGGCTTCTTTTGAGACACTGGGTCACATAACTTGGAAGATATTGATTTTTTTTTTTTAAATTAAAAATACTTTAACTAAGTCAGTCTTCCAAAACGTTCCAGAATCTGTGCGATTATAGTCATAATGCTACACTTGATCTTTCTACATATGAAGAGTTTGTTTAAGCTACAGCACCATAAAAAAACGTAACCCTAACTTTCTTTTTTTACATAAAAAAAGATTAAAATTATTTCTTTTAGGTGTTTAGCAATGGGTCAATTGATAATGTGCATTGCCAAAGTTCGCCGCAATTAACCCACAGAGAATTATCAGCGACTCAGTTTAGTTTGGCTCTAAAAGCATTTAACCGTCTTTTGGCTCATCGTTTTGGTTTTACTGCTAAACCTTTAGCGTTTTCGTGTGTTACTCTTACCACTTTCAGACAAGCCACTATGTACTCTACCTGAGAGGCAGACAGCCGATTAGCTGGTGAACAAAGTGGCGGATTTGTCGGATGTACACATGCTCAAGTGTGCATTTAGAGATACTAGAGTTTTCGCGCACGCTTTGCGCGCGCTCAACCTCTAGTCAGTGGAAAGTGAATAACATAGATGTTACATACAGGAGTGGGGGAGGAATTATGGCAGATGTTTTTTGACAAATGCAATGTTTGAGTATGTCTTCATCACTTGTGGTGTTCACTTTATGAGCCATGAGGGCATGCTTGGTGGATTGGCAGGGTAAATGAGGGAGTTGTAAAGGATCTCCTGAGCTGCAAGGTTTGTCATGTTTTGGAGTTATTTATTAATTAAAAGGTAATGTAAATGCAAAACAGCAATGTTGTCCGTCAGCCGGCCGTGTCCCAACACACTGTGGGGCAGGAACACACCACTCTCTTGTTCTCTTGTCCTGCAGAAGACACATGGTCAGGTTATTACTAATCAAAAAGTTGCAATGAGAAAATGTGCGTATGCAAGATGGATTGTATCTCACCTTTACTGATTGTGAAGAGCAAAGGGCAGGTGAAGGGGGAACTGCCTCTGGACCAAAGTGAATTGGAACTCCTGGGGACGGTCATGGAGAGGTGTCCTTGGCAAGAAGAATCCCTTGTTAGGGCTGACTGCTACCCCACAGTCCACGGCCCTAGGCAACATTAGCCCAACCATGAGTCTGGTCCGGTTTCTGAGGCTGCAGCCAGGTCCTCAGCAGCATGACAGGGCATCCTGCCTTCTTTGAATTGTGTCATCAGTGTTGTGTTGTATAAGGTGTGGAACCGGCAACATGGTGCGATTGTCTCCCACTGGCAGCTTTCTTTCTGTGGTTGTCCACATTTTCAGCAGCCGTCAACAGTTAGTTGTCTTTGTCCTGTGAATGTCAAATTATTACAGTAAGTACTTATAAAACTTTGATCTGTGATATGAAAGTGATCTGCCATGATAATGGTATGACACTTATGCCTATTGCATATTTGTTTTCCCCCTGATAACTATAGTTCACACCATGTAGTACAGTAGTAGCCTATACATTTGTACAATTTAGGCTGATCCGAATAGGTTGTTGTGAATGTTTTGAGAGTATTCCTCCACAGCTTATTCAGGCATATAGCCTACTATGGTTGAATCACACCTGAAACATCTTCAAATACACAGGGGCTCCGCTGAGAAGCAGACAGCAGTATGCCAGGAGTGTGGAGAGTCATACAAATGAGCGATGCTGAAGGAGGAGAGTCATTGAACAAATTACCGACTTTAAAAAATAAAAAGGTCCTGTGGGGGAGGGGGCATATAGCGCGACTACTGGATAATACAAATATGAGCGGCGCTATTAAAAGAAAGAAAAAGTTTAGCAGCAAAGTGTGGCGTAGGCCTACATAACCTCTTACCTGAGATGCGGCGGTTGGGATGTTATCTTCCTCTTTTTCTGCGGTGGCGGCAGTAGCAGGTTGGCAAAGTGTTGTGTCTCAGTAGCTTGTTGGTGCGGCGGTGTCTCGGTAGCTTGTTGGTGTGGCGGACGGGACGTTATCTTGCTGGTAGCTTCTTCTTCTACAAAATGTAGGAAAAGCAGTACACTATCGGGAGAATAATGTTTTGCTTGCTTTGTAAAATAAAATGGGTGGATGCACCCAAATGACAGTGATTTTCTGCCGATTAATGTTGTTGGGAAGTCCTTATGACATGTGTATGAGAGATTCAGAGATGTAATATAGGCCATAGCATTGTATAGCATTACATGTATTCAGAGCACAGGCTTTATTAAACATTTAACCCTGTTAAAAATAAAACATGCAGACTTACCTCCTACATTCTACTTCGCGAAGCAGCAAATGGGTGGGGGAGGGGGGGGGCAGTTGTGGACAGCAGCAACTGTAGTAAAATGTGGCAACAACTGTGGGTTAGTTGAAAAGTCAAATGAAATCAGTTTTTCTTAATATAGCCCAATATCAGCCAAAATAGATGTCACTTGTACAGAACGAATGAAAATAATTATTGTAAATAAATAGTAGGTTATCAGCCCCAAGAGCTAATAAGGCAGCAACTTAGTCACGGCTTGTATGTGGGTCGGAAAGGGTGGAGGGGGTGTTCAAGTGCCCTGACCAAGCAGGTATAGCAGTAGGCCTATGGCAGGAGTGTGGAATAGGCCGTAGAACAAATGGCCGACTTTAAAAAATAAAACAGACCTGCGGGGGAGTGTGGGATATAGCCATAGATAGTAGCGCGTCTACATGATAAGTGGCGCTGAAGGAGAAAAACCGACTTTAAAAATAAAACAGTCCTGCGGGGAGTGTGCATATAGCGTGACTACACGATAATACAAATATGAGTGGCGCTGAAGGAGGAGGGTCATTAAAATACATAAAAAGTTTAGCCAACAGTGGCAGGAGTGTGAAGTCATTTAAAATAGGCCGCATAACAAATGACCGACTTGAAAAAATAAAACAGTCCATCGGGGATTGTGGGGGAGGGGGCATATAGCGCGACTACATGATAAGAGGGTCATTAAAGGAAATAAAAAGTTTAGCCAACAGAAACTCTTACCTGAGATAATGTGGCGATATCTTGCTTTGGGCCGTTATTGCTTCAACCGGTGGCAGCGGGCAGGTAGGCAGCTTTTGGGCCGTTATTGCTTCAACCGGCGGCAGCGGGCAGGTAGGCAGCTTCATAAAAACTCAAACTCCGCAGGCAGGTAGGCAACTCCATCGACTGCGCACATTGATCCAACCCCTATCCGAACGAAGCACCCTCGCATCCCCCCTCCCTCTCCCCCCGCACATGCGCACTGCGTAGCTGAGTAACTGTCCCAACTGTCGGCGACAGGCCCGCTATTATATTAGTAAGACAGTAACTAAACTTTGCAGGGGGAGACATTGTTTTAAAACTATTATTATGACACCCTGTTTAGCACTTACTCATGTTCTGGGATAATCCGCCAGTTTTCAAAAAACCCGCTTTGAAATGTGTATATAACAGATATAAGACAGTGTACTGTCCCTAGAGTCAATGTAGGTTCAAATTTTTTTAGTTATAGTCTAGTTTCCAGATTCCAGATTGCTCATTTACATCGTAAAAAAACCGTATTGGTTTTCTTTCAAATGTGAACTACTAAGAGGGTATGAGTAGGGGAGAACGGGGTAAGTAGGCACACTTTTTACTCTAGTGAGAATTGCTTATCACCTAAACATCTTTCAATAGTCATTCCTACATTAAATTGAAGCTTAAAGTGTTGGCTTGAAATGTGTACCCCTCACTTTTTCTATCTTATTGTAATAAAGAAGAAATTAATCATCAAAGACACCCTTACACATTGTGACAACCAACCCCATCTAGGGGTCGGTTGTCAAACACTATGGGGTTGTTTGTCACTAGGGATGGGCATTTTAAGAAATTTCATTGATCGATCATCGGGAAAATTAACGAGCAATTATCGAGCAATCATTATCTTTTTACATATTAAAAAAATGCCAACAGAACATCCAAAATACAGCGTTTTACCATAGACTGTATACAAGAGGTTTTTACTCAATTACATCTTTATTCCAAGATCTTCTAGGCAAACAACAATCTATTAAGACAAGGCAACTGGTAATAATAAAATGCGGCGCTGGTGATAGCCCGAGGCTATGAGCCAATGCTACAATACCTTGAAACACATATGCGCCTTCTAAGATGCTGGCAAAGATTGCATAAGGGCACGGCACGTTTCTCTGAGTGTTAAAGGACCTAACGTTACTTCATCTAATAAACAATATGTGCAAATTAGTTCCCTGATGAAGGCGAAGTAGGAAAGCATAGACGCTAAAGTTAGCAGCTAATGCTAGCGGCGCTAACGTCACACGTTAAACAGGGTCGGATGTAGGCTTCAATGTACAAGTGGTACATAATTCAGTTTGTTTAAGTGTTTTACTTATACAAGGTTTCACAATGCTTAATGCACTTAGTTATTTTCGGTTCTAAAGCTGTCCCATGGACCTGTCAGATGCCAAACTTCCCCTTGACTTCTTCCTGTTTACGGCAGCTTGCAGGCTGCTGCCTGAGCCTGTTCTGTTGTCTCCTACTACTAGTTAAGTATCTCCCCCTGCTGGTCGGATGTTTAATTGCTGCCCATACAGTCTTTGGTGCTGCCACTCAGGCTGTGTCTTGATTCAGAGACCACGCACTTGGTAGGACGCAGTCTCGCGGTCTATGAAGGCTATAGCCTATGAAGGCCGATTTTAAGGCCGGTTTTAAGGCCAACGAGCCTTGTTAAACGAGACGGTCTCCGCAGGTCTCCGTTTACGAGCATTTCCGGTTTACGTAACAAGCCGTTATCTTGCGTGACGACTCGCCGGTCCTGTGCTGCCTAGCAACCCTGATTGCTGCCTACGGAGACAGCCCTGTCAGCAGAGGAAAAAAGAAAAATAAGTTGTCTACCAGACGAAAAGAAAAAAAAGTACAAGAAAAAAAGAAAGGAAGATAAAAGTTAAGAAGATGGAGCAACACGTTGCTGTTTTGTTATTTTTTATTTTATTTTATGCAATCTCTGAAAAAAACGCAATGAATCTTGGGATATGTTGGGCCACGAAGGATACATCTGATGCAGCCTTCAAAACTGCTTCAAAACCGTGAAACGAAGGCTGCATTTCACGACCGCATATGAGGAGCCTTGCAAGGAGCCTTGCAAATGGGACAGCCTTTGCGCGCCGCTATGACGCAATCGGTCTTCAAATGCAGCCTACGAGGCCGGTTCCAAGACGGCAACCCCTGAATCAAGACACAGCCATAGTGAAATTCATTGCTGTGCTGCCGGACTCACACTGCGCAACACAACGGCTATATGATCGATAACAATTTCACGTGATCGACAATATTCTTAACGAGCAATGATCGAGCAATCGATTAATTATGCCCATCCCTATTTGTCACAATGTAATCTTAATGAGAATAATCTTAAAAAGAAGGCAAGAAAGTAGAACTAAATTTGAAAGTTTAATTGCATTGTCAAGTTGACAAATAGGCCTACATAACTTAATGTAGCCTTGGTCTAGTTTGGGATGCACTGGGTTGTTTTGATGTTGTTGCCCTTTTTTCTTTTGCATGCTAGCTGCCTTTTTCCTGCTCTATTCTTTCCTTCTCTGGGGTGTCAGTGAGGATACAGCTTGACAATTTATTTTGTTATTGGGTTCCTTTTCTGGCTGCAGCCTTGAGATAACATGTGACAACCAACCCCCCAAAAAATGTGACGACCAACCCCAACTTGAATTTCTTGCTAGCATCAAGGCCAACAACCATCTGACAACTAATTAGCTTGCTAACCACAATCTAGACTATAGTTTACCCTTCACACTTTGTATGGGTAACAAGTGTTTTGTTATAAACCCATTGTGTAAAAGTCTAGAAGAAAAATACTGAGGAGCTAAATATTTTCAATTTGACATGAAAAACACAAACAGTCGTCTCACCTCAAATTCAGCAGTCTAACTCCAAGGAAGACTATGTAGGTGACCTCTGATCCCAATTCTGGATATTTACATACCAAAATTTCACAGACAGCGCCTTCTGGTTCCGAGATATAACGATTGTGACAACCAACCCGTGTGACAAATTACCCCGTTCTCCCCTACCTGTTCCACAATAATGAGGCAGCTTGTTAAACTGCAAAATCAATTATATTAATAGAAATAAGTGAAGGAACGTTCAGACATATGAAGGAAATAAACTTTGGTTGTTGTACTGAGAACAACATGAAAAGGACAATTTGGGGTTTTCAACATGTTAAGATGTAAGGTAGCCAGGGGGAACAGTTTGACTAGTTCAGTCGAAATTGTCCAGGTGAATCTTGTTTTGGTGCTAAACAAAATGTTTGGTGGAATAATCCATTCCAGTCTTAGGTACTGCAATAACAAACAGTGAATAATGATGGAGGTTGCCTCTAGAGGAATTGCGCAGTTATTATCTACCCTGAAGCCTCAACTGGGATCTGTTGTTCCCCACCAGAAAATGTGACACAAATGGAAAGTAACAAAATGCCATCACTGTGCTTCTGTGACACAGCATACAGTGCTGCAGGTGTAGTATACTCATTCTGCTTGAGGGTTATACAGATGCTTGATTTGAAAAACAATTATTGCATCAGTCAGTTTGGTGTGGAAAGGCATTTCTTGATCATTTGAACGTTTAAGCAAACTTCCTGGGCAAGGAGGGCAGTAAGATAGTAAAATACTCCTACCTCATCATCAATGTAAAGTTCAATACTAAATGTGTTTTATTTAATTTTATTGAAAACCTTATCAATATTCATACATTGTATATAAAAAAGTCTGCAGTTTTGTCTTTTACTAGGATTCATGTAATTTCACAATGTTCTACCTAAGTTAAATCTTATCACAGGCTCTGGGTCTGGGCAACACAGATGGGTCTGTTGTCTGATCCGTCCCAATGTCCTTACTATTAGCCCATTGGTAGGCTTACTTTTTGTGTGTTTAGGAGCAATTATACTTTTCAAACAAGAAAAAAATGCTGTTATACTGTTGTCATGATACAGTATCAGTTGGCAGAAGAAAATATTTATTTGATATTATTGAACATGTTACACATTACTGCAAGTGACATTCAAATAATAATTATTGAAGTGATCACGGTAAAAGTATTTAGCTTACAACCTATTGAGTGTTCCACTCTGTATAACTATGTAAACCTTAATGAGTAAACTTCAGTATGAATGGTCAATAAGGTTGGATTAATTATCACTATGATTTTATTTCAGGATATACAGAGCAAAGTAGTGAGTAATTTTTACCGAAATCATTGTCATTTACAGAGCTTTATTTGGTCTCCAACAACAGTGTGTGTTCTGTAAGTGTAATCATTGTATCCACCACAACCACTTCCACACAAACTATCTTAATTTTAAAGGTCTATTTTGGGGAGCCTGTTGTTTGACAGTAGGCTACTGGCCGGTAAAGCTGTCATGAAATATATTTTATGTATTTGCATGAATACCTATCTTGGTTTGAGAATGTTCATTAACTAAACTAACTTGCCTATTGGCCCATTTTATGCATTTGGCAATGAACACTTGTTGTCTTTCTTGTGCAGACAGTGTCCCTCATGAACCTGCGAGTGTGCTCCTCAACCTCATGTGACGCTGTGAAGGAATCCATTATTTTTTCAATCCAAAAGGGAAGGAGAAAGGTCTCCAGCATCATTATTTTCCTTCAAAATGTAACTGACTTTACTGCACACCCTAATTTGCTTGCCGTAATTATAGGTCATGCTCCCCTTTTGTAATTTATAAAACCTTTTGTTCTTATCAATAATGAATGGGCTTTAGCAAATCATGGTGCTATAATATTTTGATATTATGAAAATGCTAATGCATCAGGGACCTTAAGCCTTATCGGCCAGGTCCGATGCTCTATTAAACAGCCAGCAGAAGAAGTTGGACGCAAATTGCTTATGTTAATGCCCCAGTTGTACCCAGACAGCATGAGGAGCCTGCAATTAATTTCATCCAGGCGGTGGATGGACAGGCAAATTTATTTCCATTCCACAGGATGCTAGCTCCCCCTCCTTTCTCAAAAGGTCTCCATGCATAGAATTGGGAAGGCTGTGAGAACAAGAGATAGAGTGTAAAACGGAAACTGAAATGGGAGCTTTAACTTAGGAGCAATAAGTGACCTAATTGAACAACAGCAAAAAGGGAGGGCTATATCAGGGAGACAAGAGGAGAAATCTTCATTCATTCAGCTGACAAGTGTTTTCAGAACTTAAACCTGTTTTATTAATTATGTTTGACATTTCCCTAATTACTTTCGTTTACATCACATGAGCTCCAAGCAGATGATTAGACTGCACATCAATCCAGTGTGGTGGTCCAACACAGGGAGAGGTGTTGTTAGTATCTGAGCTATAAATTGTTATCTTTATTAGAAGTAGTCTGATGTGATAAGATCTCACACACTCAGACAATTGCGGCTCCGTCAACTTGTTAGGAATTCATAGTGTGTAAATAAAGAAAATAAAGTTTCAGTACATTAGACCCTTAAGTAGAGTAATGATCATACAATACTGTAGAGTGTGCCCATGTTTCAAAATGCCATCTTTGCTGAGAGTAGTAAACTTGCAGAGCACGGCATGTAAACATGTGATTAATTGACACCACTGTTTCCAGTTGTATGTGTCCTTGCTTTCTAAATACCACACCATGATAGATACATATAGGAAGTAAGTTATTTTTGTCCTGACTTGAGATACAAAAAGCATCATCTCCCAGGAATATGCAGAGGGAGAGGGCTTAGGTATAGTAACTATGACCTCACTGCTCAACTTGTTAAAAATCCTCATTGGGGCTTTCACAAGAGCTGCAACTGCAGACCCCACATCTTCTCCTTCTCTGTCCCTCTTATTCTAGATGGCTCCAAGATCATGACCTGCACTAAACTAGCCACAATAAAATAACATCAACAAATATTGTTAATGCCATAAGTCATAAATGTAGAAAGGCAGCTAACGATTGCTCTCTTCAAAATATATTTTTTAATTACATTTATTTAGTGATATTAAAGGGATAGTTCAGTATTTTTCAAGTGGGGTTGTATAAGGTACTTAGGTATAGTTAATATGTTACGTTATGGAGATGGCTGTCAACGCAGTCACTATAAGGAGTTTGGGGGATTAGTCGCAGCAGCAGAAGTTAGCCTAGTACTGTTTCAGAGGGGACCATTTTTTTCTCCACATATATAAATGCTTACCTAAAAAAATCTGTGCAATGCACCCTAGATTGATGCTGTTTTCCACTGCTTTAGTTAGCCGCGAGGTAGACGTTAAAGCTACTACGAGTAAGTCGGCACGTTGGCGACACCTTTGAACAAAAGCGGTAGTATTATTACGACGCCAGCTGTCGTGAAGCTGTTTTGTAGCTCGTGCAGGGAGCGCAAGATTCAAATAACCAGGAAGCAATATGGTGCGTGTCCGTGTGTTGAAAGTGTGAGGGCACCGGACTCTTTTCGGCTCCGTGAGTCTATGGGTGACACAGCATCAACTAATGCCAGTAAGTGCTAAACACACCTGATTGCAATGAGTTGATGCATTGTCACCTCTCACGGAGCTGAACGAGTCCCCGTGTCCTCACACAAAGCGAATGAACGAGAGATGGCAGTTAGTATGGATCACGATGAGGTAATGTGTTTATGTTGTAAATAATGACTATTTCCGATGAATAATGGTCATCTGATGATGCTGGTGAGGCAAAGTAAACTTTGTTTTAGTAGGCTACCGCTCATTCATTTAGGAGTAAACACTGCAGTCTAGTTTCGCTGCGTGAAATTGTATATACGTTGCTTGGCAACGCCCTCCCGCCCGACTATCACTCTCCCTTTTAGCTTTTCTTCATTGCATTTTCTTTTTTTTCTTTTATGGTTCAGCCCCGTTATCAGTCATTATGACGACAAACAACTGTCTCAAACAAGGCTCCCGCTCCCCTTCCCTCACCAGGAGGGATAGGCTTCTCAATTCACGTTCCTGCGCCACACTGAAATCTGTGACCAATACGGATATGTGACCATAGAGCATGCACGCGTGAACCGAAAATCGGACTGGGTGTACGACCAGATCAAATGCAGCAATAAAAACTATATAAAAACGTCTTTCTTTGCACTGATGGTCTCGTTTGCTGTTAAAGGTAATTTATGATTATGAGAGGAAACATGAGGCTGTTTAAAAGATATTTAAATGTTACTCGTAGCCGCTTTAAGTTTTGATAAGATAAATACCCACAACAAACTGAAACAAAATACCAAAAGTAGACTAATGCAGACTGTTTGTGAGGCGCTGACATCCTCTGTTTCTGAGAGAGCCTCAATTTGCGTTGTATTTGCAACACAGTATAACAATGGGGTCTCTGGGGTCGCCAGAAATGTTTTATGTCAAAATGGGGTCACAGCCCAAAAAAGGTTGGGAACTACTTAACATTTCTTTTTAAAAACACATTCACAATCACAACTTCCCAAGAGTCCAAGGAGAAGTCTTCAGATGTCATGTTTGGCTCAACCAAAAGTCCATAACCCAAAGAAATTCAGTCAACTAATATTATATCAACAATTTGAGAAGTTAGAACAGGAAAATGTTTGGTTTTTCATTAATATTTGCTTGAAAAATTACTGGAAAGATTAAACAATTAATAAAATAGTTGCCAATGTTCTTTTCTGTTGATCAACTAATTGATTAATTCACTAATTGGCTCAGCTCTAAATAAACAATGATGTAAACTAAGCTAAAATAGTTGTGCCATCTAGACGACACAATAGTTTTGCTTAATTGCATTCTTTGTGAGGCTGTCGGGGTAAAATTAAGGATTCCTGAAAGCACCTTTAACCTTCAATATGTCTGATTGAAGGAACGTGACAAGGATTGCCATTTTAATCCAAGTAACAGTGAGTCTTTCATTTTTAAATATGTAATGGAAATAGATGAGTATGACTGAAAAATATATACCTCAATTCTCTATTTTAATTTATAGCTTACCCTCCAGGCACATATTATTCAAACCTTAATATAAAAAAGAACTATACATCAAAAAGTGCCGGCTTTCAGTTTTACTTCCATTCACAGTCATACAGTATATATTATATGTAGAATAGGCTTGACTGCTGCCCGTCTTATAACAGTTATACATTAAGTAACTAGCAGATTGATGAATTAGATAATGTCCAAGTTCTGCATTTGATATGCTTACATTTTAATGACCCTTTCAACCCCCCTACTTTTCACTTATATGTTTAGATAATACACTTTATGCAAATTGTAGAATTCTATAAATATAAGATGTTTCTATTCGTCTTCCTCTGTCTCTGTGAGAGAGGTTAATTGTGAAATCTGATTAAAATAAAGTTTAACACATTTATTTTCTTGGTGTGAGTAACAACCCCTGAAGAAATTAAACTTGTGTGGAACTGAAAACAAATGTCACCCATCCATCAGAATAACTCATGTCAAGTACAATACAATACTTCCCTTTATCTCTGTAATCAGTATCAATACTATTGAGATCAAACTCTGCTCGGGGATAAATTAGAAAATAGATGCAAGCCTATCATCCTGTGTAATGTTCTTGTTACATTAGCAATCATTAACAGTCCACTCATGTGATGTGAAACTAACAAACTGTTTAAATTAGCTACAGGGTGCTAGATAAACACTCAAATGGCTTATTTTTTTCATTTTTTTCCCCTCACCAGTTTCAGTCCCGTATGCTTGGTAATCTGCATTGGTAAATCAGTAGACATCAGCTTGACTCTATTAATTACCACCTGATCTCTTCTTCCTGGATAATTAGGTACCCATTAGTTCTAATCAAGTAGTTACTTAATTATTGCAGTAATTAGTCTAATGGTCTAGCAAATTGAAGCTTTATCACTTTTGGATACTTAATGTTCTTGGCAGAGTACATCACAAGTGTCAAGGCTTGGGTTTCAGCAACCAAGCAGTAGAAAACAAAGTTTATACCATGTATCTGTTTTAACATGCATATTATAATTTGTTAAAGGCCTACTTCACCGGTTTGAATATGAAGGTGTATTGAATTCTGAGATCCTATGTAGGATAAATGTGCGAAAAAAATTTAAATCGGTTCACCCTAGCCTGAGAAAAGGCAGAAAGAGTGTTTTTTTAAACCTATATTTCTCTTTCTCGTGACATCACAGAAAGAGAAATATAGGGTTTAAAAAAAACTTACTTTGTAAATATTACTGTGATGTCTTTTACTGTGACATGAAAAATCGGTAACACTTTATAATAACTATCCGTTGTAACTCGTTAATAGATCATTAGTAAACTCTTAATTAATGATTATTAATGATTTGTTAAGTGTTTGTTAGCAGTTTGTTAAGGATTTATAACAATGGTAGATAGTTAATAGCTTAATAATTGAATCAGTTCATCTGGGAGGTAATCCGAGATTAATTGATCACGTCACGTTCAAGTCCATGGCATGCACAGTGTGTATTGAGTTTATTTAAAAATATTTGAAAATGGGGCTGCCCTCAGTTGCCCATGCACTGTGTATAGTCTATAGCCTATTTCAGCCTTGTCCCAGATGAACTGATTAAATTATTAAGCTATTAACTATCTACCATTGTTATAAATCCTTAACAAACTGCTAACAAACACTTAACAAATCATTAATAATCATTAATTAAGAGTTTACTAATGATCTATTAACGAGTTACAATGGATAGTTATTATAAAGTGTTACCGAAAAATCATATTCAAACCGGTGAAGTAGGCCTTTAAGTTAAGCATAACTTCCCAGACGAAATGCAATGGTCCATGCACTTGCATTTCTTTATCCTGTGACAAACATGCCGTGTGTAGAAATCTTAAATTTTAGTAAGTAAAATATTATATTATACTTTATTTCATTTAAGCCTGATACAACTTTACTAATAGCAATAACCTAGACAGGCATAGCTGGATTGTGATGCTCGCATTAACCTGCTTGAACAAATGCCAAACACTTTTGATATAACAGCATGGTGAGCTGCAAGGCTAATCTACCAGCGTTTTTTTTTTCAGTGTTGTTTCAATGTTCCATCACACACATGCAAAATGTACACTAAGGGGTTTATTAAAACAATGCTCCAACATTAGGACTCGATCAGGCCACCAAGGAAAAGTGTATAGGGTTGTATTCAAACTGCATTAAATTGAGCCTGGCTTGTCTGTCATCACCTTCCAATTAGTTGCGGTTTATTGAGACTGCCAGAGACGGAGTACATTGGCAGGTGAGATGAGGTGTCTGAGAGGTGCCCAAGCCAAAATTAGACAGAGCTCGCCTGTGACCCAGAAAATCCGCATAATATGCTGACAACATGAACATGCAGATAAACATGCAGAATAAAACAAGCATTATATCTGTCCAGGTCAACTGCATGTGTATGCTTATTTAAGGCTAATTTTCAACACAAAAAGCAAAATGTACGTTGTCAGTGTGGCTATATATGTATGTATGTATGTGCACTTATGTTTGTGAAGGTACACATGCAGGCCTATAGTATATGTTTATAGTTTAGTAAGTTTTAAGAAAAAGCCTCTACATTTAGAAACATCATATACCATTATTTAGGCTTTTTTACTTTTGCTAAATCAGTATTACATTTTTAGTCAAAATAAGGATGTTGTGGGTAAACAGCAGCAAGGCACTGCAACATTCTCTGAAACAGGACTAGCTGAATTTATTATGCGTAGTAAAAACAAGGACTGCAAATACACATGTAAATACGTTGATCTGCGTAGGGGAGAACGGGGTAATGTGAGACACTTTTTACATTTGCTCCCCTCAAAGCGAGCTTAAATGATTTATCAGTGAAATGTACACATTTCCCATTAATTCTGGATGTTTCCTAGCAATGGACATTATCAGAATTTATTCAGGACGAGGGGCAGTTAAAATATGATTGTTTAAAAAAAAGTTGTCTTGTGTCTCACTTTACCCCAGTTTAGGGGTAAACGGAGACATACCAGAGAAATCAAGGGGGTTAACTGATCCACTTACTTTTTCCACTCTGAAACTACCATAGCAACACATGTTGTAACAGTTAGAATCCTGACAGCTAGCTTGAAAACCAAATATTCCAAAACTAATGTCGGACTAGTAACAGAATCATGGGGTTTGGTCAATTAAGCAAAAAAAAAAATTCTAAACACTTGAAAGTAACTCTGATCAAATACAACATATAATTCATATTCAATAATTAACATTAAAATGAAAGATAGAACCAGTTGCATTAAAACACAGTCTGGGGGTCAGAACACAGGACCCTTAGAGCCAGCTAGTGTCTTGGGGTCAGAGCAAAGGACAATCAGAACCAGCTAGAACAGCCTGGATCTCAGAACACAGGACTAGACCCAGCTGTCATTTTCCCTCTTTTGAGTCTTTGATTAATATTTTTCTGTATTTGTTTTATTGGGATCATTCATTGAATAAAGACATATTACTTATTGATGTTAAATGTCACTCTCCTCCTGTCCCCCACATACATACGTGCCAAACCATGCCCTTGCTGACACCCCTTCAACCATTCAACCCCCACCTCCGGCCCGCATTGTCTTTTGTCTTATTCAAACTAGTCTCCTTGCTACCTCAAATATAATGGATTCATTAAAAGAGGGCACAGACACTGTCTCACTTTACCCCACAGCATTTGCTCACTTTACCCCACTGCCACAATTCGAGAAAAAAACTACCTCTCAGCAGTTCAGGCTAATCTTCAGTTATCATCATCACATGGTTTCATATGTTGGTAATTCATCAACATGTGAGATAGAAGTATTTCTACCTGAATCAATTTGCTTTGGAACAACAGTTGATTAAGTTGACAGCAAAAAAATTACTTTTACATGCAAAAAAGACATGGTAGCGGGTGCTTTTCTGGAGGTCATTTTTCAATTACAAGATAGTAACCTACTGCCTCTGTGTAGCTGGTCGTGTTAGTGACGTCCGGGTCCAGTTCTAGCCAGTTAGATTAGGGTGGGCAGAGATACCGACGATGCGAGCGCGAGTGCATTTTTCTTGCCCTTGCAAGATCTCTGCGCCTGCTTTTTTGCACATTTACTGTAATGTAAGCATTTAGACACATGAATGCTGTAGAGTTTACCATGATAGCACTGCTACCAAAAGCTTTCCACATCAGTATAACAACCATCTGCCACAGTCTTTGAAAAGCTAAATATAAAATTTTCAAATTTTCTTAGAAAATAATAAAAAGATAAAATATACAGAATAATTTGCAGAACACCTTCACAAAGACACCTCAGAACTTGATGAAATATCACAGTATCTCTGAATTGAAAATCCACTTCTGCTGACAAAATTAGGCTGGTAAAATTACAAAGCGAAAAAAATCTGATTTGTATAAAAAGAAAGAAGAAAAACCTGTTGAACACAATATGCAATCGACTTTGATTGTTGCTGGGTGGGAGATTTAATTCTTGCATGTTTTGTTTCCAAATTTTCATGAATAAAAATGTTTTATGAAACCCTTTTTTTTACATATCAATCTGAAAACCCATATTACATCCGATAGAAGAGAAAGCTTTGGGAGAGTGCTTGTTGAGGGGCAGAGCTTGCAGACCGTAACCTTCAGGAGCTCTGCCCCTCCGATGTGCCAGCAGCAACAACGTGAGAGGCGGAAGCAGCACTAGCTTTAAAGGCTTAAATAAGCGATACGTTACACAGAAAGTTTTGTAAGTCGCGCTGCGTTTCAATAGTCGTTAAACATGCCCTCGTTTACTTGCCCTCGGGGGAATCCCCGCCGCCATAAGTGTCGTTCCAATTGTCTGGGAAACAACAAGTGAACTTGGTGAACACAAATGTCACTCCGAGGTGGATATCACCCACAGTGCATTGCAGTTCTTCTTCTTCTTTGCCGTGCCCACCCAATCAGAAGCTACGAATGGTCCTGGTATAGTAAATACACATTGGCTGAAAAAATAAAAAAATGCATTTTGCAAAATCACTTTTGAATGGGTGGGCAGGGCACACATTTGGGTGGGCTTTGCCACCGCCGGCCCCGGTGACGTTAAGGGCTAACAGCAGCAGCTAATGTCTTTCTACTTCTGCACATTTTGTTATTGGATGAAGTAACATTTGGTCCTTTACCACTCAGAGAAAGGGGTAGTGTCACAGCAGGCTATCTTATTGTCTTGTTTATTTTTCTAACATATTAACGGTAACCAACATTCATATGTGCACATGTGTCTCATTGGAGAGTTGCTAGCCCCAGCCAGTTTGCACTGGATTTTGTTGTTAGCTGAAGCCCAGGTAAAAGAATGTTGGTGGGACTCAGTGAAGGACTGCAGGAAGATGCAAATGACCAAAACTATACTGTAGTCCTCGCCTAATTTTGAGAGCGAGTGACCCCAACAGCCAAATGGCTGGTAATATGCTAGTACCTTAGCCAAAAGAAAAAAAACACCTAAACTGACCAGTAACACTGAGAAGGAGGCTGTACATCAGTCCTACACAAACCTATAAAGATTTATCGGATAACAGAAAAATAAGTTAAAAAGGCATAATAAAAATAATGTTCCCACAAAACCAAAGTTTTATTAACATTTTAAAACATACATAAACTTGTCATCTCTTCTTGACCTATTTGTCACTGAATGAAGAATGCCCCACAAGATGCCTTCATGGAAAAAAGGTATGCAGAACTCTGCAGTGTTCCTTGCCATATGACAGGAGTGTGTGAAAACTGACATAGTAGAGTTTTCAAATTGGGGCCCGGGGAGCCGAAGCATAAAATAACTTCAATTTCAGCGGCTCTCAAAGGAATAGAGCAGAAGTGCGACCAACAACAACACAACAACGGAGAGGCAGGAAGGGGTGAAGGAAGAAGTTATTAGAGAATAAAACATGCCTCTCCATCTCACTCCCTCTCTCTCAGGAAACCCAAGGATGATCAATGGATTTAGTCAGAGAGATATTCAAGCAGAAAATTGCTGCCTTTTTGCTTTTCTTTGAAGTATTTCCAGAATACATACTGGAGCCCCTGTCCACCAAGGTCGAAAATAACAGCACAAGTGCACTCTCTACCAGTAATCTTGGAAAAAGGAGAATAAGGTGGGGGAGGGTGGATGGCGTGGGCACCCAATGTTAAAGGACGCAGGGAGGGCCTAGATTGAAACTTTGCAGGTATAAAATTGAAGGCAGCCAGCTGAACAGACATAGTCAAACTAAGGCTATTTTTCAAAAGGGAACCTCAATGACCAACATGAACACAGACAATAAATAAAAAAGGAATAGGTACCTGGGCCAAGACACAGGACAAAGCTATGCAGACTTGGTTGCATGATTTATTACATCCAGTTCAGAACTACTTACTTAAAAAAGTTGGTTAACTTTACAGTAAAAATTTTTGCTTTACCAGTTTGCTTATACAACTTCTGTATCACACAAAAAATCCAAAGGAAAATGGCGAGAGGAAAACTATATTTTGTCCATAACTAATGGCTTCTCTTTAACAATAATTACGTAGCAGATATTTAGGCCTATTGGCCCTCATTTATCAACCTTGCGAAGACCAGAAATGTGGGTGTACGCACATTTCCACGCAAACCTCGGCATTTATCAATATGGACGTGAGCGTAGGATACGCTCAAATCCCACGCCAGCTCTCAGCTCGTGTACGCAAGTTTGTAAACAGCATGGACTCGCAGTGCAGGCTGTGCCTGGTAGCCGATTACTTTGTTGGACAATTATTAGAAGATAATACAAATGCAGTGTTTGCTCAGACCGAAATAAAGATATTAATCACTTAAAAATGTGCAGCTTATGGTGTGCAACTGAGTAGGAGCAATGATTCAATTGTGCACACACCGGCCACTTTGGAGCGCTGCATGGGACTGCGTAAGGGCAGTTGTCTCCGTCTGGAGCAGCTAGGGGGACACTGAGGCACGGGGGCTGCATTAATTCAAAATGTTAGCCACAGTATTAAATATGTAGTAGGCCTACACTGCTCTTTATGATAAAAAATACACGGCAAAACATTCAGCTTAACATTTTATTTATTTGACACACTTTTTAGATGTTAGTTCCTCTTTTAATGTGTCATTGATCGCTTAAGCGAGCGATTTATTTCCACCGTTAACCGGCACATTTTTCCGATCTGCTGGTGGAGCAGGACAGTGGGCGCTCTCACAGCTGATCGTTGCCGGGTCAGCTTGTGCAGCTGACCGCCGGGCTGACCACTCGTGCTGTCATACAGTAAAACGCAAAATGTGTTATTTTTAGTTTTTACAACCCTTTTGAATAGTGCTATCTTTATTGTATTTAGTATCTTTGATCGTATTTTAAAGCCTGACCCAGGGACAAAGACTGCAAATTAGCTGAAGCTAGACGTCTTATATACATCACATTTTCCCATTTTTTTGTGGCAATGTTGTATGTATTGTCCCTGTCAAATAAACATAAAAAAAATAAATAAATAAAAAGGCCAATACATTCTAATCATTCAAATCTCGCACAGTTGGTGCGTCTGTTTCTCCTCTACCACTTATATTATGCCCGCACCCTCAGTTGGTTGCATTTCAGAACAGCAACACGCTTTTTTTAGTGGCGATTTTTGAGTCAGACCACTTTTTCTTCATCTATGTAAAGAAATGGCGACATTTAATTGTATATGCTGTTTTATAGCATTTGAGCGATAGTAGCCTACTGATGTAAACCTAAAATGCAAAATCCTCAGCTGGAGATCGTTTGTTGTCAACACCAACGCTGTTGACCGCAGCAGTTATTTCCTTCCTAGCTGCTGCCTTCTGTCGTTCTTTGATGCCGCTTGTAATGCTCCGAAATGAAACTCTTTTTTTTTCTACTTTCGCTGTTATTCTGTCAATTTCTACTTCAGAGAAGTTCCTCTTATGTGCCGTAATGTGCATATCCATGTCGTAAAACCTCTGGGCAAGGCCTCTAAACTGAGAAAATATAGGGGCGTGATACGATCTTTTTCAGCCGCCGCATTTATCAATAATGGCCTGGCGTACGCCGAGATTGGCGAGATACGACTGTTTGATAAATCCCACGCGATACCTGGCGTAGGGAGGTATTTGCGCCAGAATCTGCACCAGTTTCCACGCAAGTTTGATAAATGAGGGCCACTGTGATGGTGAGGGTTTTCTTAGGGAGTGAAGAGCAAAAGTGCACCAGTACAGGGCTGAGCCCAAGTGCCGGATAGTGAGGATCTCCACGGCCCATGGGGCCTCCGATGGCACTGCAGAAGACAGCAGAGGCATGTGGCACACATAGAATAGGACACAGTGATGGGGGACCAGACTCCTAAACTCCCTGCTGTGTGGTGTGACGGCCTAATCTGTTTTCCCATCGCTACTCTAATACATCTGCATCACATTCGCTCCTAATTAAGATTCCACTGTTCTATTTGTCATAGGATGGGAAGAATAACACAAAGGGTAGTTTAGCCACAGTTTTTGGATTAATTGCTGGGCAAATCACCACATGTACAGTAAGAATGCTCAGCGAGCCTGCACGAATACCGGTGACAATAAGTCAGCTTCTACTTTTTTTCTTTGTTATTTTAACATTTAAATCTCCATGGAGAATTGGATCTAGATACTATTTGTCACAGTTTGTTCCTCGCTTACAATATTAATGCTTAAAAGTGTGCAGTCATTGTAGTCATTGTTTAAAAGGCAAGGTTGTTTAAAATTGTGCGTGTCCAGATATACACAGATTCAAATCAGGTTTATGACATGCGGCCTGACCCATGCTGTACATGGAATTCCACAACAATGGCATTCATTCTCACTTCACAGAAATATTTTCATAAAAATTTGCAATGATGGTGGCTTTATTGGTTGGAACTGCCGTTCATGTCAACCTCCTGAATTATTATTATTTATTTTTTTTTAAGATATTTTTTGGGCATTTTTATGCTTTATTTGATAGTGCAGAGAGACAGAGGTGAAATGGGGCAGAGAGGGGAGTGACATGCAGAGAACGACCGCGGGCGGGAATCGAACCCGGGTCTGCTGCTGCTGGGCCCGGGAGGGGGACGCCTTACCAACTGAGCTAAAGGCGCCCCCAACCTCCTGAACACAACATAAAAAAGGATTTAGTATTACCTTGTATTCAAAAACAAGGTGAGCGCTCCAAATAAGCCATGGATGGGTCCAGGGTTGGCAGGGTGTCTCTACGATTGTAATCTCCCTTTCTCAACATGTAGAGTCAGAGGTCAGTCAAGAAGCTAGTTGGCAGGCTAACACACACTAGTCGTCCTGCTTTCCTAAAGGTGCGAACACCCTGCACCTGACGTGCGTCAAGATTACATACAAAGTCAATGTACAAGCGCATGGACCCGCGAATCGGCGTCAAGCGGTGTTGAGATTGCCCGGGGGTCTGCAAGACGAGGTCGGCGTGTGGAGAGTGAGGACATTGGGCTTCCAATACATTTTGCGAATATGTGTATTTTGCATCTGTTTAGCTGTTGTTTGTACTTTAGCTAAGGTAGCGCCGGTTAGCATAGTGAAACTCACCCAGCTGTGTGCTATTCCGGAGGATAATATGAACCCAAACTTGACGGCAGTGTCCGTTTGGAGCACAGAATGCTGTTGTTAATGTGTTTAGTATGTTGGTGAATTGCTGTTAATGTGTGTGGATTTGCGAGCGGGGTGCGTCTTCATGCTGTTTTAATGCTATTTGTGCTATGACTGCCGCTGGTTACACAGTGTATTAACATCTGTCTTTTGGCACAGCTGGACCATGTTGTTGTTGTACCGTAAGTGTGACGGGTCTGATCTCAGAAACGGCTTCGGCGTCAGTCATATATGGCCCAATATGATCAAACGGCGAGCCACTCGCGTTTACGCGGCCGACCGCCGCTGGCGGCGAGTGCAGTGTGTTCGTACCTTAAGACTGAGATGGGATTTAATCACTGGGAATTTAGGATCAATTTGTTCAGCTTTGATGTTCAGTTAACTTAAAAGTGATAAAAAAATATAGGTTTGCCATTATTTCCAGTCTTCACAACTACCTTTGTACTAGTGTTTCTATTTAGGTAGTTTGGGCTCTGATAAATGCTGTTTTCTCATCGTTCAATCATGGCATTCTATGCAGGGTTTTTCCTGCATAGACAACATTTTGGCGCCCGCCAAAGTGGATTTATCCAGCGCCAAAGGAAAATCAGGAGCGCCAAAATGATAAAGATTGAGAATAAATATAGCCATTTAAAACCTCTCCAAATTCAGCCCAATTTAAGTCATCCTTCTTGAGGGGCTGGGCAATAACTTGAATTTCATTTTAATGTTCGATACTATTACGGCTTCCCTCAATCATGAAAACAAAATAATCGTTATTAAACTATCATTGTTGAGTATGAGGGAGATGTTGCGCATTGCCGGGTGTCTTGAAAAACTTCTAAATGACGAGAATAAAGGTAAAACTAATTGTGTTGTCTGAAAACACTTCAGACTCACAACAAACTAAAATAATGTACAAGATATGTCACGCGCAGACACGCGAGTCACGTGACATACGCGACCGTGAGAGAGAGAGAGACAGAGAGAGAGAGAGAAAAAAAGGCATATACGACCTGATCTGCACCTCTAAACACCCCGACCAATTTGTTTATTCACTTTAAGTCGAATCATAGTGGTCTATGACCAAGCAATCAATGAATAAAAAACTGGAAATTTAAAGCTCCTTGACTCCTGCCACCACAACTGTCAACACTACAATGCAACTGCCTATCCACCCTGCTCCTTGACGTAAATAAATCTCATGCCCTTACATTTAATGCTATCAAAAGACGTGCCCTATCAACAGCATTTACAACTGGTTATTTTTATTTTGACATATTTATTTTATTCAATTATTAAAAATATGTTTCACTTATTTAGCCTATTTCTATTCTCCCTGTTTTCAGTTCAATTAGGCCTTTGTTTAAAGTCCAAAGTCATGGTGTTATTAGAAAAAAGAAAAACCTTGTTAAAAGTAAAATAAATGCATAATGTTCTTAAATCAATGATTAACTGTCTTTAATAATGGTGATAACACAATGTGATTACTCAAAATAATCATGATTATGATTTTTTCATAATCGAGCAGCCCTACCTTCTTGCAATTTCCATGGTTTAGATCAATTAGAAACAATTAAAGAATTAAATAGGTAGGCCTAGTCATTATTAGTATTTTGACTTCATATCTACAGGTTGTTTATTGTGATTTCATAAGCGTCAGTGAGCTCCATGGTTACGCTGTGATTGACAGGCTGACTGAAATGCTCTTTAGCTGGACAGAAACTCCCCTCTCCTTAACCCCACGCCCCTCTTAAAATACACAAACCGTTTGCCTTTACTGTTGCACATAGTCGCGACTCCAAAAAAAGTTGGTCGCGTACTGACCCCCCAAAGGCCCATTCTGAGCCAGGAAAAACAATGCTATGATCCGATATTTCTTGATAATGGACGTTGTTAAGTATAATTCAACGTTGATATGGGTAACAGACTGTTGCTACGGATATTGTTTTGATCAATCACTTCCTATCATATCAATCGGCTGATAAACTTTTACAGTTACATACTATTCCTTCAAAAGACAAAAGACACGTTTACTTTACAATTCATAACATTGAAAATGTTATGAATTGTTTTTCCTTTAAAGCTTTAACATGAAAAGTCTTCATAAAAGTGCCATACAGCTAAATAAACATCTAGTGCCTTGAACTTCTTATGGTCTCTCTTTCATCCAGACAGACATGCAAACACTGTTTTCAAAAGCCAGACTACTCCAGGTAATTCCTGGAGAGAATATAAAAAGATTCCTCCGTGTCAGCATGGTTCCTATCATGTCAAGGGGGAAGGATTTATTTTTATGGTTTAATTCAACAGTAGCATTTGCGATTGGGGTTTTGGGCATCTCAAGGGCATTCCTGGTGAAATTACTGAGACTCTGCACCATTTATCACAGCCTGACATGTGTCATGTTCCAGATTCTGGTGCAGAAAGGTTACAGCTGAAGACAGCCCTCTCTTTGTTGAGCAGCCATCAAAGACAACATCTCGTATTTATAAGAAAAGAAAAAAAATAGAAAAACTTGACAAGAGGATAGGCTCTGTCATATGTTCTCCAATGCCCTCATATTCAGACATAGTAATCCGATACAATATAAAATAAATTATAGGAACAGTTTTCAGAATGTATTCAACCATAATCGCAGAATAAACAGGAGTTCTTTAGTACAATCTGGTAAGAGATACACTCTTTTGCGCACCTTTAGATCATAATAGAGAAAATACATTCAGCAAAATCCCTTAGTGCTGTTTTGCAAGTTACCCATTGCTTTTTAGTCTAATTATTTTTGCAGTATCTATATCTATAATAGCATTAACTGGATACAAATGTTAGGTACATTTTCACATGGAATGAGGACTGTGGATTTTTTACAGTATATTGCAATAAAATGAACATCCCCATTGCTTGTGTGGAGAGGAGGAGTTTAATTGCAGTGAGTTATAACTTTTTCACTGTTCATATAGGCATACAATTTGATCTATAAGTTGTGCTTGTTTAGGTTATTGGCTCATTAGCTGATGAAGCCCTAGAGCTCACATGAAGCCACTCAAACACCACCCTGCTGTGGGAAACTTCCCAAACCAAGGTTTAAAAAACTGGGTAATACAGGCAAAACCTAAGCAATGGTATTTATCTTGCATTTTTTGAGCAACAATCCTTTTATCAACTTAATTCCTAGAGATGTATTGTGGGAAAAGAATGCTTAACGTTAAAACAGTTTAAACCAATTTGCTAAGCAAACTACTCAAATCCATCAATGCCTAACAAAATAGCTCCCTTTAAAAGGCATGTAAAATGTCATTGTTTAAAAAGTGCATCAATAACTGCTGACATAGTTAAATGTAAAGTACCACACAAGGGGGAAGGGTGTAAATAAAATTAATTAATTCTACTGGCACATTATTTATGACTTAATATGATATACTGGCGTGCTTTATAATAACACTGAATGTGCATATTTCTGGAGGAGACAGTGGAGTAATTATGCAGAATGCCTTTTACCATGAATGTACAATATTAATTACAGGCACGGTTGTTTATCAATCGTGAAACACTGTTTAAAAGCTGTTTGGAAGATTGCCATGATGACCCAGTCTTGTCTCCTATCTTTTACTTTCAACAGCTTACAATGTGACACTAGACATCTCTTTCCAGAGCAACGATATCCAGGTTAATTCAGGAGGAAGAAATGATGGAGATCCTATTGTGTGTAAGAAAATGGATCCGAAATTAAATCAAAGATTGAAACGCATGATTAACCTGACAAAAGCAGAGGAATAAATTAGATAAGAAAGGTATTAGTACACATCAAGGATACATGAGAGGAGGCGCTCGTGGTTTAGTGGTTAGAGCGTCCCCCTGGAGGCTTAGACCTCGCAGCAGACCTGGGTTCGAATCCGACCTGGGTCAGTTCTCTGCATGTCTTCCCTTATTTGCCCCATTTCAACTCTGTCTCTCCGAATCTGTCTAATAAAGTAAAAAATGCCAAAAAGATATATATAAAAAAAGGGTACATGACTTAACCTGGCTGTTTGTTGACCCTGCACCATTGAAGTGGTGGGGAGGGGGGTTACTCGACAGTGTGTGCAACTTCTATCTGTTTTTTGATTTTTTTATTATTTTATCTGCTGCAATTTGGACCATGTGCCATGGCAGGCAACATGTGTTGACATTTTCAAACCAGACATAGAAGTACTGGATATGGTGGGAGTTAAGAAGATGTGGGCTGTGAATTCAAACATGGAGGAAAGTTTAGATGTCGAAATTACATTGAAACTCTTTATTTCTGGCAATGTCCTTTGTTAAAATTTGACCTAGGATATCTACATTTGGCATAATATGCCATTGCCAATATTCCTTACTTATTGATTTCCCATGAAGCTTAAAGGTAGAAAAATATAACAATAGATTTTTCCCAAAAGCTAATGCAGCTTACTGGGACCCAGGTGTTTTATGTCCAAACAATAACTAAACAAGAACAATATTTACAAGATTATGTAATTAAATAAAAATGGACTCACATTTTCAGAAGCACAGTGTTTCAGCATACCTACTGCAGTATTTTTATAAATTCAACAAATTAGCATAACTGCAGCAACAACAAAGAAAGCAAAACACACACAACTCTGATAGGAGAAATGTTGTCAGAAAAACATGAATTTCCTGAAAAGAAAGATAATACTCTCCACTTGAACAAATGTATTATTTAGTGTTATTATTTATTTAAGATCTAATGGTTGATAGTGATAAAAAAAGCTAGATGCAAGGGTCACTGGCAAACAGAAAAAGGAGCCCCCAAGACAATGGTACAAATTAAATCCTCTCAAAGGAAGATACAAATAATTAGGTTCTGAAAAACAGGGTTACACTACCACACTCACAGTTCATTTGCTCATACTTGTTGCTAATACTGATAAAACTATTGAGAATTAATCGATTTGTTAAAAGCATATTGCAGCTCTTAGCTCCTTTCTTGTTGTTTGTATGGGTTTGTCAGTCAGTATGGTTAAGTCTGAACAGCTCTCACCAAAGCCTCTACACAAAGCCCAACCAGGGCTGGACTGGGACAAAAAATCGGCCCTGGCATTTTTGGCCATGGCAGCCCACCATGATTATTTATACGATATGCGGAGGCAGGGGCGTTGCACCAAATTTTGGGCCCCTATACAGGAAGTCCTGATGGGCCCTCTGAGGCGGTCTTACAATACAAACATGTAAAAGCTATGTTTGTCTAGAGTCCAAAACGTATGAGTGACTGGTCCCTCTCTGAGCCAGATAACAACACAAAGTGTCTATTGATGAATGACCAAATCATTACGCGTACTTGAACACAACCCCTGGTCTAATGACTCTTAATAAACATGCACACACACAGTGTTTCTCACAGGAATTTGGGAGACTGTGTCGTGGACCCTGGACCTTCTAGGAGGGTCCGGGGGAATGCTCCCCCGGAGGATTTATTTTCAAATGTTAAAGTAAAATTCATCAATCTGGTGCACTTTGAGGAGAAAAGTAAGGCTAAATCAACTGTTTCCTATGTAAGCTATTTAGTACTATTTTCTGGAATAATTTATAGACACAGAATGACCAAAAAGCAGAAAGAAGAAATGTACATGTTTAAAAAATCCAGTCAGCTTCGGGAATTTTTTCCCTTTGTTTGTATTTTTTAATGGCCCAATATAGGCTGTGATCTTTGTAGCCCCGAACAATGTTATTTAAAAAATAACAAAAATGTACTGACGAATGAAAGGCCCCTGATATATTTATTTTTTCCTAAATAACATTTTTCTGGGCCTTCAAAGATCAGGGGCCTATATTGAGCGAGTAAAAAAAAAGGCAGCCCCCCTCTGCCTTGGGCCCCCCCAAGCCTGTCCGCAGTCCGACGGCCCTGAACGTAACTGACCATCGTCAGATTCTCATAATTACCGAGTAGAAGTTGAATGCGTGATAATACAATTCAATGCAGCCTCTGAATGGGCGGCCCTCTGCTGTGTGTGTGATTGGGCCAGGCCCAGCCTAGAACCAATCATAATGAGTAATGGCCTGGCACAAAGTTTTATTTAACTTTCAGGTAAAGTTGACAGCCTGCACGCACATTTATATGTCCATGGCACTCCCGAGAGGGAAGGGACCTCGGCCGAGGGTCTATCAGAAAAAATAAATAAATGCCTGCCGGCCCACCGGGCATTGCCCGGTACGCCCGATGGCCAGTCCAGCCCTGAGCCCAACCCACAAGCTGACTGCAGGAATCAGAAGTAGAGCACAGATGTATGAATGAATGTCTGGTGAAGAGTTTGATACTTTGAGTATGTTTGGTATTTAGTTAAATAGTATTGCTTCAAGAACAGCTATTTTGAATGATTGTCACTCAAGGAGTTCAACTCAACCCGTGAAAATATATTCTATAAATGTACTATGAGGCTCAGCACGGAGCTTTCAAAAGTCTAATGTCATCAGGCATCACTCTACACTTTAAACAAAAATTTGTATTTTCTATGTCATGCATGAATCATATAAATTGTTTTAAGTTTCCTTGTATTACTCCAAATTATTCCAAAATTTAAATCCTTTAAAAAACGGTGTTCATAGCTATGGATACATGTATGCAGAAATCTAGTAACAAGTTGGAAAATATAAGAAAACATTCACTGCTGATAATGTAACCACATGTTATACTTCCACTGAGTTGTTGACCTTCGTTGTCCCTGTTTGGAAGGGAAAATGTATGTAGGGGAGAGTGGCCTAAGTTGTGCCGGTGGGGAAGTTATGCCACCCCTTGTTTCTAGAAAACCATAGAAGAAATTGGAAATGTGACCACATATTTAAGAAGAGCCATCCATTTGACTCACCCTGTAAAGAAGGGAGAAACAGGGAATAAAATATAAGCACATTTAAAGAGGACCTATGATACTTTTCGACTTTTATGACCTATAAACGTTGTTATAATGGTTTATAGTCATGTTTAACCATACTAGAGTATCAAATAATTACGTACATGCATTTCGACGTATTCCCTGCTGACCGTCTGGGGTGGCTATGCAGAGCACTAAAAACTATGGCAGCCGGTCGAGCCGAACTTGTTCAAAGTTCTGGGTTTTCTCTGTCACGCTCGGGTCGTTTCTGTCATGTTTCCATGTATGGTAATGCTGCCGCTCAGGCAAGCTCCGGCTGCATGCCCCCACCTTCCTGGAAATTTCCCGCTACTGGAAGGAAGGTAACCAATCACAACAAAGTGGGGTTTGCAGCAGGGGGGGAGGGGCGGAGAAGCTCAAAGCAGTGTGTAGAGAGAGACTGCTGTGCTCCCTAGGGTAAGAGGAAGAGTGTCCCAAAAATCTACATAGTTTTTTGTGATGTGATTCGTGTCAGGTTGCTCTATAGCAGTTTTTAACAAGAAATTAAGACCAGAAAAGTAGTATAATAGAATCTCTTTAAGCTAAAAAAAACTGTTGTTTGCCTTTCAAAGTAAAATTTCCATGATCAAGGTTTTTTGATTATTGTGTCATAACAATTATAGACACGTTTGAAAACATTTGACAGATGTTTTAGTGCTTTAGTATGCTACACTTTGTGTCTATATAGTTAGCACGATGTCAGCCCTAAACTGCTGCATCATGCTTATTATCCAAAATTCTGGGGTTGGAGTGATTTTTGCCAGAGGGCCTGGGGTGAGTTATAAGTAAGTAAGTAAGTAAAATGTATTTATAAAAGCACATTTAGAACAGTTTGCACTGTCCAAAGTGCTGAACATAGTGCATTCAGTAGGTAAAATAACAATAACAAAAATAAAAGACATAAAGCACAGACATCCACATATAAACAAAGATAGTAGTGCAGCGGTAAGATAGTTAATGGAAAAAACAGGGTGTAGCCTTGATTTAAAGGCAGAAATGGAGAGGGAATCGCATATGCCAAGTGGCATTTGGTTCTACAAGGGCGGAGCAACTAGTGCAAAGTACATTTCTGAGAGTTGTGCCATTGGCATGGTCACCAAAAGAAAGTGATTGTCTACAGTAGCTCAGAAGAGACTGACATCTCCATTCTACTTAACGACATCACTGATGAGAGTTCAGATGGCCAGAAAGATGGTGATGGTGACTTTGTCATTGTGAGCTTTGCAGGTAAACCATTAGATCTGCTAGGCCTTGTTTAAGAAAATTGTCCTTCAATCTTTGTAAAATATTTACTTTATTTACTTTAAATAAACCTTAAATAAGTGATTGTCTAATGGATTTGTCTTGCATTACAGTATATGAGATATATATCAATGGCACAATTTATCCCATGGTATTCTCTCTTGTGCCACAAGACAACTTTTTTTCCGAAAGCTATATTTCTTAAACAGTTGATTTCAGATCCAAAGTTATTGTTGCCGGGGATGCACAACACCCTGAAATATATGTACATATTTGAGTTGGAGACTTTACTGTCAAGGCCTCACTTTAAAATCACTTTGAGTAAAAAGTGGCACAACTCAGGCCACTTTCCCCTATATGTGTTAAGTTCACTTAATGGCGAAATATGTAATTTTGTATGGTTATTTATCTTGATATATTTGTTTTAAGATCATTCAAATCATCTTTGAAAAAAGCTGAATAGATATACTGTCAGGTAACACAAATCAGCCTTTACGCAATCAGACTCTACTGTTGCATGACGTCCAAGTAGGGATTTTGATTAAGATGTTGTCTTCCCTACACAATGACACCAATATAATGGTAATAAAACAATCATTGTGCAGCAAACCCTTCTGCCACCTGTGGTGCACACCACAACTCCTACAACCGCAACACAGTCATCTGTTAGAACACTCTTTACATTTCAACCGCCTATCCACCCAGCTTCATGAGAAATTAAAATCAAAACAGATGCCACATTTCTTCTATCAAAAGACTTGGCCTTTCAACGCCATTAGCAACTGTTTATTTTTTATTTCGAGATATTAATTATTTTGGGGCTGCTCCTGACTTATAATTTTCTTAGTCGACCATTTTTCGTCATTTAGGTCCAATAGTCGACGAATCGTTCGCAGTACCAAATGTGGGTGCGTGTGTGTGTGTGTGTGTGTGTGTGTGTGTGTGTGTGTGTGTGTGTGTGTGTGTGTGTGTGTGTGTGTGTGTGTGTGTGTGTGTGTGTGTGTGTGTGTGTGTGTGTGTGTGTGTGTGTGTGTGTGTGTGTGTGTGTGTGTGTGTGTGTGTGTGTGTGTGGCTGGGCCGGCAAACACATTTACTTCATGAAAAAGCCTCATGGAAATTATATTCACGTCCAAAAAATAGGACAAAATGCATTTAAGGGCTAGAATGTTATAGACATAAAAAAATATTTTCCTGTATGTCTTCTAATGGAGCCTGGATTAAAACATGTTTTGGCCTCTGCTGTGTTTTTTTTGTTGTTCTTTTTGTTTTGTTTTCAAGATTCCCCCCCAAAATGTTAGTGAATAATATGTGGGCCTTGCTACAAGTAACTAAAAGTATTTAATAATAAAGAAATAACATTACAAGGTCATAAAATATAATATATATTTATATAAAAAAAATTACTTTTACCTTGATTAAAATTTATATTTTTATTTTTTTTCCAAAATACTAGCAGGAATGTGACTGGATGTTATACTGTACATCAGTGGCACTGAAATGGTTTCATTCATCACATCTCACTACTGCATGTATGTGTTGTGTTGCTGTTAGAGATGCCATGCTCAGAGGACATTACATGTGCTCTACTGCTTTAAAGGGACAGGACAGATCCAGGCTTACATTGTGCCATGTGTCTTCACTGCCCTCTACAGGATGAAGAGTACCTTATGATCTATGATGTGTCCTTGTGTCGACCCCCGCCCCCACACCGTTTTTACAACCAACCCTTGCAGCACTCAAGAGCCTTTGCTTTACTTTTTTTACTTTCTTCTTTTAGATTTATTTATTTTAAAATAGGGACAGTGCTTATAAACAAACACTGTGTAAACATGCAAGATTATAGCCTGTGGCTAATTTACATCCTTTGTCCCTTTGGCAGGTTGGTGTCAAATATACAAGTTAAAACATATCACAAACACAATCAATAATAAACATAACAGTAAAAGTGTACAATAAACAAACATACAAACAATATCAATGTTGCTCACGACAAACCAGAAATTGGGGGCCCATACAAATTTGGTGTTAAGTGCCTCCGGACCTCAGAGGGTTAAGTGCTAAAGTGCTTAAGCACTTAGGTATTAAAAGTGTTATTGTTATTGCACAGCGCCCCTGCACAAGTTTATAAAGTGTTGGTATTGATTGCACAATGCCCTACCTCAAGTGTTACGCACACACAGACGTGTATGAGCAGGTATAATTGCACATTAATAAGTATACATAGCTGTATTTATGTACGCGTTATTGCACATTATTAGCATACATAGATGTGCATACAGGGTCACAGGCCTGGTTTGTCCTCAGCCAGATCCCCAAATAGTACCATCACAAGTAAGTAACACATACAAGATACAAATACAGATTGCACATCCAATGTTGAAATCCAATGTTTTTAAATAGGCCTATAGGTTCACAACACAGAACAATTTTAATTTATAGATACAATCTAGTTAAAGAGAGATCAATAAGCGATAGGGAATACAATTTTGACCAAAGTTAAATTGTTTTATTGCACAAGGTAAAAAGAAAACATAAACAGTTTGTTTACTTGAACATCTACAGTTTATAAGTGATCATTTGTATCCTATGTCTTAGTGGACCAGGTTAACTGTAGGGTAGCTGTCTGGTCTGACACCTGCTACACTTCTCAAAGAGCACAGAGAAAGATTATCTGGAGCTAAGGTCCTTGTCCTAAGTGGCCTAGAGCTTGACCAGAAGAGCAATGAACTCACACACAAATCCAAAACAGCCAGTGGTTCGGAAAAATCTGTACAAACCAGCTTCTCCTGCATATTTGTCAGAATCATAATAATGTTGTTTAGAAACTTACAAATTAGTTCATGGTATCATCATATATATATATATTTTACCATTTACTTTAATTCCTTTAATTATGTTTAAAAAAAGTTAGAGATTCTTTTTTGAATTATCAAAAACCTGAAAGTCTTAAAAGTTTCACTGTTTTGATTATGTATTGACAAACGTTTTGACATACTTCACAACTTTCAATAATACATGACAACATTAAGTTGTTATCAGCACCTATCTACTAAATGTTCAAAGTGTGACACAATATTGTGATTATACAGTAACGTGCTGTACAGTGCATCAATAAAAGTACTGTAATTAATGTAACCGAGACATGTGCCTAAATATACAGTATATGTGTTGGTTAGGGCTGGCCTGAATTATTTGAATATTCAAGTAGTCGTTTGTTAAATTAATAGTGGAAGCTCAATTCAGTATTCGGAAGAATATATATATTTTTTCCAACATAAAATATTTGCAAAAGTAGCATAAACTGCAATATATTTTTTCAGCAAATAATATTATTAAAAAGGCTCATTTTAAGTTTTTGTTAACATATTAACAAATTATTTTAACTTTGACCTAGTTTGCTGCTGAACTTTCAAAGCGCAACCGATAAGAAACCAGCTGTAGGCTACCTGACGTTGCCAGAGGCAAACTAAAGGCGAAACCAAGCACAGTAGGGAGAGAGTGATGGAGGACGAATAGATTATTTGTTTTCCTTTGAGTGCGTATGCTATGTAGCGCTGCTATCGCCTAACAACAATGACTGGCTTGCTGCAGAGCATCATGGGAATACCCGGTCGTTGCATGGTTAGCATCAAAGCTACCGAGAATAAACGGTCAATAATGGATATACAGTAATATGGACACAAAAGACTATCGATATTCGATCTTTGTACGAATTTAAAGTCCCTGGAAAGATGATATGTTCCAGGATTAATTGAAATGTTCCTGTAAGGGCTACGATGGCACAGAGGACAGCTGCTTTGGAACAGCATTTTAGCTTCCACGGGGAAAAAGTAAGGAACTCCGACTTACTTACTGTTCAAAAATTATTAAATCATCAGCGAACTATGCAGATTACAGTCTCGGGTGACAGCTTGGTTTCATGGAGTACATTGGGATTGTTAATTATGTATTTCATGCTGTGTTTTTTTGAGAACGAGTATTCGACTACTCTTTTGGAAAAACCAACAAGTATTTGAATCTTGTAAAAACACATTAAACAATATGTTGTAGAATCTTTTTTATTAAAACATCTTTACTTAATTTTTCAAACAAAAACGATCAAAATAATTTTCACGGTTTTCACCTTTATCCCGTCCGTGGTTCAAGATCTTTCTTGAGGATTACACTCCTTTAAGCTTTTTCTCTAATACAATATTAGAGAAGGTAAGTCATCTGTTGATTGTATTTAATGATCATCACAAAAGTAGGAAGTGATTAGCAAACTCTGAGTAGCAAACTCAGATGTGTATATAAATATATTTTTGAAAATCACACATAGGTATGTACGTAAAAGAAAATTGCATCTAGATGCATTGAGAATCAATTTTGAATCGGAATTTAATCGAAAGGTGCCAAGAGATTCCCACCCCTAATACTGATATCCATCTTCAAGGTACATTCATAAAATAAGTCGATCATGTTGCCTTTGAGAACTCTTACAAAGGTAGTATTAGAGTACTGGGGTCAAAAGAGGTAAAAAGGGACCTGGCTCTTTAAGAAGTGGCAGAGGGAATTACTGATACTGTGCACAAGGACAGACAGAGCAGCTGCTGTCACTTTTAATGGCATCATAGATCGCTTCAGAAGCACCACCACTGGCTTTAGGTTCCTCTGTGATCGTAAGAGCTGGACAGAGTAGCCAAAGCCTCACTGCTTTGTTGCATTTCCGCCCAAATGGGTGTCATCCATTGCCAGGAAAAGGATTTTATTACATATATATCGAAGCCACACGTTCCTGTCCCTACACAGCAGTCCTGAAGTATATCGTCAACAATAAATAAACCAAATAAAGGAAAAGTAATTTTTCTGATGATCTGAAAAGACATCCATTGCATTTGGCGGACACTTTCAAGAAAGTAACATTATGTGTATATCTTTTTTGCATGGGTGAACACTAAGCATGTGAAGCCACAGCAGCAACACATCAACCAGAAATGTGATTCCATAGTCTCTGGGTATATTATTCAAGTTCTGGCTTTAATAAAGATGATAAAAAAAATTATATTTATTTTAACATCATATCTTACATTCATCCTTCCAAAATATGACAGGAGTTGTTATTATTCTTTATCTGTCAAAATATACTTGCTTCCACATTAAGAGGGCAGTAGTGACAAATTTGCAGAGTGCGTACGTACGTGTGTGCTTATGAGGCATGGGGGCTTCATACGCCCAAAGCAAAACAAGCTGCACTAATCTGGCATGATCTGTAACTCCCCCTCATGATCTCATTGGGTGTGAGGTCTTGGGTGTGGTTATTAAGGACACTGATCTTAAACGGGCCTTCTGCTAGTTCGCTGATTATTACTCACTGGGCAGCTGTGGACAGGATCACTGAGCTATTCTGAGACCTTGTTCAAGAGATGCAAGTTTAAATATTGCATGGGTAATACTGCCTGTATATATATAAAAAATAAAAATAAAAAACCGTGCATAAACTACACCCAGAGAACTGCTGTTTTTCATTTGAAATGTACTAGGGCTGGTTTGCAATACATTTTATGTTTTTCTTTTTCATTTTGTGCATTTCAAATTGTGCAGAAAAACAATTTTTTTAAAGCTGATTTCCACACAAAAATGCGCTCAGGATCATTTGCAAATGAGACCTGATAAGTGTTAAAGCCAAAAGTAAGATCATGTATTTATTAATTAACAGAAAAATGTTAAAAACTTGTATTTTGTATTTCATAAGCTAAGCGGAGCATCTATTATCACAGCAAAGTGAAGTTGGTTGGGGTAGTGTAGAGCATTTGAATGTAGATTTAGGCTAACATTTGGAAGTGAGGGTGAGTGTGTGTGGAAGGTACAGTAAGAATTTACTAAATTGATGCTGAAGGGAAGCAGTTTAAAGCAGCTCCGAGTAACATTTAAATATCTTTTAAACAGCCTCATGTTTCCTCTCATAATCATAAATTACCTTTAACAGCAAACAAGACCATCAGTGCAAAGAAAGACGTTTTTATATAGTTTTTATTACTGCGTTTGGTCTGGTTGCACACCCAGTCCGATTTTCGGTTCACGCGTGCATGCTCTATGGTCACATATCCGTATTGGTCGCAGATTTCAGTGTGGCGCAGAAACGCGATTTGAGAAGCCTATCCCTCCAGGTGAGGGAAGGGGAGCGGGAGCCTTGTTTGAGACAGTTATTTGTCGTCATAATGACTGATAACGGGGCTGAACCATCAAAGAAAAAAAAATTAAATGCAATGAAGAAAAGCTAGAAGGGAGAGTGATAGGCGGGCGGGAGGGCGTTGCCAAGCAACGTATACACAATTTCACGGGAGTGAATTAGACTGCAGTGTTTACTCCTAAATGAATGAGCGGTAGCCTACTAAAACAAAGTTTACTTTGCCTCACCAGCATCATCAGATGACCATTATTCATCTGAAATAGTCATTATTTACAACAACATAAACACATTACCTCATCGTGATCCATACTAACTGCCGTCTCTCGTTCATTCGCTTTGTGTGAGGACACGGACTCTTTCAGCTCCGTGAGAGGTGACACTGCATCAACTCATTGCAATCAGGTGTGTGTAGCACTGACTGGCATTAGTTGATGCAGTGTCACTAATCACTCTCAAGGAGCTGAAAAGAGTCCGGTGCACTCACACTTTCAACACACGGACATGCACTATATTGCTTCCTGATCATTTGAATCTCGCACGCCCGGCACGAGCTACAAAACAGCTTCACGACAGCTGGTGTCGTAAAAATACTACCGCTTTTGTACAAAGGGGCCGCCAACGTGCCATGTTACTCGTAGTGGCTTTAACCCCCCTAAGCTCTGACAATAAGCAAGGCTGAGTGTCAGGACCTGTCAGAGGAACTATCCACCCATTTCCAGGGGTGCCTGAAGTCCCACCCCCCACCAACCCTTCCAAAACCTTTGCCCTATCCAGTTTAGCTTTCTCTGGGGTTAATTCAATGTCCTGGAGCTGAAACAACAGGATCACAGCCACGTCGCTAATACTCAATAGACACTGACCTACTTTGTTGGATTATGTGGGGAAAAAACTGATCCACAACCCTAATGCCAGCAATGAAAACGATCTAATGGTCCTTAATGCTTTGTTTAATCTGAAAGCATGCTCATGTTATTAATTTCTCATTATGGGAATGCAGTTCTGCTGATGGGATTAAATGCCCTGCTCCGACTCTCTTTCATTTATTGACCTCCCCAAAGAAACACAAAGGCTAAAAACCATCTGGCTGGACGCTCCCTCATGTCCCTTGTTTATTTGTTTATGGGTGTGCGCGTGAGGCAGTGGGTTACTCATTCAAGTTAAAGGCCTACTTCACCGGTTGGAATATGAAGGTGTATTGAATTTTTGCACATTTATACTTCATAGGATCTCCGAGTTCAATACACCTTCATATTCCAACCGGTGAAGTAGGCCTTTAAGTCTTCACAACAATTTGAATCCAAGACAGAGATGGGTGAATCTCTGTGATTGTGCTTTACAAATAAAACAAGCAATGCAAAAGACTGACTGAGTGACAGATCTCTGTTACTTGTGTCTCATTAAAAAAATATAATGTAATTCTAGACATTAAAATTTTGCGTTTTTTCCATCTTAAAGATATATAAAACATCAACCTAAAAGATGTCATAATTTGAAGCTTTCATAAACAGCTCTACAAGTCATTTCATTTTTTGCAAAGTAATGTTCAAATGGACTAAGAGTGCCCTTGGCTGGTTGTACATCCAATTTGAACAATCAAAATCTATTTTTCTGGTCCATTACATCACCACCAGGGGGCACTTGATTCCTCAAGCATGTACTGTTTTTGACAAATTGTCATAGAGGTAATACATGTATTCAGCAAGGGAATTATGGAATAGGACCTGGTTTACAACCAGCCTCCCACCCATCAACCCACCCCCAACCCCTGGTGTTCTGTATAATCTATAGCTACAGAGGAATAGTACTTTAACAACATTAGCACTAGTCTATAACTCAGCGATAATACGTTTTTGCTTGAGTAAACTCATCTAAACCTATGTAAAACTATGGTGTATATCCTAAATTAAGCATAACACTGGTGTAATTTGTCTAAGTATGTGTCAAAATGTAAAATAAAACATAAATCATGTTGGGGGAAATACAGAAACAAAGTCCTACCTAGGATGTAATATATATTGGCAAGTACACTACTGGCGGTTTTATCCAGTGTTGTGATTTAGCCTCAATATAATAGAATATAGAACATTTTGTTTAAGGTTTTCATAGAGTAATGTAAAAGGACAGCAGCACACAAAGTTGTTAAGTGGTTTAAAAGTAATCAGTCGTGAATAATTCATGCAGATCGAAATTTAACTTCAGGTTTATCTACACCAACAGCAAAGAAACATCTTTGATAAGCATATGCAGAGAAGCTTGTAGTCTTTTTCGCCAATGTATCATAGCAAATTTGGAGATGAAAGGCAACAATTCAAATGGCTGAATAAGCATAACATGTCTAAACCTGAGGCCTTGAGTACACTTAATAATACAAACATGACATGTAATATATCATATCAGCCATTACCAGTTAGCGGTATAACAAAAGATAAAAAAATATGCAGGCTGTTGACTGATCAAAAAAATGGTATCTTCATTATCCAGTGGCATTTTTTTATTCAGTCCCACTAGCAGTATCATTGCAATTACAAGTTGTAAGTTTTAAAACAGTAATTTAAGGTCAATCATTTTGCACCTGCAAAATATTGATCAAATATACAGTTGTTGCTGTGGGAATCCATTTATTATTCATTTCTGTTGGATAATCAAATGTGATGGTTTTCTCTCTTACGCATGAGATATCCAAATTTGTTCATTTGTTGTAACAATTTTCAAATGTGACATTTTTAAAAGCACAGCTATAACAACTATATTTAAAGCTTGAACCTTTAAGTTCAAAGAGTAAACCCTGGGGGTAGAGTGCTATAAATTATTTGCAAGGGAAAAGGCATGATGCATCTTTTAACATGTGCAGTCATTTCAGAGTGCAAAACCTACAAATGTCATGTCCTCTTAAGATCAAAAGTAATTGGTTAGGCTGCACAACAAGGCACAGGGGTAACGAGGCAGTTTACCACTGTAACAGACTCAAATGACATACTGTGTAGCATGTCGGTGAGCTAATAGACCACATCGCACAAGGAAATACCACAGTTTCTTTCTGTCTTATCAAATTAAGCTAAAGAGGTGCACTACTTTTTCCATCCAAGTATTACCCTGTACTATCTAATTTTCAAACGCTAATATGGCTTAGCATATATTACAGTGATTCATTAGCAAGTATATCTTCATTAAAACTTAAAAAATGAATTATGTCGCCAAGTGCTACAAGTATAATAAATACTGTTTATTCTATTTACAGTGAGGCAATATTTTTTGTCTTGTAAAAATCCTTTCAGATTAATACTACAACACAACTGCACTATGATCAAAAAAATTGGATGTATGAACATGACATGGGACAATTCCTTGACCATTGCATTCCAGTGCATATTCTAGGTTAGCCGAGGAATAACATTGGTGTAAAGGCTATTAAGAGGGCAAAGAGGGGGATGGTACGCGTAAGGGTCGGCTCATGGAGCAATGACTGGGCCCAGTGGTGCCTCACAGCTGCAAGCAAGAGGGTGACGTCAAGGGAAGCAGGTGATGTGCTCCAAGTGGCTCTCCACCACTTAGCAGCCTGCAGTGTGATTCTCTACACCCGTAAGATATCAAATGTCAGATCTGATGAATATGGCTCAGATAACATTCCAAATTTAAATCCAGTATTAAAATTGGGTCTACATCAACTTAAACGCTGGGGTTTAAATCAGAAATGAAAAATATATAAAGCGATACACATACAGTGATCTGATGTTATTTTATTCACTGCCTGTATAGAATTTCTTGAGATGTAAACGCTATTTAACGCGCCCCACACACATCCTACCTCTACTGCGCGTCTACCTCGCGTCTGCGTCTGACTTTTTGTCACAGACTGTGAAATCAACGTAGAGCGAGCACACATCCAACCTCAGACGCACTGCTGAGGCGCGTCGGAGGCACGTCTGCAGCGACGCTCCCCTTCACCTCAGGAGGCTCGCCTATTTTTTTCTGAGAGCAGCGCGTCTCTCTCGCGTCTCTGTGCTTTAACTGATAGAGAAATACTCTGCTGACAGTCATACCAGCAGCATTCACTCTAGTTACACGTTTACCCGGTGTGTTTATTTCAAAATAAAACATCCCTCAGTCGTATACGCGAATAATCCCTTTATTTCACGATTTAAGTGTGCAATCAAAATCCGAGGGATTTAAAACCTAATTTTCAATTAGTTCTGGCATTTCATTTTTGGATAAATGACACATATAGAGATCCAATATAGTGAAGAAATAAAAAAGATCATGATGAGCGCAACAGTTTTCCGTTGCTCTATCTGTGTCTACGGCCTTCTTCTTCCCCGACCACACCCCCCTCTCTCTCTCCCGTATAAATCAGTAAAGTGATTTTTGAAATACTCTGCTGAGAGTCATATTGACTTCATACTGGCAGCTTTCGCTGTAGTTTCACCATTTCCTGGTGTGTCCCCTTCAAAATAAAACTTCCAACAAGCAGCAGCAGCTGCTGAGACGTTGCATGTGTGTCCGAGAAAAGTCCGAGAGAGGCAGCAGTAAGGTAACGCGACGCGCTCCAGAGGTAGACGCAGGATGTGTGTGGGGCGCGTAAGAGATAGTAAAACTTAGCTTGTTTACTATTATTTTAGAAACAAATAAATCATCACTGATTAGCTGGAATACGCAGGAAGGTACAGCTCTTCCATTGTAAATGTGAATTAGCAGAAGCTTAACAGTGTTTATAGCGCCATATGGCTAAGGCGGCCGCCTTAACAACGCCAGCCCCCCGCCTTGACTACCGACCAACCGACCAAAAGAAAATTTAATTTAATTTAATTTTTTATTTTTAGTGCACAATAAATGTACTAGCAAGCGCAATATGTGTTTGTGCATGGTCATAACTGCGTGAAAGGCCGCAATTTGCTGTGACTGTGTGTGTGTGTGTGTGTGTGTGTGTGTGTGTGTGTGTGTGATTCTGCGGCTCTGCATACGCAACCGCACGTGACTATGGCATGCACGAGGGAGAGTAAACGAGCAGGAGCAGCCGACACTGAACCAGTCACTAGGCTGTTTTATTCGGGGCTAAAGCTGCGGATATAATTTAATTAGCCCTGAATATAATTGTTTTGTGAAGAAAAAAAAAGAAAAAATTGTTAATATCTTAAAATTCCATTTTACATTCAGGGCATGAACCTAAATGGTTCATCTCCAATAATGGCAATTATGTTTTTAATGAAGGCAGACCAATGGCCTTATAATAGTATGTATAGTATATACTCAACTGTATACCCTTTATGGTGGTATCCTCAAACCCAAACTCTAATGAAGGTCAATAACTTTTTTTATTTAACTTTTACTTTTTTAGGTATATAATTTTGGTTTGAGTGAGAGAAAAATGCATTACATAACACTAGTTTTAATCCAACTGCAATAAAGACAATGGATGCATTGCCAACTGTCTCCTAAATTACACCATATTGGTAAGTAAGATTTAGATATTTTTGGTCAGTGTGGGGACAGGAACACTGTTAGGTGAGCTGTCCATTTGGACATTTAGTTTCAATAATAAAATGGTTGAAATGGATTTGGTCAACAAAAATAATTTGCAAAAGGGCGAGAGACTCCAATAGTGGCAGTGGCAAACAAATCTGTGGGCAACTTTAAACAGTGGAACTGCTGTTTGAACATGACTGTCACCCTCCCATCAGTTGATAAGTGGGTCACAGGACTGTACATGACCCAGACATGGGTCTTGCCCCTCAGGGTCATGGGCCACTCAGGCATGAGGTGCCAACTGAGCGCCTCTGATTTTACTCTGTTATGTGGCCTGAGCTGAGCCCCTGAGTTGAGCCCCTGGCCCGCTCCACTGACACAACGAACAGTCTGTAAAGAAGCCCGGGGTTCACACAGTCAGTCGCATGTCTTCAGCAGGACACTGCTTTAGCATGCCCTGGACCAGGGGTCACCAACACAGTGCCCGCGGGCAACAGGTTGCCCGCAAGGACCATATGAGGCGCCCGCAGGCCTGTTCTAAAAGTAGCACAACTCACCAGTGAGCTGCGTCTAAAAATGTTGAAATTAATTTTCAAATTAATTATTTTTTACTCACACTTGCATTTATATGTAGGAGACAGTAGGGGGAGCTGTGCCACTTTTTACTCAAAGCGACTTTAACGTGAGGCCTTGACAGTAATGTCTTCAACTAAAATATGTATGTACAGTATATTTCAGGATGTGGTTAGCCTGGTACAACCAGACCATCGTACTTCATTTAATTTGAACAGAAGGTCTGGAACTGCTGTAGGGGAGAACGGGGGAATCTGAGGCATTGGGTAATGTGAGCCACCCCCTGTATCTAGGCAACGGAAAACATTTGTGGTCATGTGAGATATATGTTTTCAAGCCTGTTCTGAGTCCCAGGCTGTTCTCGCTGGTTCTGATTTTCCTATGCTTTGACCCCCAGACACTAGCTGGCTCTAAGGGTCCTGTGTTCTGACCCACAGACTGTGTTCTAATCTAACTGGTTCTATCTTTAATTTAAATCGTATTAAAACCTTTTGAATTATAATATGTTGTATTTGATTTTGTTCAGAGTTACTTTCAAGTGTTTAGAAAATTAGCTTTGCTTAATTGACCAAACCCCATCATTCTTTTACTAGTCCGACATTAGTTCTGGAATGTGTGGCTAGCTTTCAGGATTCTTACTGTTACAATATGTGTTGTTATGGTAGTTTCAGAGTGGAACAAGTAAGTGGATCAGTTTACCCCACAGCTGGGGTAAAGTGAGCTACATGACAACTTTTTTTAAAACAATCATATTTTCACTGCCCTTTGTCTTGAAAAAATTCTGCTAATGCCCATTTCTAGGAAACATCTTGAATCAATGGGAAATGTGTAATTTTGAGTGATAAATACTTTTAGCTCCCTTAGAAGGGAGCAAATGTAAAAAGTGGCTCAGATTACCCCGTTCTCCCCTAATTGGCAAACGTTCACTCACTTGGAGGCGGGTGTCTGTTGAAGTTTAAAACTATTGGATCTGTGTCAGTGCCACTCTGGATTAGCCAACCAATCGCATCACGTTTGGTCATGAGCCGGCTTCTGACGGTGCGTTCCAGTTGTACAGGGGACTCGAAAATTTCCGACTTCACTACATATTGTAGTCTATGGATCTACCGGTACCTGGCAACGGTAACTTGCTAGAGCCTAACGTTTAGTTATTTGGATGAGAAAGGTTGTAGGCGTCCATACTTTCCCAAGCAGATGCACTGGAACACAGACAGGTCGGAACTTGGAACTACCAAGTCGGAAATTTCCGAGTTCCGAGTATAAAGGAACGCAGCATTCAACTGAAACTGGAGCGCGACTTCGACGTCATCGTTCTCAGCAACTCGCTCTGTTCGCTGATTGGACGGCCGGAAATGTTCCTGAGCTGGAGCTGAGAAATTCACCGCAGCCCCAGACTGACTACTGAAGGGAAAATAAAATTTGAGCGCAAGTAGGTAGGCGGGTAGAGCCAGGCTAGGATGCGGTGCATCCCCGGCAACAATAACTTTGGATCTGAAATAAACTGTTTTAGAAATATAGCTTTTGGGAAAAAAAGTTGTCTTTTGCCTTTGGAGAGAATACCATGGGGTAAATTGTGCCATTGATATATAATAATAATAATAATAATGGATTGGATTTATATAGCGCTTTTCAAGGCACTCAAAGACGCTTTACAGGGTTCCAGGTTCCATTCATTCACACACAGTCATACTGGTGGTGGTAATCTACCATAGTAGCCACAGCTGCCCTGGGGCAGACTGACGGAAGCGTGGCTGCCATTCAGCGCCTACGGCCCCTCCGACCACCACCTCAAACATACAGCAGTCATACATATTCACACGAGGCAAGGTGGGTGAAGTGTCTTGCCCAGGGACACAACAACCATGACACAGGTGGCAGAGCGTGGATCGAACCGCCAACCCTTGGATCATTGGCCAACCCGCTTAACCACCTGAGCCACGGTCGCCCCGTATATATACAGTATCTCACAAAAGTGAGTACACCCCTAACATTTCTTCAAATATTTCATTATATCTTTCCATGCGACAACACTGAATAAATGACACTTTGATACAATGTCAAGTAGTCAGTGTACAGCTTGTATAACAGTGTAAATTTACTGTCCCCTCAAAATAACTCGACACGCAGCCATTAATGTCTAAACTGTTGGCAACAAAAGTGAGTACACCCCTAAGAAAAAATTTCCAAATTGGGCCCAAAGTGTCAATTTTTTGTTTTGCCATCATTATTTTCTAGCGCTGCCTTAACCCTCTTGGGCATGTAGTTCACTAGAGCTTCACAGGTTGCAACTGGAACCCTCTTCTACCCATTCATGACGACATCAAGGAGCTGGTGGATATTAGAGTCCTTGCGCTCCTCCATCTCCCGTTTGAGGATGCCCCAAAGATGCTCAATAGGGTTTAAGACTGGTGACATGCTTGGCCAGTCCATAACCTTTACCCTCAGCTTCTTTAGCAAGCCAGTGGTCGTTCGGAGAAGTGTTTGGGGTCGTTATCATGTTGCAGTACTACCCTGCGGCCCAGTTTATGAAGGGAGGGGATCATGCTCTGCTTCAGTATGTCACAGTACATGTTAGAATTCAATGAACTGTAGATCCCCAGTGCTGGCAGCACTCATGCAGCCCCAGACCATGACACTCCAACCACCATGCTTGACTCTAGGCAAGACACACTTGTCTTTGTACTCCTCACCTGGTTGCCGCTCCACACTTTTAACACCATCTGAACCAAATAAATGTATTTTGGTCTCATCAGACCACAGGACATGGTTGCAGTAATCCATGTCCGTAGTCTGTTTGTCTTCAGCAAACTTTTTGTGGGGTTTCTTGTGCATCATCTTTAGAATAGGCTTCCTTCTGGGATGACAGCCATGCAGACCAGTATGATGCAGAGTGCGGCGTATGGTCTGAGCACTGACAGGTTGACCCCCCACCCCTTCAAGCCCTTCAGCAATGCTGGCAGCACTCATACGTCTATTTTCCAAAGCCAACCTCTGTGTACGACGCTGACCACGTGCACTCAACCTTCGTAAACTGGGCCGCAGGGTGGTATTGCAACATGATAACGACCCCAAACACACCTCCAAGACGACCAGTGGCTTGCTAAAAAAGCTGAGGGTAAAGGTTATGGCCTGGCCAAGCATGTCTCCAGACCTAACCCCTATTGAGCATCTTTGGGGCATCCTCAAACTGAAGGTGGAGGAGCGCAAGGTCTTTAATATCCACCAGCTCTGTGATGCTGTCATAAATGGGTGGAAAAGGGTTCCAGTTGCAACCTGTGAAGCTCTAGTGAACTACATGCCCAAGAGGGTTAAGGCAGTGCTGGAAAATAATGGTGGCCACACAAAATATTTACACTTTGGGCCCAATTTGTAAATTTTTTCTAAGGGGTGTACTCACTTTTGTTGCCAGCAGTTTAGACATTAATGGCTGTGTGTCGAGTTATTTTGAGGGGACAGTAAATTTACACTGTTATACAAGCTGTACACTGACTACTTTACATTGTATCAAAGTGTCATTTCTTCAGTGTTGTCCCATGGAAAGATATAAAGAAAAATTTGAAGAAATGTGAGGGGTGTACTCACTTTTGTGAGATACTGTATATCGCCCCCATATACAGTATCTCACAAAAGTGAGTACACCCCTCACATTTCTTCAAATATTTCATTATATCTTTTCATGGGACAACACTGAATAAATGACACTTTGATACAATGTAAAGTAGCGTGTGTACAGCTTATATAACAGTGTACATTTACTGTCCCCTCAAAATAACTCGACACACAGCCATTAATGTCTAAACTGCCGGTTACAAAAGTGAGTACACCCCTGAGTTAAAATGTCCAAATTGGGCCCAAAGTGTCAATATTTTGTGTGGCCACCATTATTTTCCAGCACTACCTTAACCCTCATGGGCATGGAGTTCACCAGAGCTTCACAGGTTGCCACTGGAATCCTCTTCCCCTCATTCATGACGACATCACGGAGCTGGTGGATACTGGAGACCTTGCGCTCCTCCATCTCCTGTTTTAAGAAGCCCCAAAGATGCTCAATAGGGTTTAGGTCTGGGGACATGCTTGGCCAGTCCTTAACCTTTACCCTCAGCTTCTTTAGGAAGCCAGTGGTCGTTAGGAGTTGTGTTTGGGGTCGTTATCATGCTGCAATACTGCCCTGCGGCCCAGTTTACGAAGGGAGGGGATCATGTTCTGCTTCAGTATGGCACAGTACATGTTGGTATTCAATGAACTGTAGATCCCCAGTACTGGCAGCACTCATGCAGCCCCAGACCATGACACTCCAACCACCATGCTTGACTATAGGCAAGACACACTTGTCTTTGTACTCCTCACCTGTTTGCTACCACACACTCTTAACACCATCTGAACCAAATAAATGTATCTTGGTCTCATCAGACCACAGGACATGGTTGCAGTCATCCATGTCCGTAGTCTGCTTGTCTTCAGCAAACTGTTTGTGGGCTTTATTTTGCATCATCTTTAGAATAGGCTTCCTTCTCGGACGACAGCCATGCAGACCAGTATGATGCAGAGTGTGGCGTATGGTCTGAGCACTGACAGGTTGACCCCCCACCCCTTCAAGACCTGCAGCAATGCTGGCAGCACTCATACGTCAATTTTCCAAAGCCAACCTCTTGGTATGACGCTGAAAACGTGCACTCAACCTTCTTAAACTGGGCTGCAGGGCAGTATTGCAACATGATAACGACCCCAAACACACCTCCAAGACGACCAGTGGCTTGTTAAAGAAGCTGAGGGTAAAGGTGATGGACTGGCCAAGCATGTCCCCAGACCTAAACCCTATTGAGCATCTTTGGGGCTTCTTAAAACGGGAGATGGAGGAGCGCAAGGTCTCTAATATCGACCAGCTCCATGATGTTGTCATGAATGAGTGGAAGAGGATTCCAGTGGGAACCTGTGAAGCTCTGGTGAACTCCATGCCCAAGAGGGTTAAGGTAGTGCTGGTAAATAATGGTGGCCACACAAAATATTGACATTTTGGGCCCAATTTGGACATTTTTTCTTAGGGGTGTACTCACTTTTGTTGCCTTCAGTTTAGACATTAATGGCTGTGTGTCGAGTTATTTTGAGGCGAAAGTAAATTTACACTGTAATACAAGCTGTACACTGACTACTTTACATTATATCAAAGTGTCATTTCTTCAGTGTTGTCCCATGGAAAGATATAATGAAATATTTGAAGAAATGTGAGGGGTGTACTCACTTTTGTGAGATACTGTATATCTCATAAACTGTAATGCAAGACAAATCCATGAGTCAAATGGATGGCTCTTCTTAGAAATGTGGTCACATTTCCAATTACTTCTATCGTTTTCTAGAAACAAGGGGTGGCACTACTTCCCCACTGGCACAACTCAATCCGCTCTCCCCTATATGAAAATGACAAGATCTTTAAAATAAAATAATTAAAAACATTTGTATAATACATGAAGTTTAGACACATTTATTCGAGTTCTGACCTATTATAGTTCAAAGGTGAGTGCGCATGACAAAGGAAGCTTCAGTGTTCGCGGAGCTGAGAGTAAGCTAGCGGGAGCAGCGATGATGGGGAGCTGAATGCACATTCTTAACCCAAAAACATGGCAGAAAAAAGGAAGACAACTTATCATTTCCACAGTGAATGGGAGGGAGAATTATTTTTTACCAGTGTGAAAGAAAACTGTGTTGAGAGAATGTGGAGAGATACTTCGCTACACACAACAGCTACCACGCTAACTACCCCGCGGGTAGCGCGCTACGGGCAGAAAAGGCCTGTGAGCTAAAGGCAGCTTTGGGAAAGCAGCAGTCCTTTTTCACGAGGCCAGCAAAGAACTCCCAAAAAGCAACCGAAGCCTCCTTTAGAGCAGAACATTTTCTGATAAAGAAGAAGAAGGCCTTTTCAGACGGAGAAGTTTTCAAAGAAGCAATGATGATTATTGCCAAAACTGTACTTAAGAGGAGAAAAATGGAACCGATCTAATCTCCACTCTCTCCGATGTCCAACTGGGGGCATGGAGTTGACGTTTACAACGCGGTGAAGGAGGTTTTCGTAAAGAAAAAGGTACCACTGGAAAAGCTGTAGCGGTTCAACCTATCTCTGACATAAACTTCATCAAGAACAAACACAGAACCCGCCTCACTGATGCACATCTGCAAGACTAACTCAGAGTTGCAGTGTCAAGTTACGCACCAGACTACAATACACTGGTGAACAGCATGCAATGCCAGTCTTCCCACTAACAAAGAAACAGATACCAGATGTTGTCAGTGGCAAAGCTGAATCAAAATTAGGATAAATTGTGCTCCATTCAAAAGAGTGAAATGTAGCAGATATAATTTTGTAAAAATGCAGCAGATTTGGTCATTAGTTCACAATGTGATAGATTTATTTACAAATATGAAAGTTGATTTTTCTTAAACATTACATAATTACTAACTTTTTAAAACAAGGTGCTACATAGTTAATAATTTGTTGAAAGGGTTTGTGACTGGCTAGTGAAAAAAAAATGTTTCCTATGAAATGTTGTAGTGATCATCCGAAAAATGTAAACAATTGCTGAGATTAATAGAAATAAAGTGTTGAATATTGATATAATAATCTGTTTCCCACCTTTTTTAAGTCATTGTTGATCAATATTGTGAGAAATCATTAACATGATCAGTGTCTACACATAGATGAGTATCATTAATCATTAATAATAATATATAACTAAAGGCAAACTGAGCACATTTGTTATTTCAGAAGAGTGTATCAAACTGGGTGGCCTTCGTATGACTCAGTACCCATGAAGTAGCCCGCAGGTTCAAAAGGTTGGTGACCCCTGCCCTGGACCGACACCACAACCCCTCAGTCCCTACCCTGCTATGTGCTGTATGTCGAATATAAACACATTTGATTTATAAGTATGTTTTAATAAACTTACAACAAAAAAAACAGTGTGTCTTGACATATTGCTTATCATTTTTTGTACTGGTCTTTGCCATCGGAATATAACATTGTAAAGAGTGCCCATCCTGGTAAGCCTTTTCTCACTCCATGAACCAAGCATACTGCTAGGAACTAAGAACAGGATTTTCTTCATGTTGGGCACTTGGCCTCAATTTTTTTTATTTTAGCCAGGAAAAGTGAAAAAAGCAATTCTGTTGTACCTGCGCAGGGCCTGCTGATTGAAATCACGGAATTACAAATAGGGCAGACATCAGTCCGTCTGTGGGGCCCCCTGCAGTGACAGAAAAGCTTTTTCCAGGGCTGGTTGATGGACATGATTTATAAAGCTGGTGCAAGAAAAAAACTGGGCCACAATGGACAAGATGACATAAATAACGTCCAGAATACAGTAAGGAAGCATTGAAAATATCTGTACAGAATAAAAAGAATTGGTAGAAACTAAAACATGGCAGATGAATTCCCTTAATGAAACTACCCCAGAGCAAATAAAATCAGAGGCTACACCCATCCGGAGTCCAAACCAAAGTGGCATGGTCAGAAAGTGTGGGATATTAAATTGCAATGCTAATTAATTCAACTGGCCTATGTAACCCCGAGACAGTTTGTACTCTAGACTATAACATCTTTATTGATCTTGTGATTGCTTCAGTGGACTCTCTGTTCTTATCTCACCATTAAAAGCATCTCTTGTGACAAACCACGATTTAATTAGATGACAATCACTGTTAACAATGCACGGCTAACATCACAAAATGTGCACATTAGTGCTGGCAGTGATACATTTCAGTATCCCAGCAGGGACAACTCATTCACTTAAAGCGGCTACGAGTAACATTTAAATATCTTTTAAACAGCCTCATGTTTCCTCTCATAATCATAAATTACCTTTAACAGCAAACGAGACCATCAGTGCAAAGAAAGATGTTTTTATATAGTTTTTATTACTGCTTTTGGTCTGGTCGCACACCCAGTCCGATTTTCTGTTCGCTCGTGCAGGCTCTCACATATCCGTATTGGTCGCAGATTTCAGTGTGGAGCAGCAACCCGATTTGAGAAGCCTATCCCTCCAGGTGAGGGAAGGGGAGCGGGAGCCTTGTTTGAGACAGTTATTTGTCGTCATAATGACTGATAACGGGGCTGAACCATCAAAGAAAAAAAAGAGAATGCAATGAAGAAAAGCTAAAAGGGAGAGTGATATAGGCTACGGGCGGGACGAGGGCGTTGCCAAGCAACATGTATACAATTTCACGAGAGTGAAACTAGACTGCAGTGTTTACTCCTAAATGAATGAGCGGTTGGTACTAACACAAAGTTTGCTTTGCTTCACCATCATCAGATAACCATTATCTGAAATAGTCATTATTTACATCAACAACACAAACACATTACCTCATCGTGATCCATACTAACTGCCGTCTCTTGTTCATTCGCTTTCTGTGAGGACACATAATCTTTCAGCTCCGTGAGAGAGAGTGTTAGGTGACGCTTCTGCATCAACTCATTGCAATCAGGTGTGTGTAGCACTGACTGGCATTAGTTGATGCAGTGTCAAAATCACTCTCACGGAGCCGAAAGGAGTCCTCACACTTTCAACACACGGACATGCACTATTTTGCGCCCTTCTCAGTTCACACTCGCACGAGCTAGAAAACAGCGGCGGGCGTCGTAAAAATAATACCGCTTTTGTCCAAAGGGGACGCCAACGTGCCATGTTACTCGTAGTGGCTTTAACCCGTTCTTTTCTATATATCTAGTTTTATAACTTCGTAATAAATGATAGCACATGGGAACTTTAAAAACATCAACAATCGTTACAACATATTTCATGCAGGTTTATTCACAAAACGTTATTGCTGGGCAATGACTTACCATTGACAAAAAGTGAGGTTCCTGTAACAATGGCACATTAAAGCAATCTGGGAATATAAGCAATGTATGAAAACAACCACTGGAGGGCAGCATACAATTTAAATAACATGATACTGTACATTATACGCACAATGATATTATACAATGAAGGGGGATGGGTTATTTGAGAAAAAGTTTTGGCTATTTTCCAAAACAGGAAGTGTCAAAAAAGGCATTGAAGCAAGTCATATTGTCTTCCAGAGAAATTAAAGATACTTGCCCTCTTGTGAGATATCAAATTAAACTACACATTTATATGAGTCTTGTGGGCCGAGTTATAGAAATGGATTTAATTTAAAGAAAACGCAGAGATATAAGTGGTATAGGCTACAATTACACTGATATGTATTGGATGTTGTTTTCAACAGAACAATGTGTGTCACCACCACGCAATCAAGAATAAGGAATATTTGACCTCCAAAGCTAAAACTTAATTTAAGTAATCAAGACAACAATAGACACTGTATGTTTGGCAAAGGGCATAGGTGGAGGGCCAGGGGCTAATAAATAGCAATGAGGAATTTGTCAGTCATCCCCGTATTTAATAATCCCTAGATCTCCATTTACTGCTGTTTGTTTATATTAACCTCTGTTTGAACCCTCTTTAGTGGCAGCCTCTTTTGCCAGTAAGTTCAGTGAACATTCAGCTCGGAAGCGGAGAGCATGTCATCTCGAATCTATTAGCCCACAGGGGAGATTGCAACATCCAGCAGTCTCTCTCTCCCTCTCTTTATCTCTCATCTCTCTCCTTTCCTCCATCCTTACTTCTCCCTCGTTTCACCCCTCCCTCTCCGTCTCTCTCCCTCATTCCCTCTCTTTCTCTCCATCCTTCCCTCTCTCATCTCCCACACTATTTAGCTCTCAAGCACACGTGCATGTGCACAGTCACACACGAGGTGAGCTTCTAACCCACACATTTTCCATGCTGATGGTGAATGTAACTGAGATTATTGCATAGAATGATCTGTGTTTGACCTCGCTTCTTCACTCATGCCTAATAATCCCATCATACCATGCACTACATCACTCTACCACAGAGCTGAAACAAGCTAAGCAACTAACACTTGATAAACAGAAGCAGAGCAAATACAGTTTATAATTATTGACTTAAACCTAAAAAGTACATACGTTTTCAGAGCAAAATTTAGTTTAGTATCAAGTTAAGTGGATGCACTTACTGAGCAAAACAGCACCTCTGGGGTTTAGGTCAATTTTATCAAGCTCTGACCATCACCTTTTGGAGGAATTTGTTCTCCTTCCATACGGTTGAAGGTACATGCTGCCCAGGGTTAAGTGCAATATAGATATACATTTTCGTATGTACCTTGTGCAGTAAATATACTTACCGTATTTTCCGCACTATAAGCCGCACTGGACTATAAGCCGCAGGTGTTATAATGTTTAATTACCATATGTAAGAGTTCATGCACAGAGGGGATTGTCGGGAAAGAGATGGCTGCTTGAGGAAGCTCCCATTTATTAACATTTCAACAAACAAGTTGCATATTTGCAGAACGTATTCAAGTGTTACCATTTAGTGCAATAGTAGCTACTAGGGATGGGCACGAGTGTTTTCGCTACTCGTGTGATCGCTTCCATCCCTTGAGGATCAATCGATTCCTCATTAAACTTTTTTTCTATTTTTAAAACGCAACGCATCTGTCTGCAGAACAACGGTTCACCGCAATAAAGCACTCAATGCTTATTGTCAAACAGTCACAGTTGCCATATAATATTAAGGATTTCTTTCCACAAGTTTAATACACATTTTCCTCACTGAAAGTAATTAAATAGACGGGCCACAATTTAAACCGATCGAGTAGGTCTGCGGTGCGGAGAAAAAAAGAGAAAAAAAGCATGGGCTGTATTTGTAACAAAAAAAAATAGCCTAAGTCACCATTTAAAATAAGAAGGGCAGCAAATAATATAAAATGATTGTCCTACAATTTAAATACATATAAATAACTCACCAAAGCAGATAGTTGTATATCCAACTGCGTAATGCTCACTCAGTGTCCGTGAATAATTACCGCGACTAATTCCTCATTAACGGAACGTTACACCGGTCGGTTTTTGAATCGTATCCCCATATTCCCTATTGAAGGCTTCTTAACTGTTGTTGGCTCGGAGCGAATGTGCCTGAAGTAAGCCTTGCTTCTTCTTTACTTTTCTTTCCAAGCGGAAAGCACCTTGCATGTTCACCTGGAGTCTACTCATTAGCCTACTAACTAAGAGTAACAGGTGTCATCTCCCCTTTTTATAAACGTAACTTTATCATCTGCTTTGAAATAATTGGACAGTTATATTCCTGAAAATGTTCTGGAGGAAGGAGAGACCAGAGTACTCGAGTACTCGATTACTAGCGCCCATCCCTAGTAGCTACAGAACATATACTGTGCTGTTTAATAACAGGGTCGAAAAATGGGGAAAAAGTCGCGGCTTATAGTCCAAAAATTACGGTAATCAATGCTAAATATTGAGGGCACTTTTGAGCAACACTTCATTTTTTAAAGATCTCCTATTATACTACTTTTCTGGTCTTAATTTCTTGTTAAAAACTGCTATAGAGCAACCTGACACGAATCACATCACAAAAACTATGTAGATTTCCGGGAAACGCCTCCTCTCATCTGGGCGATTCAGCATGCCCTGTCAACACTGTGCTTCGGCCATCACCGCCCCCCCCCCCCCCCCACTCCGTTGTGATTGGTTACCTTCCTTCCGGAACACTTTCAGCAGCACGCGGGAAGATTTGAGAGCAGGAAGGTGGGGGCATGGCCGGAGCACGTTGCAGCATTACCATATATGGAAAAATCCGGAACCGTGACGACACGATGGCAGGAAATTTGAACCGATTTGAACACGTGATTTCTCAACCGGCTGCCCTAGTGTTTAGCGCTCTGCACAGCCACCCCAGACGGTCAGCAAGGAATACGTCTAAATGCCTGTATGTAATTATTTGATACGCTAGTATGGTTAAACATGACTATAAATCATTATGACAACGTTTATAGGTCATAAAAGTAGAAAAGTATAAGGTCTTTAAACAATTCCAGTGGAATGGACTAATTACTATTTCTGCACTGTGACAAATTCTACAATGTAAAATACAGCCAGAGAGAGGAAGACTGTTCAGACAAACAGACCACCACATATTCTAGTGGGACAGAAGTGATCATTGAGAAGGATTTTTTTTGTATGACTATAATTCTGCCTTTAAGATAAACCTATATGCATTTGTGTATATTTCTTGCTCTTTTAAATTAGAATTCAGGGCTCAACAATAAGGATTGCCCGACGTCCCGGGGCAAGTAAAACGCCACGTCGGGCCAGTAACTATGACAACCCACTTGCCCGAACGGGCAACCAGGAGTTTTTCCGAAATTATTGAAAAAAAATTATAATAATAATATTTTTATTTTTTATAGCGCCAAATAAAATACATCTATCCACGGTCTTTTTTCATATAGAGCTGGTGCTCATTATTAAATAAACGCTTAGGCCTATGTTACTTATCTAATTTATGTGTGAGTAGTTGTGTCTGCTCGTTGCATCTCTCTCCTCTGCTCCGTTTAGTGAAGGGGGCGGGGCTCCAGCGCCGAAACACACACAGATTTCGGCAAAAAACTGGTGCGCGTCTCTCACACAAACAGTCAGAGAGATAGGAAAAAGAACTACACGCGTTACGTTGGTGTAACAGAAAGTACAAAAGCCAACGAGAAGCCTAAATAAGTAGACCCCAGCCGTCTGAAAAGCAGCAAAAATATTCGCGTTTTTTAAATGCATCCAAAGTGAATCTAGTAGTAGTTTAGCGAGGATGCTAACGTTAGCTCTGCTGCTAGTACCAGTTTAATGTGTGCAGGTCAACACAAACATCAGCAACAGTTAGCAGAGGAACATCTCTACAGCCTGCATGTAAATGGACCTGAGGTGTCATTTCTCATACCAGGAGGCAGTGGAAGCTTGAAACTATACTGGAAAAGTGTTCAAAACAGCCTGTCCTGTGTCCTTAGCCAAAAGTTGAGATTTTTAATAATAATAATAAAAAACGTTTAAAACAGATTGTTGTAGGCCTAAAATAATGTCTTACAGAAAAAAAATTCTAAAGAATTGCTGTTGTAAAAAGAATAAGGTACAAGAAAAAAACATTGTGTGACCAATGTTTTTTTTGCATAAAACAAGTCTCATTTGCAGTTATTGTCGGTTTAGAAACTAAAAAATTACAAATGTTCCAACTCAAATAATATTTGAATAATAGCCTCCACTTTCAGTATGACCCTTCACTCATCTATAACACGGTCCATGATGTGTTTATACATTATAAATAAAGAGCGAATATAACAAATATTTATCACCACTAATAAAAAAAAAATTATATAGGGGCCAGTAAAAATTGACTTCGGGCAAGTAGAATTCAGACCCACTTGCCCGGTCGGGCAAGTGAAAAAAAACCTTAGCGTTGAACCCTGGAATTGCTTAAGCCTTCCTAGCCTAATACATAACATCACCACCAACAAAAAAATGTATACCAATTAGGGATGTAACGATATGAAATTTTGGGTACGATACGATACGATACGATATTGCGATTGATATCACGATATCACGATACGATATTAAGCGCGGAATTCATTTCTACCCCCTCAAATGAAATGTTGTACCGCTGATTTAAATAAAACATAAACACAAGAATAATTCAAATTTTTTATATCTTAATATGAAGAAGAGATTTCTGAGAGATTTAAACAACTTATCACCAAAACAAAGACACTGCTTCTCTACTGCTGTTTTTAAAGAAGCTTTACATCTATATTTTTCAAACTGAAATAGGAATTTTAAATTTAAACTTAATTTAGTCACTTGTCTGTAACTGTAAAAGTATGTATAAAATAAAAATAATTTAAATAGTGTGATAATTTCCCCATTTATTTATGTTTTATTTGCTTATCAACTCTATTTTTGCAAGCCATGCTTTTACCTTATTAGGCCTACATTATGACAAGCACAATTAACTCTGTAAAATATTTATTTATGATTTTTATTTGTTATTAACTTAAATTGCAGTCTCAAAATCAATGTTTTTGCAGTGCACTCCTCTCCCCCTCCCTTCCTCACACTTTCGCAACGTCACCTTCATTTGACCAAAGTAGTGTCACCTAAGTTTGACATAGTAGGGATTCCATAGTATTGCGCAACATGCTGTTAGCTACTGTCTGCTGAGTTCACGTGAAGTTGTGATGAATATATCAAGGATCTTTGGACTTATTTCCTTCATCTGCCTTTCACGGAAGTTCGCCGACTTTACCGGGGATTTAACGCGCGGTGGCGGTGGATTCTATTCTATTCTGTTCTATTTTTTTTTTTTTTTTTTTTTATAATCTCATTTCCTCACGTTCGCCTGGATTCATAATGATATAATTGACCCGCGAGCAACTTTCTCTTCAGTCTGGTAAGCTAGTCGATCTTTTTCTCTATCTCTCCCTTTTCTCTTTCTCTCTCTTCTTTGCTGCTACGTGACTCAATGTTGTGATGCTGCACGCGCTAGTGTAAACAACGGCCCACGTGAGACGTGACTGTTCAGTTTAAAGTTAGAAGTCATGTTTCAGTGATAAGATGTTGTGTCAATGTGTTATTGTTTGGTTTCCAATGTTGGTGTGGCCCATACAGTGTTAGATTGAGTGCTACGTTTATGACAACGTTGCTTACCAGACTCTCCACAATGACGGAGCGCATTTACCATGCACGCTCGCCTCAATACCGTGACGCGGTATAACAAGAAAAAACTTACGGTTGACATTCGTGGCCTTTTCATATCGCGAACGACCGTTTTGCGGTATATTGTTACATCCCTAATACCAATTATGATATTGTATCGGACAGTATCGTATCGACCGATATCCAAAACCCAGATATCGGAATCGGATCCGAACTAAAAATAGTGGATCGGTGCATCCCTAGGTTCATGCAGGTATGCAAGGTACACCAACTTATATTGTACATTCATTTTCAATATGTTTAAATAAATATGTTCAGGCTTGTTTGGTTTGCGGTGCAGAACTTTCACTTTTATTTAAGAAGTATTTTATTTATTGGAGATTTTGGTTGTATGCAGCAGTTTTTTTCTTTTCTATACTGGAAAATACCTTTAGGCTGCAATTCTGCACACATTTTTCCTCTTAACTGAGAACCGTACCGTACAGAACAGAACCGTGACTTAAAAACCGAGGTACGTACCGAACCGTGACTTCTGACCCCTAATAGTAGGTGGTAGCTCACTTTGACTTGGTCATTTTCAAAGTAGCTCACAAGCTGAAAAACAGTGGGCACCCCTGCTTTAATGTATTTGGTCAGGGCACTTTTCACTGACTTAAGTTAATTTTACATGTTTGTGTTTTGGGAATATTTAAAGGCGATTATAATTGTAAGTGCTTTATATAGTCTTTGATATATAGTTACAATTGTATAAAATTATAAAAATGTTGGCACGTGAAACTTAAACTGCTAAATAATGACAATGTTTGATAAATGTAGGTGAGACGAAATGAGTATACTTTTTACATTACATTTCATTTAGCTGACACTTTTATCCAAAGCAACTTCCAACAAGTGCATTCATCAATGAAGGTAGAAACTCAGAATAGCAAGAATCATGCAAGCTTCAAATATGCAAAACTACAAAGTGCCACATGTTAATACTGCACTTTTACCATGAAATGCAGTGGATACAGTAGAACAAATAGAAATACTCAATTAAATTAACACAGTACACTTCAGATTAACTATTGTGTTAGGTCATGCTAGGGAGGTCTGTAGTGTGAGTGGATGGAATTAGTCACATAAACTCAAGCTGAAATTTAAAAAGTCTTACAAGGAATCTTCAGCAGAACATCATTTTTCCATCCTGCTGATTAACAGCAGCTTTGTTTAGCCTTGTGTTTGCTCTCGCACCAGCTGTGTATTTTTTCTACTAATTGAGTGTTGTTGGTTTAATATCAGAGAAGCTGTGACTGATGCTGTTTACAAGAGCTGTGCGCTTTAATAATCTGACAGAAAGATAAACACCATCAGTCAGCCAAGTTATTGTAAGCATATGAGCATTAGCTACTGTCCCTGCTCTCAAAAGCATTTTTTGTGCTTAATGAAATACTTTTGGACATTGAAAATGTACACAAAATAATTAGGGCTTATATAATATTCTGCAAAACAACAACACAAACCTATTTGCTGGGAACAGGCAAGAATGGTACCCACTTGATTGATTTTTAGCTTTCATCATTAAAATATTATCTGGTTTATTGTGACGATACATGTTCTCTGTTGTGTCGTTGAACATTTAGACATGGACTCAAATAAAGTTATCAGGATGTAAGTTTGTCATCTATCATCCATCAGCTGATCTGTGTGTCTGCGCGTGTGTATGGTTGCGGCTGCGCGCAGCGCGATGCTCGTGTGCATTCGGTGCGCACTTGTTAAACACGGAAGCCATGGGCGTAAAATTGCGTATGGACGGTGTGGACGTGTCCATACCAATATTCAAATGTGCTGAAATTGTCCACACCAATATGAGAAGGATATGACAACGACGAGAACGGGTTAATGCGTTGCCTCTTTATAGTCCCGCCTTGTGTATTTTGTTTGTATTGGCTTTGCCTCCTGTTGGTTGTCGTGGGTTGTGTTTCGGTTAGCGGTGGTTGCTTAATTTGAGAGCGGTAAAACAGCTTCTGCTGTCATTTCGGAATCTATCAGCTCAGCTGCTGCGCTATGAATGCGGCTGAAGTTTGACGTCAACTGAGGAAGAATGTCGGGGGAAAAAGGAAAGGAGAAGGGCAATAGGTGGCGGAAATGTGTCACGTCACGTCAAACGCCATAGAAGAAGAGTGGTCAAAACTAAAGAGGAAATGGCAAAAGAAAAAAACAAAGCAGATGTACGTTTGCGCTGTGCAAATTGCGCACCATATAGTGTAGTGTGAAAGTTTGTGAACCCCTTGAACCTTTTGGAATTGTATTTATTTTAACCATTATTAATTCATTTTTATCAATACCAGTATTTTTTATATGAAATAACAGATGTTTGTTTATCAATTCAACATTTTTCTTTTCCAGAAATCAACTGTTAAAACAGATAAAACAAATTATTTGACAAATGTTGTATCTGCAAAAGTTTGTGAACCCTGAGCTGCATTGCTTAAATCGAGCAAGGTAAACACAATCAGGTGGGCCAAATCGAGTGATGAAATAGACCAATGTAATGAGAGATCTTCAGGGAAGAAATTGGGTGGCACTAGATAAAACAAAGATAAAACCAGGTCAGTTTAGGCCCACCAAACTGAACCCATACATGTCAGACATGCTCAAAGGGGAAAAAAGCAGAGAGGATCTCAGGAATAGAGTTTTGATGTTGCACATTTGTCTGGGGAGTGGGGACAGCTATAAATTCATATAAAAAAGTTTGAGCTCCATCGGTCTACCGTGAGTAGGGGTGTAACGGTACACTAAAGTCACGGTTCGGTACGCACCTCGGTTTTGAAGTCACGGTACGGTACAGTACGGTTCATAGTTAAGGGAGAATGAACAGCTTTAGCTGTCAGTAACTAGCTGACAGTATGTAACATGTAAATAAAATGCATAACAAATATAAAAATACTGCTGCAATTCTCCAATAAATAAAATACTTATTAAATACTAGTGAAGGTGCAGCAACTAAAATTGCAATGAAAAAATATAGTGTTAATGCTCAGCAGGCTCTGTAAGCTGGTGTAAACAAAGGGTATGTCATCTTTAAGGGTCTTTTTGACTTTAAAAAAATAAAATATTGCTGCAGCTCTCTTAAACTCTAAAGTGCTCTTAAAAATATAACAATTATCAAATAAAAGTGCTACTGCAGCATTAATTAAATGACAGCTTGTTTATATTCAGTATAAAAAAGAAAATAATGTCTGGGTTTTGCCCAGCTCGTTTTTCTTCACAGTAATAGTGATAGTAGCCAAACACCTGGATGGTGCCTTTTCAAATGCGCATGCATGTTTAACGTGTTGCCTCCTACATAAGCGATCGCGGTGAAACAATAACCTGTGTGCCGACATTGTTCCACACGTCTATCACTGTTTTCATAATTCAACGCTTCTACTACAACTGCTAATAGTGATGCAAACGGAACACTAGAGCGGAGAGGTGTGTATCTCTTGCTCTGACTGCAGCTGGGAGGGACTGCTGCGTGAGGACTCGACCGCCTGTCAGTGCTATGGGACGGGGGAGTGGCCGTTGAGCACCCGCTGCTCGTTTAGAAGTTTTAAGAGCGATACATGCTTTAGCGACAGGGTCTCCAAAAGTCACCAATAACACCAGAAAAAGTAGCAAGATTGGTCGCTGGTCGCTTTTTTTGAAAAAGAGTCGCCAGAGGGGTCTGAAAAGTCGCTGAATATAGCGGCTAAGTTGCTAACACTGCCTGACCCTCATGCTCACCATGGAGATAATAGACTCTCAGACGCTGGCTGCTACTGCGCATGTGCGAGCCGAGCCGGAGGCTAAATGGTCCGGGGGGAACTCCGACGAGAAGTTTTAAGTTCCACACCGCAAAACAACCCTGTACATTCGCCAAATAATAACGTTATGTACTCCACATACGGACCGCGGTCCACCTCTGTAACACCAAATACGTGCCTGTACCGTCACGGTACGGTACAAATACGTGTATCGTTACACCCCTAACCGTGAGGCAAATCATCTACAAATGGAGAGCTTTAAGAGTGACTTAACATCTGCCTAGAAGTGGACTTACTTCAACAATATCCTCAAGCGCCACAAGAAAAGGGATTTTTCAGGTAAAAGCCAACCCAAACATTACATCTGGAGATTTGCAGACCATTTGCCACCACCGTTCTTCACTTGGGAGAAGGTTCTCTTGGTGGTAGGCAGAGTTGCGTTTTTGCCCAAACATGGCGGTTTTGGTTATGACCAAACAGTTCAATTTTGGACAAATCTGTCCACAGAAAAGACTTCAGGTATCTCCAGGTGCTCTCTGGCAAAGTTGTGACAAGCACTTTTGTTCTTTTTTGAGAGTAGAGGCTTCTTCAGCAACCCTCCCTTGAAAGCCATGTTGACTTATTCTTATTGTGTCCCAGATGCTGCAAGAGAGGTCTGCAAATCACTAGATGTAATGTTTGGGTTGGCTTTTAACTGAAAAATAACTTTTTTTGTGGTGCTTATGGATATTTTTGAAGGAATTCTACTTCTAGGCAGATGTTAAGTCACTCTTAAAGCTCTCCATTTGTAGATGATTTGCCTCACGGTGGACCGATGGAGCTGTGGTGATCACAGCTGGCTGCTGTGTGTTCCTCCTCCTCTTTCTGCCACTCCCCCTGTCTGTCTCCGTTCCACACCTGGTCTGCATCTGCAATCAACACTCCTACATCTACTCCTGTTTCCCCTGCAACGATTGCCAGATCGAACTACTCTCTACAGTGGTAATTATACGTGCCTGGCTCTCTAGCCTCTTGTTGTGTTTGTTCTTGTCCTAACTTGTGTTTCCTCTGCCTGCAGTATTCTGGACCACTACCTCCCGCCTACCTACCTGCTTCTCCACCCCGGCTTCCCCACTCACCACCTGCTCCCCCACCTTGTTAAATAAACCTTTTTTTATTATATCCTACAACTGCCTCTGTCTGCTCTTGGGTCCAGTACAAAACCATAACAGGAGCTCAAACTTTTTTTTAATTAATTTATAGCTGTCCCCAGACAAATGTGCAGCATCACAACTCTATTCCTGAGATCCTCTGAGATTTTTTTCGCTTTTAGCATGTCTGACCTGTATGGGTTCACTTTGGTGAGCCTAAACTGACCTGGTTTGATCTCTGTTTTATCTAGTGCCGCCCAATTTCTTCCCTAAAGATCTCTCACTACATTGGTCCATTTCATCACTCAATTTGGCCCATCTGATTGCGTTTACCTAGCCTGGCTCCGCCCGCCCGCCTACTTCCGGCCAAATTTCATTTTCCCTTCAGTAGTCAGTCTGGGTGTACAGCGCATTTCCCAGATTCTCCGGAGAATCTACAATCGTCCAATCAGCGAACAGAGCGAATTGCTGAGAACGCTCCAGTTTCAGTTGAATGCTGCGTTCCTTTATACTCGGAAGAAGGAGATTTCCGACTTGGTAGTTCCGAGTTCCGACCTGTCTGTGTTCCAGTGCATCTGCTCGCGAAAGTATGGACGCCTAAAACCTTTCTCGTCCAAATAACTAAACGTTAGGCTCTAACAAGTTACTGTTGCCAGGTACCGGTAGATTCATAGACTACAATATGTACAGGGTATCTGCAGGTTTCAGCATGTCAAATTTAAGACTTTTTAAGACCTTTTTAATACCACCTTGAATGAAATTTAAGACCTAAAACACAATACATATAGGCGATATTTGGGGGGTCCAGCTGTATTACAACCCAAGCATAGCTTGTGTGTCACTCAATGAGACACATTCAAGTTTGCTTTTTGTCTGTTTATTGAACATAAAGTGATACTCATTTATATCAGAAGCTAGGAAGAAAGTAGCCTCTCTCAGGGTATCTGCACATTTTAAGACTTCTAATGAACACCAATACCTACAAACTACACTACAGTATATGCTCTGTAAAGAGTTTTATTAAGTTTGAATATCAAATATTCAATGGACTTTAGCTAACAACTGCTGTCTAATTACAGAAAATAAAAAATGTTCAGCAGTCTGAATGAAGACAATGTCCCCCGCATTTACCATCAAATAAATATAAGATCCCTGTAAAGGCAACGTGAAAACCCATCATTACCACCTTTTCAACCTATTATAGAGCTGTATCAATTGATTTACATTTTCTGATAAACCAGTCACAAGAACAGTTTAATCAATAAAAAAAGTGTTAGCTGCAGCATGCAGTATTAGAATGAAATACAAAAATCTGGTAATTTATGGGGAAGAATGTCCTTCGAATTTTAATTAGCCTACTCATTCAATAAACAACAAACTTAGTCCATTAACTTTATTTTTCAGAACTTGTGGCAGAAACTATTTAAAAATTGGTTCCACAGGTGAATGATTTTGCACTTTCAAAATAGGCATAGCCTATACTGTATACAGGTTTGCATGACTGGGGGATGCCCACGGGACCAGCGGTAATTTGCGAAATGTTTTATTTTCTTCATATTGTTGCAGGCGGCCAGGTTAATAAACTGCGGGTATTAGGGTTGTACCGTGATGGAGATGGAAATGTAGGCTACTGTCTGCGATTGACGGGACGATCGGCAATAGTTCTTAACTAGCCGTCAGAGAGCCAGGGCAGAGTGGAGAGAAAGAAAGCGACAGACAGAGAAGCAGAGACTCGCGTCTCACTCTGTGAGCTCACTGCAACGCGACCCGAATGACCGTCTGATGAGCAGCTATTAATGAATAAATATAGATAAATAAACATTTTTACTAAACACAATAAATCAGTTTGTTTCTGTGTGATTTGCGTTTGGGTCAGTAGCCTACCTACATCGCCAGCGGGCGGGTGGTTGCACACCTACGGAGTAGCGGCAGTGTGTGGTCGCGGGGTGAATAAAGCCAGCCATGATATTTGTCGTCCACCCTCCACCTCTCACTGAATGTATAATAGCAGGGCATGTATTTCGCTGGGTCGTTCTCCCCTTTCTTGCTTTCACGCGACCGACTTCAAATTCGGAGGCAGGGGACACACATTCTTCTTCTATGCTACGTTTATATGCGGATCACAGCCACACACGGCCGTACTGCCTCTAGCGTAGTGTCGGACTTTTATATGAGCAGTTAGTTAGAAAGTAGCCTCTCTACATCTCCTTCTCGGAAAGTCGCGAGAATCACCATTCTCTGCAGCCGTCACCGGCTCTGTGTTGTTTCTCTCTCACCGGCTCGCCGAGGCCTATTATTTACTATCTATGGCCGAGGCTCAGGCACGCTTGTGATTCAGCTGCGCTCCAACTCCCCGGTTCACCCGTAAACTGAAATTCCGAGTCGGGGACAGCCCTACTGTGAAACATAAGCAGCCATGGATGTATGAATATTAGGGCTGTCAAGCGATTAAAAAAATTAATCTAATTAATTACAGGCTCTGTGATTAATTAATCTAAATTAATCGCATACTTATATGACACTTTTATACCTGTTTGTAAACAGCTGTATAGCCTACTACAGTTTGTTTCTCTGTCTCTCTCTGTCTCTCTCTCTCGCGCGCGCGCTCGCTCTCCGTCTCTCCTAAATTCTGTCTCCTCCCCTCAGCCAGCTTTATACATGAACTAGCGCCGAATTTTCTCAAAAAAACAAGCAGACAAAATTACGACTTTCCATCTCCCACAACAGACAGCGCTGCACTGCCACCATTTCGTAGCCTACTCATAGGCAAAAATAGAGACACACACACACACACACACACACACACGGGGCGGGTGCTAGACAGCTAGCAAACAAAATTGGAGGAAGATTGAGAGATATGGCCTACTACTGTTTTGAACCTAGCCTACATTGTTGCACCCACTAAATAAATAATGCACGGACACTGCGGAGAATTAAGTAAGATGTCTTCCTACCTTCATGCATCCCATAAACCGTCCATAGAGCCCTCGAGTCGGCCCCTTTCCCTTGCTTCTCTCTTTACCTTTCTCCCTTTAACCCACGCGCCCGGCCCGGCGAGCTACAGGTGCAGCTCCGCACCACTTTTGCACCGGGTCAAAAGGCATTATAGAAGTGCGATTAATCTGCGTTAATTTTTTTAATCGCGTTAATTTTTCTGTGATTAATTAATCGAAATTAACGCGTTAATTTGACAGCCCTAATGAATATAATACGTTTTTTAGTGCAAAACGATTGATAGCCTCTCAACTCTTGACTAAACTGTAGGCTACATAAGCCCCTTTTACACAGCCAGTGAAAGCCGGGAATATGCCGGCCTTTCGGCCCTCCGCCCTGCTGTATAAATGCGACAGTTGCGGAACGAGGGAAGAAAGGTGCGAGAGATTGTTCCGGGAATTTTACTACCTCGGGGGGGTAGTAAGATTCCCGACACAATCAGTTCCGCCTCTCTGTTTAAATGCTCCAGCTTGTTGTTGCGGAACAGGAGGGCGTTTGACGTTCCATAGTCTATGTTCTAAACATGCGACCATGTTAGCAGTTGAAGGACGTGTGTAACCACGGCGGCCTGATGTCCCGTAAAAATCACCAAATAAAAGGAACGGTGTATAATCTAGCTGATCATAAGGTCCGTTGCTCAATCCAAACCCCCGCGCTTCATTTTGCAGAGTGTATGAGTCTATTTCTGCCCAGGAGAAGTTGTACAATGGGAAAGCTAGGCTAGGCTAAGTAAGGGATAAAGTATAGCGAACGGGTCACTTGCTAGAAATAAAGACCGACAAGCTGAAGCAGGAGCCCGACGCGCAGCGCAGGGCTCTTGTTCAGCTTGAATGTCGACCTAGTAAAGGCTACTCTATGCTCCAATCCCGTGCGTAAATAGAGACGTACGTTTACAACGTTATATCCGTCACTGCCCTCATACTTCCATGCGTCCTTTATGTTGGAATGGACATTTAACAAATCAACCATTAGTGGGCAGCATCGCCGCTCAGAGTAAAAAGTTACTCAAATAGGAAGAAGAAGAGTCAAACAGTGAATTAACTGGAATACATATTTTATAATAGGTCCATGTAAGAAACAGCTTTAGCGATATACTACCGTAGCAATGGAAGAGGCTTAACTAGAGGCTGTATTATAGACAGCGGGGTCTGAGAACATCAATCACGACATGTCAAACAAACTAGTCTCGCACGGACCTCCGGTACTTCTCTATTGCTGCCGTCAGCCTGCCGTCTAGCTGACATTCTTCCCCGTGCGATCCCCGCTCATGCTGCTCTGTTGTAGTTGTCTGTCCCTGTGCCCCGGCCGTGTAACTTCATAGATATATAAATGTGTATGTAATTTCGTACTAACTCACACAAACCTCTCCTCAAAAGTTAAGACCTTTTCTAAAGTATTATGTCTTTCGTTTGTGTTTGTAAACAAATGTACAGTAAGTGAAAGTGAACTGTTGGCTATGCGCCCCCCGTGATCTTCTGTAGTAATGCTCCGTTCTGTCCGTGTTTACAGAAGTGCCACACTGCTACTGCCTTTGACATTCTCAGAAAAGCATTCCTTTATTTTCAAGGGACATATTAATGTATTTATTGTTTAAACTGTTAAGTTATCTTGAAAACAGCAGGCTATTGTAGGCCTACAAGCTTTATTTTTTTGTATTTTCAATGCTATTTTATTTTTATGTTTTAAATTGAGGAATAGGCTAGATGAAATATAATGGTCGGAATAGGAAATTTGCCTTATGTAGCAGTAGCACACATGTTGATAGGCAAATCACGATGTGTAGCCTATGTTAATTAATTTATTTTCAACGAGGCTATTTGCATAAAAAAAAATTCAATAGGCTAGCTTCAAGGTGAGGTGATTCAGATTATTCCAAAAATGAGTACTAGACAACAGGACCTGTCTATATTAGATCTTAGTGTTTATTGTATTTTATTTTCTTATTTTTATTGAAATCCACGTGTTTTTCTTCAATAGTTAACATGACTTGTGTCTCCAAATTATTGCAGAAAATAGTTATAGGCAGGACATATGACAGTTGTTTACAGAGCACAAAATTAATCAGATTTCGCCTCTCAAAGTGCACCAGTTTGATGTATTTAACTTTAAAAGGATAAGGTTTTCTTCTGCAGGGGCATGCCCCCAGACCCCCTAGAACAGGGGTTTTCAAAGTGTGAGAAAGTGAGCCCCCCCCCCCCTCAGCAAACAAATTTCAGCTAATTTTAATTTTTTCTTTCTATCACATATTCATCCGTGCCCCCCCCCCCCCCCCCATAACTCTGCGCCCCCCCAGCCCCACAGTTTGAAAACCACTGCCCTAGAAGGTCCATTCTCACCCAGCAGGATCTAAAAATCCTGTGAGAAACACCACATGTACAAACGTACCGAATGTGAAAGCATAACCCTATGCCCTCATTTTTAGCGGGCTGTCAAAAGAGGCTCATCCCAAATGGGGTTCGTTTTGGTCAATTTCTTCTAGAAATTTGGTACGGAAGCGGCACGCATACTCTTTATCAGCTCTTACCACCGGGCCTAAAAAAAATTCTAGGGCAAACACTGTGTTATGGTAAATGGTAAATGGACTTGACTTATATAGCGCTTTCTAGCCGATTTTCTCAGCCCCAAAGCGCTTTACATATCTTACCACATTCACCCATTCATACACACACTCATACACCGATGGTAGAAGCTGCCATGCAAGGCGCTCTCTGAACCATCGGGAGCAATTTGTTAATCAATGTTACATGACAATAAATACAGTTTGTAACATATTATTACTCAGTATGCAGTGTACATTTAAGAATAATTGTGTGCTGATTCTAATACAGTTTCTGTCCCATGTCATATCTTCAGAATAGAGGTCGACCAATTATCGGGCCTGGCTGATAATCGTGCTGATATTTAGCATTTTGTTGATTTAATATGGGCGTTTTATTTCAAAGATAACCGATTAGTGAATTAATTACAATGTGCGCTACGGTTTCATTCACCACAGAGTGCTACTTAATGTCCCGCTTACATAACTATCTGATTGGCAAGATGTTATAAGACTAATATCAAATCATCCCACTGAAGCCACTTAATGTCCTGTCCACTACCCGATGTGATTGTCTTGACGTCATACGAGTAACACACGATCAACACACAATCAACACATTGAAACCTTGCAGCTGTTTACATGCAGCAGCGTCATGCAGAAGAGCAACATGCCCCAGAGGTCTCGATCACGCAGGGATTTCCTAAGGTATCAACATTATAGTCTGCAACACTGAAGTTGCAAGAACACCACAATGCTGTAATCTATTTCTAAAATGCCAAGCCTGCCCAGTTATATCACTGAAAAAGTCTAAATACATTTTATTTTTTATTTTTAGCTGTGATAACATTAGTGTACAATTTTAACTAGACTATTAGCCTAACATTAGAGGAGTTTATGTGTGACTATGGAGCAGCAGTTAAGTGTTGAATCTTTAAATATCATTGGTTCCAGTGCAGCAGGGACTTATTTAAGCTCAACCCTGCAAATGCAACATTTATCATCTGTATAAGATGGTGTTTTCTAGGGCTAGGCAATTAATAGAAAATTAGACCCTGTAATCGACTTAAACTTCCACATGTCGATTATTTTGATGTATATTAAATATAGCCTATAATGTCAAACGTAACACACTGATGTAGCTGTTCAATACACTTCATAAAACTTCAGGAAGCTGTTTTTGTTTTATTCATACAATTTTCACTGTGTATGTGCTAAAAGTTCTGTTTAACTGCTTAAAGCATTCAAACTAAGTTTTGTGTTGGAGTTTGTTACAATCAAATATAATTTTTACTATAAGTGAATATCGGTTCCAAATATTGGTTATCGGTTTCATTAACTACTAATAATCGGTATCGGCACTGAAAAAACAATATCGGTCAACCCCTTCTTTAGAACTACAATTTGATAAACAATGTGTTATGTTTTACACGTACACTTACAAACATTACATATATTTATTTTATTTCGCTAGCTTACACTACTACTATAATTGTATAGTAAACAGAAACATCTGACAGTATTATTCTAAATGCACGACTTGGCAAGACCACTCCTGTAAATTGCCTCTTGGGGTTGGGGGTAAAACTCATTAAAGGCCTACTTCACCGGTTGAAATATGAAGGTGTATTGAACTCGGAGATCCTATGAAGTATAAATGTGCAAAAAAAATGAAATCGGATCATCCTAGCCTGAGAAAAGGCAGAAAGAGTGTTTATGGTCTCACTGTCTAACCCTACATTTCTCTTTCTGTGATGTCACAGATTTCCGATTTCAATTTTTTTTGCACATTTATACTTCATAGGATCTCCGAGTTCAATACACCTTCATATTCCAACCGGTGAAGTAGGCCTTTAAGCATGAACACATCCTTATGGGAGAAGTAGATTTCATCCTCATTAAATACATTTCAGTGTCCCATTTATATTGCTGGCCCATTTTCCTTAAAAACATGCTGCTTAACCTGGGCAAGCTTCTGAACACGAGATAACCACCAGCACATACCCATAGCATCACTGTGCTTGATCATATTTAAATAGCCAATTCTCTCACTTAATTTCCAGAGGCGTGTTCAGATTAGTATCCCACCAACTGCTTAGACAGTCACACCCTGGGACACAGGAGATTTAACACAGCACCTTTTATATGAAGAGCATTAAGATTCATGAGGCTGGATTGGGCTACTGTAGTTTAACATACACTCAGTTAACATAAATCCTCCAAGGCTAAAGCAAGTAATTAGAAGAATGTCCTGTGGTTCTTCAGGTAAAAAGATATAATTTGATTTTCAAGGGTGCTGCTCTAAGAAAAACATAAACAAAGAGCTTTGTTTAAACTTTACGACAAGCTGACATACACACACCCCTCAGCAATTTTTATTTTTTTATTTTGTCAGCCTAATTTTGTGCACTGTGAAACTGAACCCAAATAAACAGAAAAAAAAAAATCACTCTGATTCGGACAAGCAAAACGGACTGAAGTTGTGAAAGCGCCCTAAGTGACTGAGATGAAACAGAGGGGATATATATTTTATCAGAGGACCAAAAGTATATTAAATCTTATGTGACAGCATCCCACAAAACAGCAGTGGCAATAAAAACCCAATTTAAGTTCAGTTACTTCTTCTTATAATAGACGATAAATTAAGTCTGTAAACTACCTCAACATGTAACCTGTGTTCAATGGTCAAACAATCACACATGTATACATTCAATCAGAAATATTTTGGAATAAGCATTGCACATCCAGAGCCCTGTTTCAGGTAGCTGGTTTTGAGGCAACCCAGAGTATGTTTGCTCTGTGTTACTAGAATTATTTCACCAAGTGTTTGAATAATTGAAACTGAGTCAGGCCTTCTTGGAAGCAGGTGAATTTACTTGCAAACAGCATACAAGGGTCAAACAACAATGTACCTCGATTGATACATGGTTGAATACATCGAATGAACAGTGTACAGAGATTATATGCAAGAGAAGTTGGTGTGTGCGCAAACACATACTAAGTTTGGTGTGTCCAGCCCTTATTTTTGCTGGCGAAAGCAGAAATGTTTTAATTAGGCATACATTCCCAGAAATTCATCTCAGCTGGTGTTATTCTTCATACAATGTCTGATAACAGAATATGGGGAGTGAAATTACTGTGCACATGAATGCGTCATACCTCTGTATGGGCCAAAATCTTATTAGGCTTCAAGGCTAAACAACAAACTTGTAGCAAAACACTTTGGAGTTCTCAGGTTCTGGGACAAAGTTCAATAGGCAGAAAGCATGTATTGTGCATTAAAATATTATACAATAAAGCAAATTAAATTCTGTTAACATTCCACCCTTTTTATAATATTTAATGCAACTTTTTGCAACACTTCAAAGCAAAAGGGCAAAGCATATGAGTAAATATATTTCAGTCAAGCAGAATAATATCAAGTACATCAACATCACAGTTGTGAAAATGCAAGTTTGTGTACTGGTGCAACAGTCTATGTACAGTTTCAGAGAGGACAGTTTTTTGCAGAAGCCAGGGAACAGGAACCAGGATCGTCTTGATGGTCAACAAGTCCTTTTGTGGCATTTTGACGCAAAGTGTCCTTCATATCACAGTCACTGGGGGAATGGTTATGTAGGATATTACCATAACCGATTCAGATTGTTCCTCAGTGTCCAATTGTCCTTATTGAAGCATGGTCAGCTTGGTCTTCTCCTTGCATCTGAAACAGAATGAATTTGAGCAGTAACATGTTCTCAAAAGAAATGCTCATCATTCTGCCAGGGTTGTTTCTAAAATATCATCCTATCCATTTTGCTTGCTTTAGATGTCACAATTAACGCACAACAACATTTTAGGATAGGTTTGATTTCATTCTTCCACATGGTTGTCTGTGTTTGGGCAGCATTCAAGCACACACAGGCAGTCAGTGAGACAGGCCCTCCCTTTTCTGCATGGGACTGAATCACACACACACCACATTCCTTCTAGATATGAGAAGCTCTCCACTTCTCCAAATCTGACATGGTGTTATAGTTTGTTCTTCAAATAACAAAAGTTAACATGTAGGTTAAGTATAGGTGTCTTTACAGTTAACCAGTTTTTGAATCAATTTATATCAACAATACACATTATGATCATATTTTCAGCATAAAAATCCCCTTTAACTTGTAATTCAAATCAAAAGCATTGAATAATTCTTTTCAGTGAACATTTTCATAAAAAGAACACAAAAGGTCGCTTTTTTGTAAGTTTATGCTGGAACTTCAAATGATTGACTGCACCTTTAATCTTTAAGGTTTACTATGGGGCTTGGATTGTTAAGATATTTAGCTCTAAACTTTAAAGCGTTTAGCAATTTAGTCAGAACTCTGGTCATCTTTAGGAGACAAGCATTTTATAACCCATCATAACAGCATAACAATTGTATGCACACTTTACTAAAACCTTTTATCTCCCTTCCCCTACATACTTTTTCTTTCTTTATAACATCCATAAACAATCAGTTCCAAACAATCTTTTTCCTCTTACACTTTCAACAACATTCTCTTATTCATCTTCTTTGGCCACTACCTTTCTCTTTACTGTTCACGATGGGGGCTTGGATCAAATGTAAAGTCAGATATTTGATCATATGTAAGAGGGGCAGTTGCGCTTACAAGTAATTTAATTTTTTTTAAATGTAAAATCTAATCAATTTAACAGGGTGAACACCCCTATTCCCTCCAATTGATTAACAAAATTCACCAATTTAAAACTAGAACACCCTATGTGATGTATTCTAAATAAAACTAATAAGTCTACTCTGCAGTTGTAGACTATTGACAAACATAACAAAACAAAACAAATCAGCTGTTAATATTCACCTGATTTCAAGAAAGCCCCGATTCGCTCAGGCTCCGGATTCCGTCACCCCCCCTCCGTCCAAGTCGAGTCTGCTGACGGCCTCTCCCCGTAGCAAAGGGCTGGAGGTCTTCTGTGGAGAGTCCCAGACTCCCCCGTCTTCACGTGCAGGCTCTTCTTGTCCAGAGAAGAGGATGTCGGATCCGGCAACCCGAAGGACAGTCAGGCCTTCTTGAAAGCAGGTGAAATTTACTTGCAAACAGCATGCAAGGGTCAAACAACAATGTACCGCAAGTGGGCTTACATGATTGAATACATCGAATGAACAGTGTACAGAGATTATATGCAAGAGAAGTTGGTGTGTGCGCAAACACATACTAAGTTTGGTGTGTCCAGCCCTTATTTTTGCTGGCGAAAGCAGAAATGTTTTAATTAGGCATACATTCCCAGAAATTCATCTCAGCTGGTGTTATTCTTCATACAATGTCTGATAACAGAATATGGGGAGTGAAATTACTGTGCACATGAATGCGTCATACCTCTGTATGGGCCAAAATCTTATTAGGCTTCAAGGCTAAACAACAAACTTGTAGCAAAACACTTTGGAGTTCTCAGGTTCTGGGACAAAGTTCAATAGGCAGAAAGCATGTATTGTGCATTAAAATATTATACAATAAAGCAAATTAAATTCTGTTAACACTCTGAGTTAGTGGAAACTCTGGGTTTTCCGTTACAAGTAGCAGGTTCAGCGCAACCGAGAGTCAGTTAATGCGGCAACATACCAGGCATGCAAACTCATAAGCCACGAAAAAGGTGAGAAGCACAACCCCAGAAGTTTTTTTTTTTTGTGATTTGAACATTTAAGAGAAGCAATTTGGTGTATTCTGGTGAAGAGAACTAAGGACAAAGAAAACTTTATCAGATGAATAGTAGAATGAGCAAAACAAGTTAGTCAGCCAACCTTCTTGACTTTTCCAATACAAAGTGTGTAGCATATTTACAAAGATAAATGTTAAAAACAGCTTAGAAAAACGGTTAAAAATGCTGGCAAAACCAGCTTTAAATAAGACTGAAAATAACATGGAGCCTCAAATCAATCACACCAAATTCCCTTACAATAAACTAACTATTTATATTGTGGCAAACAGGATTTGCCTTATCTTTGCTACACAACCATCAATCAAACACATAAGAATACACTATGGCCCAATCCCAAATGACTCCCTAGGCACTCCCACTCCGTGAGCGAGTGTGACTCGCTGTGGAGTCACCCTCGCGGCCGTGGAGTGCCACTCGATCATTAAGGGCGAGGGTATAACAACGGTGCGACTTTGGCAAGCCCTCGCCTCTGTCAGACGGAAACAGGAAGTTTGTTCAGTCTTTATTTCTCACCATAAAATAAAATTCCACCGCATTTATATTTTAAACAGCAATATTTAAATTTGGTAACGATAAGAACTTTGTATTTCTTTAGGCATGTTTTGCTATCACTTTACCTTCAAGTCCTAGTTATTGTATGCTAACCTGTACACAGAACATTTCAGAAAGGATATTGATTATAATCGTATACAAAACATTAACCTGAAACACTCTTTAGCCTACACTCATAATAGGCTAATATACGCATGTGAGAATAAAATGTAGTATTGAATAAAAACAAACTCATGCTTATTTGGCTGCATAATCTATTTGTTGTTAAACATTTTCTAACTGCATATTCTAAATTTTACCAGCTCAGTATGTGAGAAAACGGGTGGGTGTTTGATCCGCTGTTTATCCTTTTAGTTTACATGCACAGCAGCATACAAAACCAGGGAAAAGAACAATAGTCTGCTAGGCATGTATTCCACTTGTCATGATACGTTAATCTGCCAATACGACCCGCGAATCGCGTCAGTTAATTAGCGTGCATAAATTATAATGCACTGCAAGGGTGGTCAAAAATAAGAAAAGTCATGCATAGACGCTCCGGCTGACTGACGTCACTGCCGCTTTTACTACCCCTCATCGGCTTCAAATAACAGTAACAAATCTTACTAACAATATAAGGAAATAATAATCACTGTCCCTTATTAACTTGTGGGCATTTTCTTCATCTGCTTCTTTTTATCTTTTATCCACGGTCCTGAAAAAACACTAAAGGTAGACAAGTGGCATAGTCAATTCAACAAGTGTAAAACAACATGTTCGTTCCAATATGCTAAATTGTAGGCTACCCTCCGGTTCTGTCAATTAGGGCTATGCATAAAAATAATCAATCAAATGTCTGTTTGAGGTAAGAGCACGTTTAATTTATAATTCGGGAAACAAACTCCATAGAACTCTCATTTGTAGGTTTGGCTCTTCCATTCCGGACATAATTGATTGGCGGACACCTGTGTCAAACGTAGGGCTAAGCCTCCATCGATGCAGACTCGGTGATCGAGGGCTTTAAAACCCACTTACACTCGAGGCTTGATGGTTTGGGACAGCACTCAATATGGCGGGCCCTCCCCGCGAACACGCAAACGGAGGGATAGTGGATAGGGTTAGGGTGTAGGGGGTGGATCTAGATTGGGCCTAAATCAGTTAATCTCGTGTTCACGCACTCACACACGCGCACACACACACGCAGGAACATAATGGTGCAAAATGGGACGATAGTGGAAGAAACAGGTGAGTGTGTTGTTTCGGCGCTGATCTGCTATAATCACTATATTCACCTCACATATGTACGCCAGAACAACATGCATCATTCAAAAACCGTGAAAACAGCAATAGACAAAAGCACATTATTAACTTGAGGTGACGTTAAACTGCAGTGACAATCCGCAAACCGCGGCCGTTAATCAGCGCGCACATAAATCAATGCAAACGGCTGTAAAACAACGGTTGGCAAACTCTGTGCATTTATTTAAAAAGTGATTCACATAAACCAAGAAGGCACATTAACACGGTAAAATAATAGTAGGCCTGACTCGGAGAGAAAAAAATGTAAACTTCCCTGCAGACGCTCTGACTGACAGATGTCAACGCCCCTCAATGACAAATACTGTTTCTGATTGGCCAAATGACCGTCAAAGCTCATATGATAGGAGTTAACATCAGTCAATCATAGTTATTCACTATGGTTACTCACTCCACTTTCTTAATAGGTCCATGCTCCACACCACACCACACACACACACAATGCTGGCCATCAGTTATGAGATAATATCCCCGTTAATTCTTCTCCATACCATAAACTAATTTGTTAATATTTCTTACTCTAGTGGGAGGAGCGGAGAAGTTATTTTTTTTTTTTGAGGAGTGGATAAGAAGGAGGATCAAGCATTTGTTTCTCCTGTTTCCATGGTGAATCATGTTATCAGCGATCCATTGACGATGGCTCTTACACACACCCTCAACCCAGAGTGAACACGCTCAGAGTTGATTGACCCAACGCTGATCCACTGTTCTGAAAACCGAAAACCCAGAGTTGCTCAGCTCTGAGATGATCAACTCAGAGCGCAGGATTAAACCCAGAGTTTGTAAAAACCTGCTACCTGAAACAGGGCTCTGCACAAGCAGTAAGCTTGAATGCATGTGTGGGTGATGTTACATGTTTTGATGCTGGTATTAGGGCTGGGCGATATATCGAATATATTCGATGTATCGCGAGATGTGCTCCAGGGGATGTATAAAATTACCCTATCGCGACCATCGAATACAAATTGGCACGTAATGTGTTTTTTTTAGCCGCCGCCGCCACCGGCAAACTCGCTGGTGTTCGCTTCTCTCGCTCTTTCCTGTGGCTCTCTGCCTCAGACTACATGCATTGGCAACTCACTCACTCACTCACCCCTCCCAACCAGAGTCTCCTGGGCGCGCACCTGTGACGTAGTCTGTGCCTTGTGAGTGTTTACTTTAATCGCCATGTGAAAACAACGACGAGAGGGGGAGAAAAAAAGACGAGGGCTCTTGTGCTCTTATGACAGCCGAACGAGCGGGTGGAGGGGGGCGCGAAAGACGGCGATGGTGGCCGTCGTTCATAGCATGGACCTTTTTTGTAGGTCCATGCTTTATGAGAAGAAGCACACAGGCGAACGACAGGGGGAGGCGGGCGCAGATGACAGCATTAGCGGCCGCTGTACACAGCACAGCCTGCCTTGGTCCTTATGAGAGGAAGGCTAGTGGCTACACTTTATATACTATCTATGGTGGCTACACATGCGAAAGAACGGGGGAGGCGGCCGCTTGACAGCATAAGCGGCCGCTGTACAGCCTGGTCCTTATGAGAGGAAGGTGAACGAGCGCCGGGGGGCGGATTACTCCGACTTCACGGGGAGTTTTTGGTCCAACGTCAAACAGCATCACATTTATTACGGGCAGCCTCTTATAATAGGTCCATGTCAGCACCAAGGGAGGTGCACACCGTTTATTAACTAAAAGTCTATGTAAAGTAGGCTACATTTGCGAGTATTTTTTATAAACAAAACATAGTGTTTTAGTGAAAATGAAGGAGGGCTAATTAAACAATAAGGCAGGTAACAGAGGGACGATGAGCCACCAGCTGGTGGGCGCTCGCATGAATCTCTCTCTCGGACTAACAGGCAGAAAACGAAACTTAACTTATACACTACAGACTGGGAGCAACTGCTCTTAAAGCGACAGTAACCATTATAAATGTCAGAGCCTTTTATACACATAGACTAGGCCTACTATTATGGAGCAAAACCTGTTCTACATTTAAAGTGTGGCTGCTATCTTCAGCGGGTTAGTGGTGATAAACAATTAGAAAGTGGTTGTAATGAGTCATAATTATTGTTCTCAGTTTACAGATTAACAGAAAATGGAAAAAACAGTTTCCAAATAAAATAATGCTGGATCCATTGTATGGGAGTGGAAGGATGTGGAATAATCAATACAATGTGCAAACTCTTTGCCATGTGCAAGTTTCAAATTGTTCCAATAGAAAGCACTAAAGAATATAAACATGTTTCATGTAGCCTAATGCATCGTTAGTGCAGACACATTTTGCAGGGACTATTTAAATCATATTACTGGTGTGATGTTATGCAAAAAATTAATTTAATTGAGCATTTAGGATGTGCTCTAGAGGAGATTTGAAATATATCGAGATATATATCGTGTATCGAGATATAGTAAAAAAATATCGAGATATTGATTTTTGCCCATATCGCCCAGCCCTAGCTGGTATCCCCCTTGCGCTTGTATGAGGGGTTAAGTGAAGGTAGTAAAGGTTTGTTTGCTTCCCTACGCTCCCTGTCGTCACCAGTAAGCAGCTACAATGTGTCTTGAGAGTCAGCTTATAAAAGTTTTATGGAACTCAGAGAGCTTGAGTGATCTTCACAAGCTCTGCAGTAGCCTGCAGCGTGCAGGATGTCTGCTTATATTAATTTCATGGAGTTTAAGAGGTCACCAAACTCATTTGGAGATTCTTGCTCATTTATGAACTGTGCAACCCTTCTGTTCTGAAGTGCTGTAAGCTACCTGGTGCTTAAAATGTACATGGAATATAATATGGCTAGGTGTTATAAAAGTGTAGTGCATTTGGAGTTTAAAGTATAGGGCTGAATGAAAATGCACTTTGAAATTACATTAACCTGCATTTTAATGAAAAGTAAGGCTAGCAAGCTGGTGTTTTATCTGCCTTGTGTGTTGGGAATTTGACGGCTGGAGCAGAGGAGGCTGGGTTAAGGATAGGGCTACTGGGGAAATTGGTTTATCCAATATTCAAAAGATTTCCAATAAGACAATGGACTTCTCAAAAAAGCAGCTTAGCTTGAGAGCAGTGGAATCCTGAGATAGAAACTGAGTTAATGAGCTCACTAGCTGGTCTTAACTCTCAGAGAAGGCACATTGACAATGACAGAAAAAAATAAGAGCATTCCTTTCAATTAAAAATGGAGTTAAGATACTAAAGCGTGACTATACGGAGGAAGTAGTTAAGGCCAATCTTAAAGGTTAATCTGATGGTGCTCTCTCACTCTGACCTCCCCTCAGAGCAGCCTGGCTCTCATATCGGGTACGGCTTTACTGTCCACCGAAGCCCTTTGACAAAGCCAGTTTGTGGCAGTCTTTCGTCTGCAGCAGATCCCCCAGTGAGAGTGCTTAAAACCAATGAGGCCTCACATCTGTGCGGGGACTGAACTTGGTCAGGGGGGTAGTGGGTGATTAATTGATGGTCACATCTCGCTGACTGCTGCCCACACCGCTTTGATGAAGAGGGATTAGGTTGTGCACCACAGGCTCAGCTGATAATAGGAGAACAGAAAGGAAATGCTCATGTCACGCTCTGTGGCAAGGATTTCAATCAAAGCACCGCTTTATTCAGAGCGAATACTTTTTAAAGCAAGTGAAACCCTTAATTTCCTGCCTTTTCTTTTAAGAAAGTGTGACAAGATTCAAAGTTGGCCTCTTTCTAATTGGATGCATGGTTTGGATGAACTTATTCTGTAATGTAAATTCAAATTCAAATTATATATACACAGTATATACTGTATATAAGATATCTCAACAACATTTAAGATTTCCTGCTCCAATCAAGCTAATATATTCCTCACAAACATATCATACAGTATCATAGGTTTTATTCTAAACCGACTCGTATATTAAGCCAGAATTAATCTCAGATATATACATCAATGGTCTTCAGTATATTTCTGCTTTGATATTGGCACACAAACTGTTAACAGTTTATTTTTTAACATTCATGTTTTTACAAAGGAGTATTTTCCAGCAACAATAAGGTGGTGGTGGAGGGAAATGTTTGTCTTTGGGTTGTAAGGTGTAGGTATAGTTTCATCTATCTGAGCCTTTATTTAGCCCCCTATCCTGTCTCCTGTACTTGCTGAACTGAGATCAGTCTGCAGTTTTCCCTAGAGACAACAATAATGTCACATACTGACTTGGCACACTAATATTTCACATCCAAACCAAACCTATTAAGGATGACTACTTACCATAGACAAGATATGTCCTTCAAAGCAACAACCTTCACATTCAGTGTTTTCTCAATCTACACCAACACACATGTAACATTGTGTGCTCGCACACAAACGCACACAGACTGCAGTGCATATTTTTTGTTATATTTCATCTACTGCCACATGTGATGGTGTTGTCCTTCCTACAAACACACTTATCATACCCTTGAAATCTTTACATCGCACACTGTACCTGGACCAGTGTTTTCTGATAACAATGAAAAGGTGGAAAGGAGGATTTTTCTGGATAATCAGTATTTCAATTGTAAGTATAAATGTGATTTACTTTTTCTTTTCTTTTTTTCATAAGGATACCAAATTAACAATACTATTGCCTCCACACAGGAACCTGATGTGTTAGATCTCACCTTAAAAGGAAATCTAAAACAAAGTGAAAATTAAGTAGCTAAAATTAACAAGTGTGTCTGAATTACTAGTTCATGGTCTCAAATATCTCAATGTTTGCGCCCAAATTAATATGTGTGGACAAATGTCTACTTTTGCTCTCAATTACTCAATTCCTGGTTTCAAACAAATAATCGTCAGATTACGTTGATATAAGCACTGTTCAATAATATTTTGTATAATGTCTGTTATTGATTACAAACACTGTATTGTGGGATCCACATCATATATTCTAAATCTAACATTGTAATTTCTGATTTTTATGTGAAGATGCAGCTGATGGACAAACTGAAGGTGCGCTAAAATGCATTGCATTGCTTTCTGCCAAAGCCTCTTTTTATTGAATCATACTACCAAATAAAGCAGGATAAATTACTACTGTTGCCTGCATTTGTAGTAAGAGTGTGGTTAGAGTAGGTGGAGTGATGATGACAAAAAATGCACTAGTCTGCCTGATCTGCATATGCATTTCCCTCAGCTGGGCCCACACCACGCTGGCGACGTCTTTTTTTTTTCTTTTTTGCCGATGCTGTTGGAGTGACTGTGCTGTGAGCAAGCCCCAACCTCAGCGATTTTTACCAGCATCCAAAAAGGAAGTGACCACAACTGTAGTAACCAGGAAGTGCCACTGGTGGGTGGTGCCAAGACCGAGCAGTTTTTCTTTGACTCACTTGTTAGATAGGCCGTTTTCAAAGTCTTATTAAACCTATTTACAGCCTGGGCCACACAACCATTTTAGTCTGTATGCTTAGGTCATATCTCCATGACAACTCTGAGGGGGGTGAATTTTTTTGTCCGCCCGTTGTCCCTCAATTTGCCTCGGAGGTATACGTCAGCTATCTCCCTCCCCCCGACGTGAGGCGGATAAAAATCTCACAAAATGGCGACGCGCACAAACCAGGATTATTGCATGCCGTGTGAATAACTGAGGTCAGCCCGGATGCTACATCCATATTATTTACTATCTATGGCTGTGACAAAGACCGGCAGACAGATAGACAGAGAGAGGGGAAGAGAGACCTTTACAGAATTACATTTCAACCTGACAGAAATCAGTGGCACAGACGTTAAAAAACTCTGGTTAATAAAAAATTATAATAATGAGATACAAAACAAAACAATAGGTTTATTAATCTGAATGTAGAGCATGTTCACGATGTGTAAATTGGCCGCATATGAACGGCACGAGGGCTGAGAACTATGCTACTGATCAGATAAATGATCGATCAAACGTAAAATCATCAGGAAATGGTAAAAACATCCCGATGGACAATTCTATGGAGTGATTTTGCTTCAAACTGTACAGGGTCGCGTTGTGACAGTGACTCTTTCTTCAGTCGGAGCTGCAGCGTAAAGTGAAAACAAACTCTGAGTAAGTCAAATCACCTATCCAGCAGGTTAGACCCACGGCGTATGTTGCCGCAGTAACTGACTCTCGGTTGCGCTGAACCTGCTTCCTGAAACGGAAAACCGAGAGTTTTCACTAACTCGGAGCGAACAAACTCTGGGTTGCCTCAGTCTGCTACCTGAAACAGGCCCCAGGTCTATTTCTATTTTGTTAGTTCACTATGGTTTGGCGAGGTGTTCACCCCCGTTGCTATGGACGCTATCAAAGCATAACGATTAAAAAAAGATATATCAGTGATTCTTGAGAAGTGGGACAAAACAGGGTGCAATGTATAAAAATACAAACCCTATGTTTCAGCAAATTAAATTACATGTATGTATCGTATCCAACATATACTAAGCTACTGAGCTAAGCTTTGACACAACCTCCCAGCTTTAGTTTTTTTACCGTCATTCGCCTATTACCACCGTCAGATTTCCTGTCTGACGGTGTTGACATATTTAACGTTTCTTAAACATAACAAATGGAATTTATCTAGTAGCCATTTGTTTTTTCTGTTGATGTTAGGTGCTAGTATTAACTACTTCTTCAGAAATTGTAAGTCGGTGTTGACATATCATGGTTGTGACACAGGACTTTCAAGATTCGTAATGTAAAATATTCTAAAACTACAACCCTTATCAGAGCCTGTCTGACTCTAATGTAGGTAGAGGTAGAATCTGACAAGAGGTCCTTCAAAGTGACAGCTGCCCCTTATTTCGCCTGATTTTATTACATTTTACATAATTAAATGTCTGACGGTGTTGACTTACAGTAAAGTGGTCCCACCACTTAGAATCCTTATAAAACATGAATGTGTTGTAGAAAAATGTTTGTATTGATATGAGAGATTATTTAGTGTTGCTTTTGATGAAAAAAGCTCTTTTTTAATAATTAAAGTACATTTCTAATAGGTTTTATTGCATATGAAAGATTGAAACCTTCGCTGAGGACACACTGTTTTGGACGTTGTGAGAAGATAACAAGTGTCATATATTTGACATAGTAATGATAAAATTTAATTTAAAGCTACTACGAGTAAGTCGGCACGTTGGCGACTCCTTTGAACAAAAGCGGTAGTATTATTACGACGCCAGCTGTCGTGAAGCTGTTTTGTAGCTCGTGCAGGCGTGCAAGATTCAAATAATCAGGAAGCAATATGGTGCTTGTCCGTGTGTTGAAAGTGTGAGGGCACCGGACTCTTTTCGGCTCCGTGAGTCTATGGGTGACACAGCATCAACTAATGCCAGTAAGTGCTAAACACACCTGATTGCAATGAGTTGATGCATTGTCACCTCTCACGGAGCTGAACGAGTCCCCGTGTCCTCACACAAAGCGAATGAACGAGAGATGGCAGTTAGTTAGTATGGATCACGATGAGGTAATGTGTTTATGTTGTAAATAATGACTATTTCCGATGAATAATGGTCATCTGATGATGCTGGTGAGGCAAAGTAAACTTTGTTTTAGTAGGCTACCGCTCATTCATTTAGGAGTAAACACTGCAGTCTAGTTTCGCTGCGTGAAATTGTGTATACGTTGCTTGGCAACGCCCTCCCGCCTGACTATCACTCTCCCTTTTAGCTTTTCTTCATTGCATTTTCTTTTTTTTTATTTTATGGTTCAGCCCTGTTATCGGTCATTATGACGACAAACAACTGTCTCAAACAAGGCTCCCGCTCCCCTTCCCTCACGCCTCACTGAAATCTGTGACCAATACGGATATGTGACCATAGAGCATGCACGCGTGAACCGAAAATCGGACTGGGTGTACGACCAGATCAAATGCAGTAATAAAAACTATATAAAAACGTCTTTCTTTGCACTGATGGTCTCGTTTGCTGTTAAAGGTCATTTATGATTATGAGAGGAAACATGAGGCTGTTTAAAAGATATTTAAAAGTTACTCGTTGCCGCTTTAAGGGGATAATTGTGCTCCAGACATTCTATTCTTAATCCCTAATAACATCTACAATTTTAAATATTTTTTAGTTTTAAATATAACAGCAGTTACATATGGAAGACGGCCTTGTGTCCCGGTTCTCAAGAATCACTGATATATATCACAAACATAGCCTATCTTTAATGAATGAACAATCAACACTTGTTCCGACTTTTTATTATATGTCCATGGTTCAAACCATGCATTTTAGTTAGAGGTTGATTATAGCCTATGTAGGCTTATTATGTGCTGCTTTCTGAGTTCCCTACTTTCTTTATTGCAAGCATTGATCACAATCTGAAGGGAAATGTACGAAGGGGAAATCGGATATAAAACATCTCTGTTCTCCCGTTTTCTTGTTTCTGTCATAGTCTTTTTTGATTTTGTACCAATAAACAATCAAACAGTGGGTTCTCAGTAGTTTTTTTTTTACAGAATACAGCTGCCTGCTGCGGAAAAACACAACGCTTTGAGATCATTAATCGGAATTAAAATAAAACAGCCAAGTTATAACCAGACCAGTATATTATAAGAACGTAATCTATTGTTATTGTTATGTTGACTGTATAATGTATCCAGAAAATAAAGTAATTGAGCTGAAAATAAACTACCCCAACGGAAACTACAGAGTATGATTGTAATTCTCTGTGTGTATTAATAACACATTTTCGGCTGTTATTATTTAAATATTGATTATAAATTATTGCTAATTTGTCTGATCCATTTTTATTGACTAATATGACAATTGTATGATTTGAGATATTAGAGACTCAAGCGTATCCATTTATTTTGGTGAAGAACCAAGGAGCCTGATTTATGTTTACCCCTATTGTATTGGACTACACAAAGGAACTCTCCACCTTGACCTCTCCATAAAGTAAGAAGCTAAAGTTATCAATCGAGGTGGGGAAAGGAAGGGAAGACTTCTCAACAAGCTGTGCTTTCTCAGCCTAATGGATCATACAGTGCTGCAGAGAGCAAAAGAGAGAGACCGAGTGAGTGAGACAGAGAGAGCAAGATTCTGCTTCTACTGTATAGTTTTGACTGATTATGCATTTTTTTTCTTAAGCTATTCATAGGAGATGGATTTATCATTCCAATTTGTCAAGCTAGCAAAGATTTCAATTAATTATGTGCAGCAAAAGACTGGGTGTATTAGGCCTCTCTGTCAGCACTAGACTTGAGTCCCCATTTACTGTACTCAAAATAAAGAGGTATGAGAGAGGTGCTTGGATCCACCAGTAATTAATTTGATGAATGCCTTAGCAGCACAAATAGTGGCAGCCGTGCATCTTTTCATCAGACACCAGCAGCAGTCCCTGTGCTCGCTGCTAATTTGAAGGAGGGCAGCTCATCTGTATAGTCGATGTGTTCTGGACAGGGTCTATTCTTCAACCCATGTACTCACACACTGTCTCCTGCTGTCCAGACAGTGTGTGGGGGCCTTATGTTTTCTGTCAACTTTGTCCTTGTGCCAAGCGACTTGCTCCACTTAGTGCCCAGTATTTTGACTTTGTAGCCTGAACTTGGTAATGGGAGGCCTACTGGATTAATGGAAGTTGCAGCCATGTTGTGTCCCAGCTGCTACTCTTCTAGTATTTTTCAGACACTGTATTGCGGTAATGACCATCATATCGTATAGTGTGACCTGACAGGTGTAAAATTTATAAACATTGTGATGAAATCTACAATCTGATGAACTACCAATAATCCATTAGAGGAAAATGTCTGATTACATTCTTAAGGGATAAGGGTGCATCCACAAAATGATAGATGAAGTAGGTAAAATGGTGGGAGGTTTGATTGGGCCAATCTAAAATGATGGATCATATTATTGTTATTAGGTGAAAGCATCAATGGCAGCTATTTGTGATGCACATCGTCATTGTCGACGTGAACCTCAGCCGAACAAAGAAATAATTGGATGGGTGCCACATAATTCAAGTTCATATTTTCACAAGTGGGGGAACCTCATTATAAATCAGGTCAGCCACTGATACGAGACCATAAATCAAAGAAAGACATAGCTTGAACAATTAGATAATTACTATTCCACCATATCACCACTGCTGAGATGTTTTGCTTTGCCATTGAGATGGAGTGGAGAAAGTAACAAACAGCTCTAAAAAGCCGCAATAAACACTTTCTGTATCAAAAAATAAAGTGGAGGCGAAAAATGGTTTAAAAACTGAAAATGCATAAAAATATATGATTTTAATGGTGGTTTATAAATTAACCTTATGCAGCGGTTGCTTTTGTAGTAAAAAATATGTATTATTAGGCTAAAGTTTGTGTAAATAATTCCACTGCCTCCTTTAGTCAGCAACCCAAGCCTGCTCTATGATCAAATCTAAAAGTGATTCACATGTCAGAAAGGGTCTCTTCACTTCATGATTGCATGGACTGCCACTGACCCCTAGTGTTGCATAAACGTTCAGTTGAACTGCTTGAACTACAGTACGAAAGCCCTGTTACTCTAATTATATCTGTGGCCCTTGATTACCCCTAGGCAGAGAAGCTGCCTGAAATCCAGAGGCAGGGGTCCAATTGACCCCAATTGAAAGTGTCATTTCACAGGAATGCCAAGTTTGAGATGCACTTGCGGCCCAGGATAAGCGGATGTTAATTCAATGTTCCTCTCAGCATGTTTGATATTCGAGCAGCCCTTCCACTGTACGGACCTGCGCTCTGCTGAATGGGTGTAGCGCTGCCTTACTCTTCTTGTGTCAAACCAGAGTGCAAAGAAGCTCCAACATCAGTCAAAAATTGAGGTCACCACAAGGGTGAACCAACTGGAACAGATTGTTGCTGAACCTCCAGGCTTTTGCAGACACGTGTTGATCCCAGCACAACGTCCTCACTTTTACCTTCCCAACCTCTTCTCCGCAACTCCCCTGAAACTTTACTGCACCCTTTTATAATCACATGCACCAAACATTCCCATTTATTTGTGAACTATGACAGACAACTTACTCATCAATTCCCAATAAAAATGTGACATTATTTTTTCAACAGTATAACATTAAAGGTATTCTAGGTCTAGTAGTCATTATATATTAGAAATAAAATGAATCCAAAAATAAATAACACAAAATTTGTATGAAAATTGGATTTGAAAAATATAGATATCAGCACCAACACCCTGGAGTTTCCTAATTTATTTTATCTTTTTACTAGCTAAGAGGAAGTGCAGTGCATAATCATCAGCTTAAGTAATTTGCATTTTCTACCCATTTTTCTCTTCGCTATTATTAGAAGCATGATGGATCAAGGGCAATTCATATACTATGTACCGTAGTGATCAGCATCTCCTTCTACAGTCAGGAAGAACAAGAAGGTGTGTGTTGACACTAAATCCAGGTGAAAATCTGGATTTAAGGACATTTGTGCTGGCAATGTCATATGACAGTTCTAAGCTTTCCCAACCCAGCTGAACTAAATGTATCATTAAATCATTGTCTCTAAAGCACTTTAAATAGATATTAAAGCCGCTCTGCATAAGCCCCATCTGTTCAACTACATATCCCCGTGGAGGAGAGGCAGTGTTTTAAGGCACAATTGATCCTTTTATAATGTCATGACCATTGAATGACCCATAGCAGGGGGTGTGTGTTTGTTGTAGGGGGAGGTGGCTTGAATCCACACAGCACTTTGTGCAAAGCAAAAACCGTGTGTGTGATGGCCAATGAGAGGGAGTCAGGTACAATGCGTCTGTTTAAGAACAAAAAAAAATGTCATCTTGTGTAACATCTCTGACATTCTGTCATTATTTTGACTTTACATGAGAGCTGGGACAGTAAAGTGGGAGCACTGACAGCAGATTGACCCCAGATGATGTTCATTTGATTGATATCACTACAGACAATGATCCTTTTCTGCACTGCAGTGGTGGTTACATCGGGAGGCGTTGGGAGGGGGCAAATACAGGAGAAATGTCACACAAGGGAAGCCAGCGAGGCGTAAAGCCCTGCCTGACGAGTGCAGGGTCAGTGGCTCCTCTCTGCCCCCTTTGTGCCCCGGGTAAAATGATCTAAGTGACTCTGGACCTCTGCCACCGATCCGCTGGAGTGCAGGAGTCAACCGCGTAGGCATTGCCGAGTGCAGCATGGCAAAAGATTTGCTGGTAAAAACTGCATGTAGGGTGCTATTGCCTGGAGGACAGCCTCATTTCTCTTAAGGTGGTTTTATTAGACGTTTTCACATAACACTATTTACAGTCCTGTTTCAATAAGTAATAACTTCAATCCTAAAGATGTATGATACTTGGCATCATTACATACTGAAACTGACATTTTTAGACTCATTATTGTTTGTTACTAAGTATACATTTGGAGACAGTCAATATATTTCACATCGAAGAGGTTTAAACTGAGGTAAAAATTAACAAGTAAAGTATCTGCATTGAGATGTGTTTGTGATTGAAGAGTCAGAGGGAGCAAGTTATGTATGTGGCTCGTCATTGTGCAGGGTAATAAGGTCAATGCAAAAAATAACCCAGGGGCACTTTTCCCAGCAAATGTGCAGAAACACACATATACACACAAATAAACACACAGCACTGTCCCGGCCTTATGTTGCAGAATCCAAACCAATCGAGTCAATTGCCAGAAAACATGACATGACCTTTCAGATTCACTGAGCATCAACCATGAGTGGGACTGGCGTGCTTTCCGTTTCAGCGCACCCTCTGCCCCTCTCGCCCACTCTGTCACCCCCAGGGCCCTAAACCCTCCACAAATAATTACTCTCGGTGGAGTCTGTACTTCACAAGACAGAGCCAAAAAAACTTGACTCTGATCTTGACCCTTACTTAGGGTACACTCACTATTAAATCACCCCTCACAGGGCTTTTACAATTTAACAATTCAGTCACCATACAAAATAAGTAAGGTCAAGTTCATGTTTAGACATCTGTTCAAAATATATGTTGTGGGATACATATTATCCAGAAGAAAATCTCATCTTTTTTTGAAAGGTTAAGATGTGTCCAACAGTAACATAGTGCATAACCTACAGTTTAAAAAAAAAAAAAAAAAATTTGAAGAAATAATAAATCCCGGAAAAGCTCAAAAGAAAAGTCAGTGCAAAGTATTCATATAAAAGGTACATTTTCTATTGTTGTACGTGCCTAGTTACAAAGCCATGTATGTATTTGTAAGTTTTGGCTAATTGAAAAAACACATAGCCAGAAGTAACATACAGCAGAATGTTGACATTGTCAGTAACTTTACATGGTCAGAAAAGTCCAAAGTTATGCAGATTTCAATCAGAGCAAAGATGTACAGTGAAAGGGGATGGAATGGATACCCTCCCAAAAGCACAATTTAAAAGCCTATGAATGAGTACATATCAATGGTGTTATATGACTACGACTTACTGGTTACTGGTTTCTTATTGTGACTAATGTTAGATATGTTTAGCAACATATTGTAATGCAACACACAACTTATTACAGAGTGAGATTGCTGACATAATGACCCTTCCACATTGCACAATTTTTCTAATAGCCTTTTAGCTTAATGGTAAACAGCGGTTTATATTAACAGTAGGGGTGGGAAAAATACTCGGTTTTCCGATTAATCGCGATTCTCTCTCGAACGATTCCGAATCGATTCATAAAAGTTAATAATCGATTTTTATATATATATATATATATATATATATATATATATATAGGGGAGAACGGGGTAATCTGAGCCACTTTTTACATTTGCTCCCCTCTAAGCGAGCTAAAATTATTTATCACTCAAATTTACACATTTCCCATTAATTCAGGATGTTTCCTAGAAATGGGCATTAGCATAATTTTTTCAAGACAAAGGGCAGTGAAAATAAGATTGTTTTAAAAAAAGTTGTCATGTGGCTCACTTTACCCCAGCTGTGGGGTAAACTGATCCACTTACTTTTTCCACTCTGAAACTACCATAACAACACATATTGTAACAGTTAAAATCCTGAAAGCTAGCCACACATTCCAGAACTAATGTCGGACTAGTAAAAGAATGATGGGTTTGGTCAATTAAGCAAAGCAAATTTTCTAAACACTTGAAAGTAACTGAACAAAATCAAATACAACATATTATAATTCAAAAGGTTTTAATAAGATTCAAATGAAAGATAGAACCAGTTAGATTAAAACACAGTCTGGGGGTCAGAACACAGGACCCTTAGAGCCAGCTAGTGTCTGGGGGCCAAAGCATAGGAAAATCAGAACCTGCGAGAACAGCCTGGGACTCAGAACACAGGAGAAGACCCAACTGGATTATAACATCAGCCTGTCATACTCTACAACTAGGCCTACTCTACATTCCAGCACTGAAGGTTACAGGGACAGATGAGAAGGTGCTCTTTCCGTGTGGTTGCCCCAGGTCGTCTTCATGGTGTATTTCCTTGGCATGATGGCTTTTCTACAATGTGTATGACATTAAAATAAAGGATATGTCATGTAATATTACATTAAAATATGTTTAAGACTAAACTTAACTTGTGCCTCATGGTGGGGGAAAGTGAGACAGTGGCTCACTTTCCCCCACAGCATTTGGCTCACTTTCCCCACCACCACAATTTGAGAAAAAACTACCTCTCTTAGCATTTCAGGCTTATCTTCAGTTATCAGCATCACATGGTTTCATTTGTTGGTAGTTCATCAACACGTATGATAGAAGTTTTTCTACGTGAATACATTTGCTTTGGCACAACAGTTGATTAAGTTGACAGCAATAAAATTTACTTTTACATGCAAAATACCAATTTTGGTGAAAAAAACATGCTTACCACAGCACCATGAGGTCCTCTTTTTCAGGGCCATGGGGAAATGAGAGGGGCTTGAAAACATATATCTCACATGACCACAAATGTTTTCCGTTGCCTAGATACAGGGGGTGGCTCACATTACCCGATGCCTCAGATTCCCCCGTTCTCCCCTATATATTTATATATATATATATATTTATTTTTTATTTTTTATACTAGTATTTAATATTAGTATTTCCTGCACCACTGCGCATGCACACCACACAAGTGCGAGTTGTTAAAAACTCTCTCTCTCCCTCTCTCTCTCTCTCTCTCTCTCTCGTAACTTCTGTCTCCACAACAGACAGCGCTGCACTGCCACAGATGCTTATGCCGATTCATTCACCATCGTCGTACTCATAGGCAAAAATATTGAGAGACACACACACGCACACACACACACACACACACACACACACACACACACACACACACACACACACACACACGTTTACGCGGACGATGAGACAGCTAGCAAACAGAATTGAGACACGGGGAGAAAGATTGAGAGATACTGTTTTGAACCTAGCCTACATTGTTGCACCCACTAAATCAATAATGCACAGACACTGGCTGCGGAGAATAAAGTAAGATGTCTTCCTACCTTCATGCTTATTAAACCGTCTATAGAGCCCTCGGCCCCCTGCTTCTCTCTTTACTTTTCTCCCTTTCACCCGCGCGGGCTGTGTCTGCTTCAGGTGCAGCTCGGTGCAGCTACGCACCACTTTTGCACTGGGTCAAAGGGCATTATAGAAGTGCGATTAATCTGCGTTAATTTTTTTAATCGCGTTAATTTTTCTGTGATTAATTAATCGAAATTAACGCGTTAATTTGACAGCCCTAAAAATAATAGAACAGAAATCATATAGAAACATGATTTACAAGATTAGAAAGAAAATAAAACTGAATCGGTGAGATAGTTTTGACATGCTTCCATATTGTGTTGAAAGCTGCATTGATTATTGCACTGGTCATAGAAAGTCATATTTGTGACAAGAAAAGCTTTTTCTCTAATACAATATTAGAGAAGGTAATTCATCTGTTGATTGTATTTAATGATCATCACAAAAGTAGGAAGTGATTAGCAAACTCTGAGTAGCAAACTCAGATGTGTATATAAATATATTTTTGAAAATCACACATACGTATGTAGGGGAGAACGGGGGAATCTGAGGCATCGGGTAATGTGAGCCACCCCCTGTATCTAGGCAACGGAAAACATTTGTGGTCATGTGAGATATATGTTTTCAAGCCCCTCTCATTTCCCCATGGCCCTGAAAAAGAGGACCTCATGGTGCTGTGGTAAGCATGTTTTTTTCACCAAAATTGGTATTTTGCATGTAAAAGTAAATTTTATTGCTGTCAACTTAATCAACTGTTGTGCCAAAGCAAATGTATTCACGTAGAAAAACTTCTATCATACGTGTTGATGAACTACCAACAAATGAAACCATGTGATGCTGATAACTGAAGATAAGCCTGAAATGCTAAGAGAGGTAGTTTTTCTCAAATTGTGGTGGTGGGGGAAAGTGAGCCAAATGCTGTGGGGGAAAGTGAGCCACTGTCTCACTTTCCACCACCATGAGGCACAAGTTAAGTTTAGTCTTAAACATATTTTAATGTAATATTACATAACATATGTTTTATTTTAATGTCATACACATTGTAGAAAAGCCATCATGCCAAGGAAATACACCAGGAAGACGATCTGGGGCAACCACACGGAAAGAGCACCTTCTCATCTTTCCCTGTAACCTTCAGGGCGGGAATGTAGAGTAGGCCTATAGTTGTAGAGTATGACAGGCTGATGTTATAATCCAGTTGGGTCTTCTCCTGTGTTCTGTGTCCCAGGCTGTTCTCGCTGGTTCTGATTTTCCTATGCTTTGACCCCCAGACACTAGCTGGCTCTAAGGGTCCTGTGTTCTGACCCCCAGACTATGTTTTAATCTAACTGGTTCTATCTTTCATTTGAATCTTATTAAAACCTTTTGAATTATAATATGTTGTATTTGATTTTGTTCAGAGTTACTTTCAAGTGTTTAGAAAATTAGCTTTGCTTAATTGACCAAACCCCATCATTCTTTTACTAGTCCGACATTAGTTCTGGAATGTGTGACTAGCTTTCAGGATTCTTACTGTTACAATATGTGTTGATATGGTAGTTTCAGAGTGGAAAAAGTAAGTGGATCAGTTTACCCCACAGCTGGGGTAAAGTGAGCTACATGACAACTTTTTTAAAAACAATCATATTTTCACTGCCCTTTATCTTGAAAAAATCCTGCTAATGCCCATTTCTAGGATACATCCTGAATTAATGGGAAATTGTGTAAATTTGAGTGATAAATCATTTTAGCTCCATTAGAGGGGAGCAAATGTAAAAAGTGGCTCAGATTACCCCGTTCTCCCCTACGTAAAAAAAATTGCATCGAGATGCATTGAGAATCGATTTTGAATCGAATCGTTGACCTCGGAATCGGAATCGAATCGTGAGGTGCCAAGAGATTCCCATCCCTAATTAACAGTAGTTTAACGTTTACATCACAGTTCTTACATAACGTGATATAATAAATAAATGGTATTATGATTCTACTTGCTTAGTTTTCAAGGAAAATTTAGATAATTGATCATTTTGAAACGTTTATCTCAATTTAAAACAAATATCTATTAAGAACCATTGACAATATAAAAAAATAAGCTTGTAGGTACACTAGCCTTCTGTTTTCAAAATAAAAAATATATAGTTTAAAAAGTTGCATTCCTCTAAAGCAGTGGTATTCACTATTTTTTTCAGGAGAGCCGCACTGACAGGACAAAGTCAACAGGAGAGCCATTTTTACCGCAGAGTATCAAAAGCTATAAATCCAGTCATACATAAGCAAGCCTGCTAATTAATATGTAATTCATGAACCAGTGTTTCCCACAGAATTTTGTGAGACATAGGGAACCCAGTCCTTAGGGAGGTCTGGGGGCATGCTCTCCCGGAAGAAAATGTGGTACTTTTTAACCCAGAATGCATCAATCAGGTGCACTTTTGGAGGAAAATGAAGAACTGAGTGACTGTGTACTATTATCTGGAATAATTTGGAGACACTAGGTCACATAACATGGAAGCTATTGAAGAATAAATGATTATCCTACTTTTTATTCAAATATTTGTAAAAAAAAAATTATGAATGACATATTATCAATCAAAATGGGTGTGTTCATATAATACCCCCCCTGGAATAAATTTTTTTTTTACCTTTCAAAAAGGTAAATGCATCAATCAGAGGAAAATTAAGAGGCTAATTCAACTGTGTCCTATGTGAGCTATTTAGCAGCCTATTATTTTTCTGGAATAATTCAGAGACATTGGGAACCCTGCCTGATCAAAGTGAACATACAATATGCAGTTTAGCCAAAACACTTCATTTTCCTCGTTTGTGGAGCTTTGTATCTGTCCACCTGGTGCCCAATTGGTTATGACTAGAAATCTATCAATTTTCAGTCAATCTTAGTCCTTATAACACCAGTTGAATAGCCAGCATGAAATGTTGAAATCGCATCCAAGCTAGCGTTGTTGCGGCACCATGCGTATGGTTGCCAGGTTGTTAGTATCCTCCAATTTAAATGTCCAATTTAGCTACAGTCATATGAAAAAGTTTGGGAACCCCTCTCAGCCGGCATTATAATTGACTCTGCTTTCACAAAAAAAAATATAAAAGTGGTATGTCTTTAATTTACCAGGAACAGCTAAGTACTGGGATGTTTTCCAAACAAAGATTTTTTAAAAAGCAGTATTTGGTTGTATGAAATAAAATAAAATGTGAAAAACTGGCTGTGCAAAAATATAGGAACCCTTGTGGTTTTGTTGATTTTAATGCCTGTAACAGCATGTAAAACTGATGACTTTAAACACAAAGTTGGTTGGATTATGTTGTTAAGCCTTGAACCTCATAGAAATGTCTGTTTAATCATGAGAAAATTTATTCTAGGTGCCTAAATGCAAGTTGCACTTCTCTTTGACTCTCTGCTGAAGTGAGACAGAATGGGATCATCAAAACAGCTCCCAAAAGATCTGAAAAACAAAGATTGTTCATTGTCATGGTTTAGGGGAAGGCTACAAGAAGCTTTCCCAAAGGTTTCAATTGTCAATTTCGACTGTAGGGAACGTTGTCAGGAAATGGAAGGACACAGGCATAGTGGCAGTTAAACCCAGGCATGGCAGACCAAGAAAAAAACAGGAGCGGCATAGGTGGAGGATTGTGAGAATGGTTGCACACAACCCAAAGATCACCTCCAAAGACCTGCAAGAACATCTGGCTGCAGATTGTGTATCTGTACATCGTTCAACAATTCAGCGCAATTTGCACCAAAACATCTGCTTTTTATAAAGACCAAATAACTTAATTTTTGTCTCATCAGTCCAAAGCATTTTCTTCCGATATGAATCTGGCTTGTCTAAATGAGCTTTTGCATACTCCATGCAACTGTATCTGTGGCGTGGGCGCAGAAAGGGCTTCCTTCTCATCACCCGGCCATACAGATGTTTTGGTGCAAATTGCACTGAATTGTAGAACCATGTACAGATACACAATCTGCAGCCAGATGTTCTTGCAGGTCTTTGGAGGTGATCTTTGGGTTGTGTGCAACCATTCTCACAATCCGCCGCATATGCCGCTCTTGTACTTTTCTTGGTCTGCTAGACCTGGGTTTAACTGCAACTGTGCCTGTGTACTTCCATTCCCTGACAACGTTCCTTACAGTAGAAATTGACAATTGAAACCTTTGGAAAAGCTTCTTGTAGCCTTCCCCTAAACCATGACAATGAATAATCTTTGTTTTTCAGATCTTTTGGGAGCCGTTTTGATGATCGCATTCTGTCTCACCTCTGCAGAGAGTCAAAGAGAAGTGGAACTTGCATTTAGGCACCTAAAATACCTTTTCTCATGATTAAACAGACCTTTATATGAGGTTCAAGGCTTAACAACATAATCCAACCAATTTTGTGTTTAAAGTCATCAGTTTTACATGCTGTTACATGCAAAGAAATCAGCAAGACCACAAGGGTTCCCATATTTTTGCACAGCCAGTTTTTCACATTTTATTTAATTTCATAAAACTAAATACTGCTTTTCAAAAAATCTTTGTTTGGAAAACATCCCAGTACTTAGCTGTTCCTGGTAAATTAAAGACATACCACTTTTATCTTTTTTGTGTGAAAGCAGAGTCTATTATAATGCCGGCTGAGAGGGGTTCCCAAACTTTTTCATATGACTGTATATAAAACGAGATCTATTTTTTGCAAATTATTTAATATACTCCATATTCGTGAGCATGCTTGTGATAACATATTTTTATTGGCCGCGAGTTATTTTTGCCCACAGTAGCACAGAGAGCACGTTCTCCCTTGTAATGCATGAAAACCGAAAATCTGGCAACCCCGCTGTCAGTCTGCGTAGGGCAAGTTTACATATATTTGGTTTTATGAAATATCTGTATTAACTGCATGATCATTTCACAGTATTTTTTTACTGCATGCGAGCCGCCAAGAGAAGCTTGGCGAGCCGCGCAATGAGTAACACTGCTCTAAAGTGCAAAGACAGTAGCAGTTTGGCACTTCTGTAAAATTACTGAAACTTGCAAGGCCCTTCACTCTCCTGCATTCATCTGACTTTTCTATGTACTGTCTTAGGTGTTGATAGACTGGGCGTGTACACAGCACTTATATGTGTTCAACGTCCGCGTACCTGAATCCTAAATATCCCAATATAGCAGACGCTGCTTGCGTTTTCCGCCACAGTTCAGCGTCGGCTTGGCCGCAATGCTGCTGTGCGGGGGCATCCATGTTTACTCCATGGACCTATTACAAAAGATATACTCTGCTGTCTGCACCAGGCCTGCATGCCGTGCAGGTGCGCGCGCAGATACAGATACCAACACACACACACACACTGTCAGAGCTACCGAGGGGCGCTACCAAAAAACCTTTTTTCAGATCTGTGATGCAAATCAAATGAAAGAAAGCCAGAGAAGGCTGCACACGGCGAGACAAAATACACTCTAAAAGTCCCGGAGAGTTTGGGAGTATTTATGGGCCTATAACAGAATGAAGCCAGTAGTCTCTGGCCAATCAGTGGCCGGCAGTCTGCCGACTTAACCTTTTAGCATCAGCTCAGCTTGCTTGGAACCTAAAGCGAGGCGATACCAAAAAAGCAGCCACTACCAGGTACCATGTTTTTGCGGTGGAAACGCCAAAAATGTGAGTTGAGTCGAATCGAGCTGAGCTGATACCACGCAGTGGAAAAGCTCCATTAGACACCTTAACAGATATTTCTGTCAGACTGTGGTGTTCGAATGTTAATAGACAAAATGTCTACGAGGTTAGACAACCAGGTTGAGGCAGTGAGTCGACAAATTCCTGGTTCGTACCGCTATTCTACATGACAGCACCTGATAAAGTCAAACATCAATGACGATTATAGCTCAACAGTGAACTTAAACAGTTTGAACCTTAATGGTTATTAGCCAGTGAGCTGTACTCAGGAGACTGTTACTCACCAAGGCTTAAAACAAATTTCCTAATATTTCAGTATAGTTTTCACAAACATTTCAGTAAAAATACGTAAAATATTCTCTTGTTTTGATGCAGAGTTTATAAGGATTAGTGCTATACAGAAAATTGTAATTATATCGATAAATATAAGAAAGATTGATTTGTTGTCTATTGCTAATACTACCAGGGCTGGACTGGCCATCGGTGGGCCGGCAGGCATTTTGGGCCGGGCCGGGTCCATAAAAAAAAATAAATAAATAAAAAAAATCTTTTTTTTTTTTTTGGACCCTGAGGGCCGAGGTCCCTTTCCTCTCGGGAGTGCCATGGACATAAACATGTGCGTGCAGGCTGTCAACTTCACCTGAAAGTTAAATAAAACTTTGTCCCAGCACTCCCAGGCCATTATGAGTGGTTCTAGGCTGGGCCTGGCCCTATCACACACACAGCAGAGGGCCGCCCATTCAGAGGCTGCATTGAATTCTATTATCACGCATTCAACTTCTACTCGGTAATTATGAGCATCTGACGATGGTCAGTTACGTTCAGGGCCGTCGGACTGCGGACAGGCTTGGGGGGCCCAAGGCAGAGGGGGGCTGCACCCAAAAAAATTTAAACTTATTTTTTTATATTTTTTACTGGCTCAATATAGGCCCCTGATCTTTGAAGGCCCAGAAAAAATGTATTTAGGGAAAAAAAACAGATATCAGGGGCCTTTCATTCATCAGTAAATTTGTTATTTTTTAAATAACATTGTTCGGGTCTACGAAGATCAAATGCCTATATTGGGCCATTAAAAAATACAAACGAAGGGAAAAAATTCCCGAAGCTGACTGGATTTTTTAATCATGTACATTTCTTCTTTCTGCTTTTTGGTCATTCTGTGTCTATAAATTATTCCAGAAAATAGTACTAAATAGCTTACATAGGAAACAGTTGATTTAGCCTTACTTTTCTCCTCAAAGTGCACCAGATTGATGAATTTTACTTTAACATTTAAAAAAAAATCTTCCCCCGGACCCCCCTAGAAGGTCCAGGGTCCACGACACAGTCTCCCAAATTCCTGTGAGAAACACTGTGTATGTCCATGGTTATTAAGAGTCATTAGACCAGGGGTTGTGTTCAAGTACGCGTACTGATTTGGTCATTCATCAATAGAAACATTGTGTTGTTATCTGGCTCAGAGAGAGACCAGTCACTCATACGTTTTGGGCTAAAGACAAACATAGCTTTTACATGTTTGTATTGTAAGACCCCTATACAGAAAGACTTTCTGTATAGGGGCCCATAATTTGGTGCAACCCCCTGCCTCCGCATATCGTATAAATAATCATGGTGGGCTGCCATGGCCAAAAATGCCAGGGCCGATTTTTTGTCCCAGTCCAGCCCTGAATACTACACATGTTAAAATGATATGTCAATCAATTCTGGAAGTGAGGGCATGTTCCTGACATTTAAAATGTTGGTGTTGGGGCTACACTTTTATTTTACTTTTGGGTTGTACATTTTTTATTTCAAGATTACATTTTCAATATCAACAAGCTTTCTCTGGAATCCCTGACTCCACATGTGGGCAGTCAATTACTGACCTCCCAGGAGCACCCCAGTAGTTCACCTGGTAGAGTGCGTACCAAGGCCAAGTCTTTGTCGCAGTGGCCAGGGTTAGATTCCGGTACTGGCCCTTTGCTGAATGTCTTTCCCCTGCTTCAAGTCTATCTTTACTGTACTATATTATAAAGCTCGTACATTTAAAAAATGATCTTAAAAAAAATCACAAATTTTAAAAAAAACACATGCCTCCCAGCTGCAGAGCTGTTTAAAAATGTATATTAAATAATACAATTTCCAAAACACATCAGATGTACAGGAATCACAGAAATTGTGTATTTTAATTCAAAACGACACAAAACTTAAGAACATTTCTGTTCAGGTAATATAGTGGAAAATGATGTTAAAGGTAACATATTATGCACTTTGCTGTCAATTTTATATGGTCCAAGTAGTCCCTAATACTTATTTTTTTAGATGTTTGCTGAAAAACCCGTTCGGATCATTTATTGTAGCAAGCCTCTATACCCTGATTGTCCTGGATGAGCTGTATTTCTGCGATCTGGCTGGCCCCTCCCACCTCTCTGCCGGGCTTTCTTTATATGGCCATGGAGCTCTCCCACCGTCTCTGCCGTGCTCTCGCGATACTAGAGAGACACTGCGTGAGTCGTGACTGCGAACACAGTGTTGTCACCTGGTTGTTACCCAGAGGCTCCGGGCTAAGAGAACAGTTTGACATGACCTGACATGATTAAAACCAGTGAAAACAGTAGCTTGATTTCTACAGGAATATCTTCCCATCCTTTGTCATGTTAAAAACGAGTAATTTTCAGACTGCTGTGGGGAGTATAAACGGCGTGTTATGAGCAAAACTTGGTGCTAAATCAGAAGCTACATGGGCGCTAACGCTAAAAATAAGACTCAGACGATAAAATAAACTAAAAGTACCACACAAATCAGTGAAAAAAATATATTTAAAATTGACTTCCACACTATTAAGTTACAATCCTTTGTCCTATTAAAAACGAGTCATTTTCAAACTGCTGTGGGGAGTATAAACAGCGTGTTATGAGCAAAACTTGGTGCTACATCAGAAGCTACATGGGCGCTAACGCTAAAAATAAGACTCAGACGATAAAATAAACTAAAAGTACCGCACAAATCAGTTCCACTTCCACACTATTAAGTTACAATCCTTTGTCCTGTTAAAAACGAGGCATTTCCAGACTGGTTTGGGTAATAGAATTATGTTTTTATGAGCAAAAGCTGAATGCTTGTCCCAAAGCTAAATAGCTATACACCAGTCAGGCAAAAATACCAATAAAAACATTCCTTTCAGTTTCACTGTTTGCAAAAACCCACAAGTAGCTTCCTATCCGTTGTGTTATTAAAAACGAGGCATAGACTGCTGTGGATAAGATAAATTAGTGGAGTATGAGCAAAAGCATTCTGTGTTGGTGTATGTAACATTCAGGCTGTAGGCTACTATGGGCATTCTTGTCGCTTAGGGGGAAAGCAACATGGCTGTCGCTCAGAAAATTTTCCAGGGGAAAATCTCGTGGAATCTCATGGGATCTCGGCCACGGGATCTCGGGCCGTGGACCAATAAGAAATGGGGGGGTGGGGTTATCATAGACTTTTTTTTTTTTTTTTTTTTTTTTATCATAGACTACTGCACGGTGGAAATTTCTGGTTACTAATGTGGGGGGGGGAAGCATCGGAAGCATGGACATATATAGAAAATATGGGGATGTGGCTGTGCCGGCTGTGACGACATAGCCGGCGAGAATTCTGACTGGAGTAAATTGGGGGGGAGGGGTGGGGGTTTCAGAAAGGGGGAGAGTGAGAAAAGGAGAGATTGTTATTTTTTTTGATATTTTGGCAGTCTCTAGGCACACCGTGGCCCCATGGATATGTTAGAACACATTTAAAAAGTGCATTTAGCATAATATGAGACCTTTAAGGTCAAAGATTGTGATCACTTTTTTGGTATTTTGCATTTGATTGCGACTGGCTCCTCTATAATTGTCTTTCTGGTGAAATGGATTTAAAGCCTGTGACAATGCAAGGTCGAGCACATTTAACCCTTAACATCTAGCTTAATCCACTGTCACATCTGCATCATCAAATTAATATCAAGTGACAACACATTATTTTCCTCTGAGAGGGTAAACCTTTGACACACAGCAGGGAGTATCCCAACAAGTCTTCTTTCATTTACCTCAAAATGCGGAAGGGCAGAATGATGTTGGGCCAAAAGTCTTAATACAACAATCTTATTTCATGGAGGATACTGCCCTTTCCCCCCTTTTAGAGGCTGTGAAGTTGATTTGAAGTCATGGTTAGTCGTTTTGATATGAGGCTGGGTCAGACCAATTTGCCACCTGGTGAGGAGGGGGAAGTAGGGAGGCACATTTTTTAATTGTCAGGTCGCTTAGTGCAGGGACAGAAGATCCTTTGGGCACATTGTCTGTCTTTGTGTGAAGGACTAGCCATCTGAAATCCCCCACCTCATTATGAGACGGAGAAGATTAATTGACCAGTTCACTAACTGGCAGCCTCAAGACTAGATCAACTTAGCAAGAGAACTCACCAATTAAAAGAGGACTACAGCACCTTTTCTTATACCCAGAGTACTTATTATCATTAGTCTCTGTAGTCCTGCGAGGAAGATCAAGGGCGAGTTGCCCTTTGTCAAAGACACAAAAAAGACTATAAGGTGTGACAGCATGATTTAATGTTAGTGATAGCAAGGGTTACTTCAAGTAACTCTCTAGACTCTAGAGTACTAGAAGTAACATTACTGAGCAGTGTTCTAAAGTACTGCTCAGTAATGTTGCAATAAACATACACAACTGTGAGCTAATGAGTTCAATTAACAATACTACTGTATAATGTAAATTGTCAATATTAGTTGTACATTATAAGGCAATTTGTTTTTCAGTTACATTTAAACTGCCATCCATACTGCACAATGCACTCAAACTTACAATCAGTTGCCTATATAGTAAATGGCTGCACTGTGTATAAAAGGAGTCTATGCTGCACGCCATGACAACATTGTCAACCCCATTACCATTACTGTTAGGTATTTGAAAGATAAGACAGAGTTTGGATAACTGTCAATTAACGTTAACGTGTCAGTAGATGTCAGCTGTGTGTGTGTGTGTGTGGGGGGGGGGGGGGGGGGTACTTGTGTGTGCGCGCGGACGTCCGCATCCGAGACCGTGCTGTCAATGAACGTTAACGTGTCAGTAGCAGGCAGCTGTGTGTGTGTGCATGCTCCGTGCTCACTGTGGCCTTCAGTGTGTGCACGTGCTTCTAAAAACACAATGAACAAAAAAAAACACAATGAAGGATGCAGGATGCACACCTTCGTACTTCTAAAAACTTCACAATGAAGGATGCATACCTTCGTGCTGTGCGCAAGCAATATCCGGAAGCTCATGCCGATCTGACTAAAACCCAGAGAGATATGCGAGCCACAGACAGACACACAGACAGATGTTTCTTGCTTTATAGATAGATAGATATGTTTTCCCAACTAACTTAATGATATAAACAAACAGGAGGCATCATACAGAGATTCATTATTCATCAAAATGTATATGAATTTCATGAAATATTTAGGGGACTGTATTTCATTTCCCTTATAGCTTTTACATTTTCTTATCAATCTCTTTTTTTCAGATTTCAATTGCGATTCTTCACAATTGCAATTGTGAAAGATGCTTTAACAATCCTTCAAAAAGACCCACACACACAATGAGCTGAAATCACACCTTTGATTTTTCAAAAGCTGCCTTCATAAAAGCTTTTCAACAGCATAAGCCTATTTTCACTACTATATTTGTCATATTTATAATACATGGCATAACAGGCCCAAAACGGCATTTATATTCTTCAGCAGAGAGAAAGCTGTTATAAAACCGCTATGTGTTACTGTAAAACTAACTGAAATGGATGGATATGTCATGACCACAGAGGTGTCAGAGATCTGGTGCCAACACCTCGTCGGTTTCCAGGGAACTCCAAAAACAATACTGACTTCGACATAAAGCATATAACACATCCATTCGCACATGCACACACACTCTTGCTTTGTCTTTCCTGCACACACAAATGCTTTGAGGGGGAACAAAGTGCTGAAAAGATGTCATCATCACGCTCTTCAGAAGGCCATTATGGATATGGAAGCTAATATATTGGGCAGATATTCCAGTTTCTATTTCACCAAGGGCTGCATATCCCTTATGGGTGATTGGTAAAATTGGTTGACATTTTCCTGGCTCCAATTAACCTTTGATTTGACTTAGTTTTGCATGTCTTCTCTTATTGTCTTCTTGAGGAAAGTGGCAAAAGGGTAGCACAGAGTAACACAGTTGGAAACAGAAGCATTGTTTCCTGATATTGACCATTTCCTTTTTCTTTTAATTGTTCTCTTTCCCTGTGGATGACCACCAAATGCAGATAAAATGTACTTCATCAGTAGGTCATGGCATTCTCTACAGAGGGTTAATAAAGTACTGCTCTTCACTGATTTGTATAATATCTTTTGAAATAAAAGTTCAGTGCCACTGTGTATTCTTCATGATAAAACTGGCAGATATGTTTAATTCTAGGTTGAAAGATTATGAGTGATAATTTTTTCCTCATGTTGAAAAGTCTATTTTTGTTTTTACATCCTTCTAAATATCCACTTCTATATCAGCAGCTACAATCATGTATAAACTGTAGCTCTATAGCAACCCTCCCCCTATCGCTGTTTTTATATTTTACTGTGGTTTCAATCAAAGGTCATTGGCAGCTTGTGTTAAGCAGAATATCCTATTTAAAAATGTACAAGAAATTAACACATCTATTCAATAATTCAGTTTATGCTTTCTAGACTACAAAACGATAAGAAGATTCTAAAAGGACATATCACAACATACATTAACTGAAATTAGACAGAGGCTCTTAGCCTCCAACAAGCAAAGTAATATTATAGAAAGAAAAGACTTGATAAATTAGAGAAAAAGAAAGTTAACTGTGTTGTGGGAATATTTCGGATTAGAAAAAAATACAAACTCAAGGATACAAAGCTGCATCTAGAATAATCTCAAGCACATTCCCACTTTTAAAATGAGGAGGAGTAACATCATCATCATCATCAAGAATATAATCTTTTCAGTGATAGCAAATCTACAATCCTGCCATATTGTGTTCAGGGGTTGCTTACAAATGCATACAAAGAAAAACACACATATGCGTGCACACAGATGCTCACCAGTGTTTCCCCCAGCGCTTTATGGCTAAGGCGGCCGCCTTAACAACCCCAGCCCCCCCGCCTTGGCTACCGACCGACCCATAAAAAATAAAATAAAATAAATAAATTGTGCTGCACAAAAGAAATGGACACCAAATTGAAACATGGCGCCCATTCATTCCTGAAGCAACAAGGAAGCGTCCATACTGCTTTCATGGGAGCCTGCCACGGCCCTAAAGCATGACGCGCAGGTTACGTTTCACTGACGTTACTCATTCTCGAGCAGTGTAACGTTACAATAGTTCCGTGCATTAAGCTAAGCGGGACGAGCACAGTTGCATTGTTTATCGACCATGGAAGTATAAATTACTAATCCCCAATGATTTTCTATATGTAATCTTTATCACTGTAAAGTAATATAGTGATAAACGAAGATTCCTCCCGCCATCGGAGGCCGGGCCGGCCGAAGCAACGGTTGTTTCACTACGACTCCTTTTAGCAGCTCCACGCCTAACGGCTAAAACTGAAAATAAAACGGCTATAAAACGCTTTCGCTGGCGTTTTGAAAAGCGAAAATTTCCATTCTATTAGTACATGGTCTAAAGAAAAGTATGAGCCTTCGATTGATATCCAGAAAAATGTAGCGGAGATACATTCTTGTTTGACGAAATTGTATTGGGAATGAATGGGGATGGGCTCCCATGATCTCCATTTTGTTTTACGCACCCGTCCCAGACAGTCAAAGTGTGTAATACCAGGCGTGGCCACCTGGCCATGCTGGATTCTCGGAGAAGGCACAGTCCTGGGGGCCTGCTCTGTAGCACTGTGCACGCGACCGCGCCACACGTGAGTACGGCATGCACGCGGGAGAGTAAACGAGCAGAAGCAAGCCGACACTCAACTAGCGGCGATAATAAAGGCAGCGCTGCTCTATGGGGATATTTAGCTGAACAGAAAGAAGAGCTTTGCAAAGCTAGACTAGTGTAAGACTCACAATACTATGGCCCCTGCAAGTTTCAGTAAGTTTACAGAAGTGCCACACTGTTACTGTCTTTGAAATGCATTTAGTAATTTTAAGGGGAAAACACATTGTATTATTTCAACTATTGAGTTATTTTTAAAACAGCATGCTAGTGTAGGACTAAGATTATTTAATTTCTGAATTTTTAATGCTGCTTTATTTTTATGTTTTAAACTGTTCCAAAACTATCAATAACCTCTGTACTTTAAAAAAAATCAAGCAAGTATGCTAATAATAACCATTAATTAATTATAGGCTATCGCATCACAGCAGGCCTATTGTTAAGTGTGTCTGCATAATATTGCACCCAAACAGTAGAAGTTTTCTTTAATTGTGCTTTGTACTGTCTGCATGTTTGCACACAATGTGTACCTGCACATAGCAAACAAAATTGCACAACTGTAAGGTCAGTGTCTGTTGCATTTTTGTATTCAAATAAACAGTTGTTTATTTATTTACTGCGCATTGGCATCTGTGAGCAAAATACCGCGACTCCTGTGGCCCTTCGCGCCGCGACTCCTGTGGCCATGGCCAGTGACCACCTTCACTAACACATTTTCTGGGGGAAACATTGCTCACACAGAGGTGTGTATTGCTCCCTTGGCAACTTTGTAGCTGCACACAAGGTCAACAATCTAATAATAAAATTATACATTTTTAAAGATTCAGAGCCAATATGATGTGATTTGGTTGTTGCCTTTAACGGGGCTCCAGTGTGCTGTTAAAAGTCAGAGCATTCGTTTCCTTGTTGAATGTGTAACGGCATATGTAGCTCCATATGCATACAAATGCAGCTTATGCCTACCATACACTCTGAAAAACTTTGAAAATACTAAAGTCTGACACACTCTGACACTAAAGACATCCAACTCACATCTAAAGACAGTTTGTCATAAGTCTCTTATAAAAAAAAACCTTACTTTGTAAATATTACTGTGATTTCTCCTACTGTGACATCACAGTAATATTTACAAAGTAATTTTTTTTTAACCCTATATTTATCTTACTGTGATGTCACAGTAAGATTAATATAGGGTTAAAAAAACACTCTTTCTGCCTTTTCTCAGGCTAGGATGAACCGATTTTTTTTTTTTTGCACATTTATACTACATAGGATCTCAGAATTCAATACACCTTCATATTCCCACCGGTGAAGTAGGCCTTTAATTTTTTACCTACTGAATGCACTATGTTCAGCACTTTGGACAGTGCAAACTGTAATAAATGTGCTTTTATAAATACATTTTACTTACGTACTTATAACTCACCCCAGGCCCTCTGGCACAAATCACCCCAACCCCAGAATTTTGGATAATAAGCATGATGCAGCAGTTTAGGGCTGACATTGTGCTCACTATATAGACACAAAGTGTAGCATACTAAAGCACTAAAACATGTGTCAAATGTTTTCAAACGTGTTTATAATTGTTCAGACACAATAATCAAAAAACCTTGATCATGGAAATTTTACTTTGAAAGGCAAAAAACTGTTTTTTGAGCTTAAATGTGCTTATATCTTATTCCATGTTTCTCCCTTCTTTACAGGGTGAGTCAAATGGATGGCTCTTCTTAAATATGTGGTCACATTTCCAATTTCTTCTATGGTTTTCTAGAAACAAGGGGTGGCACAACTTCCCCACCGGCACAACTTAGGCCACTCTCCCCTATATATATAATTTTCTTGGAGCTTTTATTAGTTAGCTGTTGAACATTTTCATTGTTGAATTCATCTTCTGAATTAAAGTGGTAGGGCTGGGCGATATGACCATATCTCATATCCCCATATAGGTAATTTAATTTACTGATAACGATACATTACCTGATACAGAAAATTGTGTAAATTCAAATTAATAAATATCTATATAAAATGATACATGGAAAAGATCTTATTACAATTTGATTTATTTATGTTCTTAGTCATATTTGAGTTATTTATTTTAATTAAACTCTTCTCAAGTACATATTGTTATAGATCATTGTTCTTACTTTAATCCATGTTTTTTGGGATCTTCATTAACATGCTGTTTTGTACTATAATATCATCTGTGTTATCGTCTGAACATATTTCTTTCATTCAAACAACTCAAAATTGTAGATTTTAATTTAATTTAAATTTTATAACTTTAATTATAATAGCCAACATGTCGTAGAATGTTGTGTTTTATTCAGGCTCGATTCAATACAGTTAATGGGGACAGGACAGAGACGGAGAGAACAGGAAAAGGCTGTGTTAGCTCCAGTTAGCTGTTAGCTATATTGTAGAGCAGCCTGGTTGTTCAACCTCCCCGCCGTGGTCGCTTGAGTAGACTGCAGTGATATAAGAATATATAGATACAATGATACTTCAAAATAAATAATTTTGGCTGAGATAACACTGATAAAAAAGCTCCAATTTGGGCAAGGTCACAAAGGTGTGTTCCCTTGTTTACCAGAGGCACAGGCTACAATAACAGACGGCATCATGATCCAGTACCATGCCCCAAATGTCCTAGTCTTGGTTCGCATTAAGGGCGAGGTTATACAGAGCCTCAGATCTCATAGGGCAGGAGTGCTAGCTCAACGTCAATCACAGTAATGTTAGCTGACACATTGGTGAGGGTGGTGACAGGGCAAGGTTATGTGTCACTGTACGCTCATGGGCTGCATGAAGACCAAGACTGCCAGACCTCTGTCTAATGGGAGGGGTATCCCTTAGGGTTTGGGATCCAAATGAATATACCCCACTACAGTTGCACTGCACAATAATAATAGTCATACAACATAGTCTCATTCCTGTGATCAAGGCTGAAACTTTTTTACAGGAATGCACGGATACCACTTTTGTACTCAAATTTATACACAGGGTCAGATCGGATGTAGGCTTCAATGTATAAGTGGTACATCACTTGGGTTGTCGTTAGGGGTGGGAATCTCTTGGCACCTCACGATTCAATTCGATTCCGATTCAGAGGTCAACGATTCGATTCAAAATCGATTCTCAATGCATCTCGATGCAAAAAAAAATATATGTACATACTAGGGGTGTGAAAAATAATACATTTTCCGATTAATCGCGATTCTCTCTCGAACGATTCCGAATCGATTCATTAAAGTTAATAATCGATTTATAAAATAAATAAAAAAAATATATATTTTTTTATTTTTTATTTTTTTTTACTAGTATTTAATATTAGTATTTCCTGCACCACTGCGCATGCACACCACACAAGTGCGAGTTGTTAAAAGTGGCGACAGAGAGCAGAAAACCCATATGACCTGCACTGGCTTTATGTCTGTTTACGTTTTTGTATGAGAGCTGAATTCCTTGCCATACTTTTTGCACAATGTGTTGAAATGACATAGAAAATAATAGAATAGAAATCCTATAGAAACATGATTCACAAGAGTAGAAAGAAAATTAAACTGAATCGGTTTAGTTTTTACATACTTCCATATTGTGTTGAAAGCTGCATTGATTATTGCACTGGTCAAAGAAAGTCATATTTGTGACAAGAAAAGCTTTTTCTCTAATACAATATTAGAGAAGGTAATTCATCTGTTGATTGTATTTAATGATCATCACAAAAGTAGAAAGTGATTAGCAAACTCAGATGTGTAAATAAATAGATTTTTGAAAATCACACATAGGTATGTATGTAAAAAAAAATGCATCGATAATCGAATCGTTGACCTCGGAATCGAATCGAATCGTGAGGTGCCAAGAGATTCCCACCCCTAGTACATACCCATGTGTGATTTTCAAAAATATATTTATATACACATCTAAGTTTGCTACTCAAAGTTTGCTAATCACTTCCTACTTTTGAAATGATCATTAAAGACAATCAACAGACGAATTACCTTCTCTAATATTGTTTTAGAGAAAAAAGCTTTTCTTGTCACAAATATGACTTTCTATGAACAATGCAATAATCAATGCAGCTTGCATTTCAACACAATATGGAAGTGTATAAAAACTAAACCGATTCAGTTTAATTTTTTTGTAAATCATGTTTCTCTAGGATTTCTATTCTATTAATTTCTATGTCATTTCAACATTTGTGCAAAAAGTATGGCTTGGAATTCAGCTCTCATACAAAAAAGTAAACGGAAATAAAGCCAGTGCCGGTATGGGTTTGCTGCTCTCAGCCCTTTTGTCACCACTTTTGTTAAAAACTTGCATGTGTGTGGTGTGCATGTGCAGTGGTGCAGGAAGTACTAGTATTGAAAATTCCGATTTCAAAAAATAAATTAAAAATTAATTCCGATTATTAATTTATCTGAATCGATTCAGAATCGTTTGAGAGAGAATCGCGATGCATTGGAGAATAATTGGAGAATAATTTTTTTTCCCACCCCTAGTTGTCGTGGTGTTGTACTTATAGCAATGTTCAACGAACTTGGTTATTTTTGGTTCTAAAACTGTCCGATGCCAAACTTCGCCTTGACTTTGTCATGTTTATGTTTTTGACATCTACTGCCTGATCCTGTTCTGTTGTCTCCTTCAACTAGTAAAGTATCGCCACCTGCTGGTAGGATGTCTCATTGCTCCCATACAGTTTATGGTGCGGCCACAATGTGGCGACTCACTGCGCAACACAACAGCTATTAGATCGATAAAAATCTCACGTGATCTACAGAATTCTTAACGATCAATGATCGATCATCGATTAATTATGACCATCCCTAGATCCTGCCATAAAAAAGGTGATATGATACTTTTGCCATAGCGCAGATCATTACCTTGTTTTATTTTATGCATTATGGGCATTAAGAGACTGTTTTGTGTAAGTATATACAGTATGTGTTACTATTTGCCGTTCTTGTTTTTCCATGTTAAAAGCAAGATATTTGGAAATTGAAAGTAAATGTGGTCCAGATTATTCCAAAAAATTAATACTAGACAGTACGTTACTCTATATTAGATTTTAGTGTTTATCATATCTGATAATAATATTTTTATTGGAATCAATGTGTTTTTATTCATTAGCTTTTCATCTCCAAATTATTCCAGAAAATAGTTCTGTTCAGGACATATTTGACACAGTTGTTGATTTAGCCTCTCAAAGTTCACCAGATTGATGCATTTAACTTTAAAAAAGGTACAAATCTTCTTCGGGAGGGGCAGGCCTGCAGACCTAAAACAATTATATGGAAAACACTGCAAACACGCACACACTGGCTGGGGAATACCATCTTTTGTGTTATTTTTGATGATGAATGAATGAATGCGTAAACACATAGAAACCATTTCTAAACAACATTGTATGTCCTCCGCCGCTTACTTAGTGACATTACACTCCCGTAAAGTAGAATTGGTTATGGTGTATTGGAGTCGTTTTATGAGTATGAATACAAGTACGTGCAGATAGAAATCAGACTGATATTAATTATCTTTGCATGACTTCAAGAACAACTTCCTCATAGACAGTGCTATTTCCGACCATGCACAAAATCCATCAGTTGTGGAATTGTATTCGAGTTGTAACTGAAAACAGTGCCCTGATGATGTGTGTGTTTGAACGTTGCTCTACTGTTGATGTACTGTTGAATGAGGCCCCTCTGGGTTGTGAATCACGTTCACCTGGACAGTTGACATTTAATCAATAAACATCTGAACTGTTGCCATGACCCTGAACCATAAGGATTTATTTGGTTTTCACGCACCAACTGCTGGAGGACCCCCGTGGATTTCCAAGACAAACTTCCAGTCGCCTGTGGTTCATTTTAACATCCACCCATCTAATGAATACCACTTAATCGTATGCTCTATTTATTGCATGAGAAATAATCAAATGTCTCTCACAGCGTTAAACGATAGGGTGCAATCAGGCCTGTGTCAAGTCAACACTTCAATACCAATGAAAATATTTACTGTTATATGCTAATGAGAATATGAAGGATTTTGCCTTGTTGTGCATGCATATGTTGAATTAACTCATTACATTTATGCCTCCCCCATCCTGCGAGCTGCCGTCTTTCTCTCCCTCCCCGTCACCCCAATTGCTGTGAGGATCCTCCACACTGACTGGGAAGGGAATCCTCTACAGCCGACGTCGACTGGGAAGAGCCATGCCTGTCATCCTTTCTCCCTGCAGTCATGCACAAGATCCTGGTATTTGCCGCTCTTTCTCTCAAACGCCTGTTTGATGAAAGATTAGAGAACCCCAAACTGGATGGGAATCAAGACCCGGTTCCTTTTCAGAACCGGTGCCAAGTGAATCAATTCCTTGGAATCGTCTGCATGCCTGCTTAACGATTCTGCTGTTCGTTTCCGCTCGTTGCAAATGGGTCATGACTTCACACAAGCGCTGCTTTGTTTTGGTTCAGAACGTAGCAAACATGGCGTCGAGGCCAAAGCGCTCTAAAGTTTGGTTGTATTTCACACAAAAAGACGACAATATGGCCACTTGCAACAAATGTTAAGTTTCCTTTTCATCAAACGACACGCGCACAAACACAAGCACAAGCAAGCGCACAGAGGGCGATCCTGGCGGTTAAACGTTTAAACGTCCGCTGACCTACACTAGCATCATGCTGTGTAGTCGGCACCAGATTTGCCCATCACTTGGACTTCAACATAACATGTATGAGAATTAACGTGTGTAGACCTAGGCGTGGGCAAATAAAAGAGGGAGAGGGTTAAAAAAAATTATTTTTCCTCTCGTCAGCTGTTCTAATGCTGCCTTACGCACAGCGGTGGAGACAAACCCAAAACAACACACAACGGAACTCGGCAGTCCGGCGATAAGGAAACAGTAACCTACACCAACGTTTAACAAGAAACTTTATAAAGACATACTTAAAATAACGATCTCTGCCCATACAAAAGCTGACTTGGATAACTTGATGGAGCGATCGATGTGCAAAAAATCCGGTACATGTGATGACGGGCCGTTATATTAATAATAAACAGCGCGCTGCACATTAGAACAGCACATTAAAGATCTCGTATCCGTCCTGAGAGGGCAAACATGATAATTTTTCTGCACAAAAATAGTTAATTTGACAAAGTTAATAGTTGTAGACTTATCTTTTCAAAAGCTTAATGCAAATGAGCACTGTTAATATTCCAAAAGGCACAAGCTCTTCCTTGACTGTTTTCAGTTTGTGTTTTTAGTTTTTAGGGCACATAATGGCATTTGGGCTTAAAAAGACAAACATTTATTTTTTGTCTGGACCAATTAATGTGAAAATTGACAATTCCCTAATCCTAAAGTACTCTTGATAATCTTTCAAGGCACCCACTAGACACACTTCTGATCAGATATTAAAGCTAGTTAGTACAAACAAACTGATTTGTACTTATTCCCTCACTCAAGGAGAATCGATAAGAGAATCGACAAGAAATCTAATCGATAAGCATAATCGGAATCGTTAAATTCTTATTAATTCCCATCCCTACTTGAGCCTACACTTTTATGGAAAAAAAATAAATATAAATATGTTCCCTATTCAAGCAGCAAAAATGTTACCAAGATTCATCAAAGTACAGTTATGACATGACAGTTTTGCATTTTTTAAAGTTGTATAAAATATATACTGCTAAGCAGTCAGTCGTTTGGGTTTAAAAAATATGTAAAGGAAAAATCTCTGGCATTTTTTATTTTATTTAACACAAGATACTGAAATTTGAAATAATGTGGCCATACAGCAATGAGTTAATAGATGTGGCAAACATGAATCTTTCACCTCAATAAATATTTAATCTTTGCTCTGAATCATTTAAAGCAAAGCCCTTTCTGTTGTTCTTCAGGCAACATGTGCATGCAGAGTACATGGTTTTATCCCCACTTCTCTGTCCCTGCCTCCCTGCCTCTCTCTCTCTCTCTCTCTCTCTCTCTCTCTCTCTCTCTCTCTCTCTCTCTCTCTCTCTCTCTCTCTCTCTCTCTCTCTCTCTCTCTCTCTCTCTCTCTCTCTGAGAGCTGCTCAGTGGCCCTGAAATATGGCACATTATGCCGCTCTGTTGATCATCATTCAGCATTATGCCCTGAATCTGAAAGCAATGTAAATGATATGATGTTGTCCTCTAAGGCAACATTAACTTTACTATCATTCAGCTTTTTAAAGTGCAAAGGTTGACTTCATGAGACAATGAAGTAAACATTAGAGTCCTTTTTACTTAATGTGATGGTTATGCTGGCAAATGAACACACAATAACGAAAACAATTTCTGAGCAATCATGGTTAAAAAGGGGCAACACTATACGCACATTAGATCAATGACTATTGAATGATTTTTTTAATTAAGAGAATGGTTTGAACCTCAAACACAAAATCGGATTTGTTAGTGAGTCAACTACGCTGTCTAGTTGAAGGAGTCAACTGGAGGTCAGATGCGGTTTCCGGCTGAGTATGTTGAAAGAAACACTAGAATATGCATGATTGCTATTAACTTCATGTTATACCAGCTCACTGTAGCTTAGCCCTGTATCCAATGTGACTTTAAATGTGTGACTTTACTTGTCAAAGGCAAGACTAAAACCACTGGAAAGCTATCTTCTGCAGGAGACCAGACAGTGTGTGTATAAAATATATGTACATTTACATTTTTCTACTGCATGAAAATAGCTCTACTCATGCAACGAAGAATCTTAGTTTTCTAATCTTTTTTTTAACTCCAACCCCCATTATTTCTTCTCACAGAATGTTCACTTCCATCTTCCAATTTCAGCTCACAGAATAGAAAATTGTACCCTTCATTATGTCTCTGTAGACTGTTATCACTTTTATTTCTAGCAGCACACATTATCTCTATTATTGTTCCATTTTACAACACACTGTACATGTTAACCATATTGTTACAACATTTGTTCCTGTGTGGAACATTCTTCAATCCCATTTTACATTCCAGCTGTACAAGTATTTAAATAAAAAACTATGCAAACCTTTGAATGCTTCCTTTATGTGTTGTCAGTGGACCTTTCTCCCCTTCCACCACATTAGATGCCTGATAATCAGGCTGACTTGCTTCTTTGTTTTGCCACATCCATTTAACCTGAGATTGTGTTTCTGTTTGCCTGAGGTTAGTTGTGTGCATTGTTTTGCAATAAAATAAATTAGCATGTGATATTTCTGTTTGCCCAGAGTAATTTTAAGTCGGCAGAGACGCATCAGTAGTGGTAACTAGGGCTATACGATATCAGGAAAACATGCGATTCACAATAACATTGTTGAATATTGCGATGACGTTTTGCAAAATAACATGCCAATGCATATTATTACCCCTAGGCCAGGCATAACAAAGTAAATCTGTTTAATCTGACTCACTTGTTGAGATGGCGGACTTTGCCACATTGGCATCGCATTGGCATTGCCTGTGGTGATACAGGCCCTCGCTGGTGTACCACCCTCTTCATTTACGACCAAGTTTGCGGACCGTGTACATCTTCCCATGGCTGACACCAAGCATCACCAAACATTTGCCCTGCGCTCATGTACAGTAAGTAGACCTAGAATTATTTGAATTGTGATATTAAATATAGCCTATAATGTTAGATCAACACTCAAACTTTTGAAGGGGAGTGGTTTGAAAAGAGCAGTATTTCTAGCATGGAAATTCAACCTGTATATCAGCTCAGAAAGCGCAGAGCAAGGTCTGATGAATGCATGAGTGATGGCCCCGGTAAGTTTCAGTAAGTTAACAGAAGTGCATTTAGTCATTTTAAGGGGAAAACACATTGTATTTATTATTTCAACTATTGAGTTATAACAGCTAAAACAGCATGATGCTAGTGTAGGTCAAGAAGATTTTTTTTCTGAATTTTCAATTCTGCTGCTTTATTTTTATGTTTTAAATTGGGAAATACATGTTCCAAAACGACCAATAACCTCTGTATTTAAAAAGAAAATCAAGCAAGTAGGCTAATAATAACCATTAATGAATTATAGGCTATCGCACCACAGTAGGCCTATAAATCCGTGTACCATCAGTTCAATCCATATCCGTTTGGAAATCAAAACACAAAAAAACTGTTTGATTTCATTTTTTAATTATTTGTTTCATTTAAAAAAAAAAATTACTGTTTTATTCAAAATATGCCTGTAAAACATGAATTGATTGCCATTTCTTATTGTTTATTTTACATGTCGCCCTTTACATACGAAAATGGGAAAGGAGACAAACAGAAAATGTAAGAAATGTGCATTTTCATTTTTTAAGTTCCAAATAATAATTTATATTAGTCAGCGGTTTAAACTATGTCCCGCTGCCACAATGCCACGAGCTATGCGCGGCCAGAGCCGTGATGGCTCAGACCCATAGACTGTGTTCTGACCGTGGCTATCTCCGTCTTTTAAGTAGGCTAAAGCCTCTTGTCTGTAGTGGAAACGCATGGCAGATCTAGTAGGGTAACCCTGCCGAACCGAACTGTGCTGCTCAGAGGAAACGAGGCAAGATCTAAACAGCGACAGACATACAGCTGTTGATCCAGATCAAAACGGGACAAACCACCAAATGCTAAATATTCATTGAGAGGGGAAACATATTTTGGCTGGCTGCCAAAGGCTGCTATGTCATTGTCTGTCATAGGCTACCATCAAGAGCCTTATTTTACAAAAAGCTCAATTCAGATATAGCCTAAACGTGGACAAAATATAGCCTAGACAAGTTTCTTATTTTCTCGACACACACACACACATGCACGCACGCACACACGCACGCACACACACACACAAACACACACGCGCGCGCGTGCACCCTTAAACTGGGCGATTGCCCACTTTGACTCGGCAAGTGAAGTGAAGACAGGGAAAAAAGAGAGACAGAGACGACGATCGCCTCAGACGCAATTTTCACTCGAGGACCTAACCAATAAAAATGCTTTCATATGCAGCTGTCTGCACTGGGGCTCATGCCTCAGCTGATCACGAGTATCAATAACATTATCGATAATGTAGGATATGTCCCTCAGTTCCCAGTGCGATGCTGACGTCCGCACGTAATCGGTGATTAATGAATGAAGAGTAAAACAAACATGTATTCAGACCTGCAAACTCATAGGAGGTGAAAAAGGTGACAAACACCCGTCCCTTCTAGGGGGGTCGGGTGTTTTTCGCTGTCCAAACGATCGGCTATTGTTAAATATCATTCACACAACCAGAGTTCTCCACTATTGCCTCCAATGTCCAGCTGGGTGAAAATAATAGCCAGCTGAGATCCTGACCCTCCTAGGGGGGTCCGGGGGTATGCCCCCCCGGGAGATTTTTTTTAAACTTTTTAAAGTGAAATGCATGAATCTGGTGCACTTTGAGAGGGAAATTAAGAGGCTAAATCTGAGGAATTTTGTGTGAACAAATAATTTGGAGACACTGGGTCGGATGAATTAGAAGCTTCTTGGATTTTTCATTAAAATGTTCATTTAAAATAAAATATTATGCAGGGTCCTCTGGGTTGGGCTTGGTGCTCTTTTTCTTTTATGGGACATATTTCTCTGTAATATAATGAATGCATTTAAATGCAGTGAGAGGAATGAAGCAGAAGAACTCTGTTGTCCAGCTATCTTTTTTTCCACAGATGAGGCTGAAATAGGTTATACAGTGCATGGGCATCCGAGCCCCATTTCCAAATGTTTTTAAATAAACTCAATACACACTGGACGTGAACGTGACGTGATCAGTTAAACTTGGATTACCTCCCAGATGAACTGATTAAATTATTGGGCTATTAACTAGGCCAGGGGTGGCCACTGTTTTTCAGCTTGTGAGCTACTTTTAAAATGACCAAGTCAAAGTGAGCTACCACCTACTATAAGGGGTCAAAAGTCACGGTTCGGTACGTACCTTGGTTTTTAAGTCACGGTTCTGTTCTGTATGGTACAGTTCTCAGTTAAGAGGAAAAATATGTGCAGAATTGAATTTTCACTGAGGGCCACATACAGAAAAATCTACGAAGGGCCAGGCCACTTTGCAAAAATAACACATTTATCAGGACATAGCTGCTCTGATGTTTAAATGAAAATGTGCCAGAGCCCAATCAATCAGTTTTGACACCCCTGCACTAGTGGGTTAACTAAGAAATGCAAAAAAGTTTAGTAGTTTGGACACCCCTGCACTAGAATATGTGGTGGTCTGTTTGTGTGAACAGTCTTCCTCTCTCTGGCTGTATTTTACATAGTAGAATTTGTCACAGTGCAGAAGCCTCTCCACTTCCTTGACTTGGATTAGCTTTGGTTAGCTCACTGTCAAATCAGAAAGTGGTGTCCTCTCTCCCGCCACCGAACGTCGGCGCATGCTCGCACGGCTCGTTCGCTCTTTCATAGTAAAAAAAAAAAAAAAAAAAAAAAATAATAATTTAATATTTTTTTTTTTTTTTTTTTTTAAGAATGCCACGCGATCGACCCACACTACCCTCGCGATCGATCGACCTAGTGGCCACCCCTGAACTAGGCTATCTAGATCAAAACATTGTATTATTATTTTTGTATGATATAATAATATGATGTTAATATCAAACACACAAACTAAAAAATAAAAATAAATTGGGGAGGCGGGGGGGGGGGGGGGGGGGGGCTGTTGGTCGGCTCCGATTGTGAGCGCACTGCAGACACTTCATTTCTGCAATGTGCGCTCATTAAACTGTCAGCTTCACTTAAGAGTCCTGTGTGGGTCAACAGTGCAGTGCAAACTATGCAGCATAAAGTTATACCATTCGTCTACGACCGTGATGTTAAATCACGTTCACACAAAGTCTCCGCCCCAGCAAAGCAGCGAGTCGATCGCTGTGACGGTGAAAATCACCGGGACCCGGGAGACCCAGTGAGCGAGTGAGACGCCGCTCAGAAAAAACTCTGTGGTTTGAGGGATGAAATCAGTCGGGGATATCCTGCCCGTTAACTTTGTCTACGGGAACGGCTTCCGCGATCTTTTTCTATGTCTCGAGTCTAACAGAGAGTCATGTCGGCAAACTGACAGCGCGACTAAATAAAGGGACTGTAGGCTACAGTGAGCTGCGTCCCTCCGTATAGTTTCTGTTTCAGTAGGCTGTTACATTAACCTCTGAAGCATTGACAGTGTTTAATCAAAGCCTCTAATTTTTTATTATCAAAAGGGTTTTGATTGAGACTTTTAGCCGATTCTAAAGTCTGAACACACAGCGGCAGCAGTGATGCTTGTGCCCGATCTTAACGCTGATTGGACAATACTCATGACGTCTACCAAAGATGTTTTATTGCCAAGATAACGATATTCCCTTGTCTCACACTACGGTAACTCGCCCACACAGTCCAGTCTGGGAAGCGCTGGCTGACTTCTCTGGCAGCTGCCGCTACGCCCCCCCCCCCCCCCCCCCCCTCCCAAAAACAAAAACTCTTCGGATCTATACGATTCACGTGGGTCATATATTTTGATTCTAAACGGCGATTTTCGCCGAAAAGCGACGAGTTTGCAGGTATGTGTATTAGATGATTATGAGACCCAAGGCAATTGCCTACCTTTGCGCAACGGTTAAGTTCGCCTCTGGGCGCGCACGCACACACGCACACGTGTGCGCACGCACTTCTTTCACTAAATTGAAAGGTAAATGTATTTTTCAAAATCAACATTTAGGCCATTATTCTCATATTTGATATCCTGGTCATGTATTGTGATTAAAAATAGATAAAAACATGTTTTAGTATAATATATAATTTAGGTGAGAGGATGATTATTAAAAAAACAGATCACTTTTCGTTTTTCGTCTTTTGATTTCCATTGATATGGATTGAACGGAAGGTACACGGATTCCTATAGTCCGCAATAATCGCACAACAGCCCCCATCCAAAAAGGAACTTTAAAAAGTTGAATTTGCACTTTGATGTGCATACACATGTTAAGTGCATGGTCCATTATTTGTATTTGTATTTATGTGTGTCTGCATAGTATTGCACCAAAACAGTATAAGTTTTCTTTATTTGTGCTTTGTACTGTCTGCATGTTTGCACACAATTTGTACCTGCACATAGCAAACAAAATTGCACAACTGTAAGGTCAGTGTCTTTTGTAATCAAATAAACAGTTGTTTATTTCTTTATTGCGCATAGCGTCTTTGAGCAAAATACCCCCAACATGTTCGCCTCCTGTAACCCTGGGCATTGACCACCTTGACTAAGACATTTCCTGGGGGAAACACTGGACTCAAGAGCCAATGGTGGATAGACACGCACATTTGAAACGTCCTGGAAGAGGGGTTTTGAAACTACTCAATACATCATTGCGCCCCCAAATGCCCCACCCCATATCTCAGTAAAAACTGTAAATGGATAAAAATGTGTCTATGATGAATCAACCTTGAATATTGATGTCGATGCATTCTAAGCGTCAACGTCGTCAACTACGTCATTGTGATAGCCCTAAACTGAAGACAACTGTATTGCAATCACTCAGCCAAAGTAATAGAGCTCATATAGGCCTACATTCATTCACTACAACAAGAAGCGGATCACACCGAGGCAAGACTACTTAAAAGCAGAATACAATTTGATCTCTACCAGTATCTTACAGCATTCATGCAATCTACACATGGCATCTCTCAACACTTCACACAGATACAAAGAGAGTGTGACGTAAAAGATTATTTTACCGTTCAGAACTTCATCTATCTCGTCAATGATATCCTGAATGTCTCCCTTGGAGATACATTTCACCAAGATTACTTTAAGTTCATGATATCAAATTTTCCATTCAGCTAGGACGGACAACCCTGATACGCAAAAGACCTGGAAAGGTTCCATCCTAAAAGTACTTTTTTGAACTTTTGTTGACTGGTTATTGCACAGTTAAATTAGCCATGTGCAAATTATTCCAACAAGCAACCACTATACCCATGTCATGGTCTGTGTGATGATGCAACTTACCTCATCACTTCTTTTTCTACTCAAAATGGGCTTTCTCTTCCTCCTTCTGAACCATCTCCATCTGATGCCTGTATTTACATAGTTTTAAATGTTGTTCTTTTACTTCATATGAATTTAAAAAAAGCACACACTCAAAAAGACACTAATTGAAGGGATTTATCAATTCCCCGGTACTGTATTTGCAATATTTGATAAGATTACAGTTCATCTTAAATTCTCACCTCTTCCGCCTTCGCTCAATGCTTGGTTTGGGCTGCATCTCATTCCTTTGGATTTTGTATCTGTATTGGATACAGGTGAGTTTCAATATCATTGTCATGCTCTGTGGGCAACAGCTAACAAGGTAGCTTAACTACATTAAGTCATACATCTAATAGAAAGTATCCTTTTATGGATTTAGTTTCAAAAAATCATATCTGAAAGTGTCAATCTCAATATAAGATAACTTTTGTCCCTTAAAAGAGTACCTTAGAACACTAAATAAGTGCTTACTAGCAAGGCTCCCAAAAAGAAGCCTCTTCTTCTGTCCATTCCACCAATAGCTTAATAATGCTATGATAGTTTCATGCAGCTAAGTGTCCATCGTGCCACCTCATTAATAAAATGCCTATTCTCCTCATCAGAAAATCCCAATATTTTCAAAAACCTTTTCAATTGAATTCAAGTTATATTAAACATTCCCAATGGTGTAAGGACTTTGTGCAAGCTTGGTTAGGAATATATAATCTACTCAAAAAAGGTCCCTAAGCACTTAATTAGGTAAACAACACAAATTGTACTTGATATTTTCTTAAAACTGTGTTTTAAGCATGGTATTCTCACAATGACAATAAAATAAAAAATAATGTACTGATGGGTATTTTAGTTAACATATCTTCGTGAGGTTCTATGTTTTGCATGTAAAAGAAAAAATAATCATAATTTAAGTTGTATTTTACATCTAATGTATTTGATCTGTTTTGGTGGCTTTTGTCACTTATCAGGCAGCCATTATAAGTGAGAATTTGTGTGTATTAGGTGAAATTAAAAAAAATAATAACATGACATAGGCCTAGCTAACATTAGTAGTGGTTAATTAGCTACAGTTTTTAAGCTAAACGGCTAACATGTTAGCTTAATGGCTAGATTGGTCCCTCCATATTTGTTTTAAACTAGTAGCTACCGTATGTCGAATTATAGTGATGCTATCTACACAGAGATTACCAGTTTTTTCTGTAACACGTTACTTATGACTGGATAAGAATACTTTCATACCTACTGAAGTTTTTATGACGTTAACTTCCAGTGATGAGTTGCTTAGCCTAGACATTTGTTTCCAGCAGGTGAAGCTGTTGTGTCTGGGACAGGACGGGGTTGCCGCATGCATTACCGGTGAACTGTTATCTGGGTTATGCCTGGCCTGCCGGTTATTTTGACTCCCTTCGGCTGCCGGTTATTTTGACTCCCTTCGGCTGCAAATGATCGCTCGCTGTTTGGGGTGGATCAATCAGCAGGGGCGGGCCGTCCATTGAGGCAAACCAGGCAATTGCCTGGAGCCCCTGGGCCCCATCAGCCCCTTTGGGGCCCACAAAATGCCCTCTTTATATTTTGCCCCATATCTGTTGTTTTTTATAAAAAATCTCTTCACAATAGTATCATCGGGATGTCTAATTACTCGCGTTTTGACGGCCTTTCTGCCAACCGTGCACCCCGCCACCTGCCACCCAAGCTTCGTAAACACACCCACACATGCGCCCACACATACACACACAACCCGCCCACACACACACACACACACACACACGCATCATGTATCCATGGCCGTGCATATAGGCTACACATTCACGCCGCCGCGCCGGCATATCAACATGTAGAGAAAACCCAAACAGATTTTCAGATGTTTAGGGAAATGTTTGGAAGTGTCAGTTGTCGTATTTAGTTTTTATTGTCTCTGCATATTCACTCATCTGCAGTAGCCTACATCTTCCCTGGCTTTCTCTCCTTCTCCATTCTATAATGTGAGTCTATTCCTTGCTCCTTTTACTAAAAGGTGTCTCATTAAACTGCTGTCATACATTTTATCGATGTTTTGGAACTTTCTCTCTCTCTCTCTCTCTCCATGTCTCTCTGTCTTTTCCTTCTTTTTTCCCTTCATCCCTCCTTTCCCAACTGCACCGCCAGCCAGGTTTCACGTGTCTTGTAGCTCAGCAGACTCACCCGAGTGATGTCGGGAGGAGCTCAACGCTGATTGGCCATCGCGGCGCGGCCGGCAGCGAAAAGTTCAATATTTTCAACTTCTGCGGCAGCCGCAGCATTCAGGGCCGCGCCGCCCCTGGCCGCGCCGCGTGATCTGCTCGCCACTGGCCGCCGATTCGCGCGGCAGCGCTCGAAATACATTGACTTTCTATGTAAACTCGCCACGCCGCAATGTGCACTGCACTCTGCGGCGCGGCGGTTGGCCGCGCGAATTGCAGGTTCCGCGCCGCGTGATCATTTTGGCTCATTTGGCTCATTTGTGTCCGCCGCCGCCCGATGACTCATTGAATGTGCACGTGGTCCCGAAGAGAGTGACGTCGGGAGGAGCTCAACGCTGATTGGCCATCGCGGCGCGGCCGGCGGCGAAAAGTTCAATATTTTCAACTTCTGCGGTGGCCGCGCCGCCCCATTCGCACCGCGCCGCGTGAGCCGTTCGCCGCCGGTTCGTGCGGCGCCGCTCGAAATACATTGACTTTCTATTGAAACTCACCGCGCGGCGATGTGCAGTGTGTTCGTACCTTTAAAGCCATCAATGATCAATTTAAGTAAAAAAGCTAAATAAAGCTATCTCTTCCTCCCTCTATCTGTGTATATTTCTCTCTCCCCTGCACACTTAGTCACTACTATCCATGCTTAAAGAAGGCAGGGTTATAACCTATTTTTTTTTTTAATATTTGAAGATTTTATTTGAAATAGGCCTAGACTCTGTGGACACAGGCTATTTTGTAATTCACTGTGTATTTAAAAAATAAAACAACACATTTAATTGAAAGCAAAGTCATATTGGTCTCTAGAATTTTATCCAGGTTAGTGGCAATCATCAACTTCCTGTCAGAGAGAAAGCTTCCTCTGCGTGGCCCCTCTGACACACTTAATGAACTAGGACTAGGCAATGGACATGTCATGGGTCAGGTTCAGTTAATGGCACAGTTTGACTCTGTGATGTGGGATCCTCTTAGACCAATCCAAGCTAAGAAAGCCTCTGACACGTACCTGAGTAGTCTCATCCAAAATGAAAAAAAGCTAGTGACTTTTGTTCATCCCTTGTATGGAGTATCTCAGTGTGCGCGATATAAGGTACATTAGATGCAAGGGCCCCCAAATGACTGTTCGCCTGAAGCCCCAAAATGGCTAAGTTCGCCACTGTCAATCAGCATGCGTGTAGACAGGACCCATTGGCCACACATTTAGGAAGTTATTAGTTATTTTAAGTTTTATTTATTCGTCACATAGCCTACACAATGTGAAATTCGTGTGTATCTGTCCGGTTGTAGTTCAACTATAAAGTGCCAGATTAAAATAATGATTGGGTGGTGGCCTAATTGACATTGTCAGCATCGATAAACCTTTGTGTAAAAAAAATAAAAATAAAAATATTCCATACCAGTTAACCATAGAAATCAATAACATAATTGAATGAAAATAAATCATATACGCAGATGAGCAACTTTGAACAAATGGCAAGAGATATGAAAGATCAATAGCCCCATCTGGTGGTCAAAGACCTGATCTTCCGAAATCGCTGTTTTTTCCCCTAGTGAACCAATATTCACAGTCTAAAATCACATTAAGTGTATTTCAAGTCAATTTGCCCAGTTTTTCCTTGGCAGAAAGTCAATAGCCTAAGGAAAGAGACACATTCACAATTGTTGTAGGCCTAAATATGTAGGCTATCAGGTTTAAGACCACAAGCGACATATGATACAGAATCGAAAATGTCCCTGAATGGCAACGTGAACAGATAATTAGACACAATTGCACACACCTTTGCTTGTGAAAATCTACAGTAGGTTTATTACACTGTGCAGATGACCTCAACAAAAAAACAATAAAATAATTTAAAATATTATTCTGCTTAATCATTTCCCTCATTTGGTTTAGCTCTATTCATGGAAAGTTTTATTTGGAAATAAATATTATTGTCACTGGTGTGTTACATTCAAGAGCAGTAGGTGGCGGTAGTGCATCTCTTGTGCCAACTTCTTCTGACAGGGTACGAAGAAGAAGATGACCAACTAGTAGCTTCTTTATATGTCCATGGCTGCCACCAGTTGCTGTTATGTTAGCAAGTAAAGCTGGGGGAGGATTGCTGTGGGTAGGCGGTGGCGTGCGTTACTGTTTCCAAAGCATTTGGATAAGGTAACTAGAAGATAACAGTGCAGTCTGTATTTTAAAAAGTCTGTGAAACTGTATTTCCTTTAATAAACATGTATTAATGTTGTCAAACACAAGAGCTATCTAACTGTAACTGGAGTTGGAAGTAAAACAGTGCGCAGAGTGGAGTTGTGCCACGGTGCCAATAGTTGGGTGAACGCATGCTAAACGTCAAAGGCTAAAGTTTACGCGCTGGTGCTAGCATTAGCTGCCTGTCAGCTAACTTATGTGCTGCCTTTAGGTGCTCCCTCTCTGACATGATTTGTAAGGTTTGCTGAAATGTCCAGTCCCATGCATCAGTATTAACTGTTCAGTAGAATAAATTGGTTAAAATGGAATTACTTAACGTTAGGTTAACCGTTTTAAAAAAACTGAAACTGAAATTAAAGGTTCCCTTTCAGAGTTTGGGTCGCATAAGTGTCAAAAAGTGAAATAATTAACTTAGTTTGTATAAAAAGTAAAATACTGAAATACAGACGAGCAGTTAGGGTATTTTGGCGTTCCAACCTTGCCTTTGATTGGTTGTGAAAGGTGCAGGTGTGAAATCTGTAACTTTAAGTCAAAACGGACAAAATGTTGGCACCGCTCAAAAGTAAGTAGCCTAAATCTTTATTTATATCACTTGTAAAAGCACAAAAGGAGGTGTCCCTCAGTTGAACTTATGTGCGGATTCTTTGAACGCAAAGCAGAGTGTGTGTAATATTTTATTTTGCTGCATCACAGTAAACATGTTCAGAGATGTGTCTTGCTTGTGTCCTCATCGACGTATTCTGCAGTTCCTAATTAAAAAGTGAGCAAAGCATACAACTACAATATAAGGTGTAGTTTTCTTGACTGATAGACTGGTGCTAACCACCTGCTCTTTCTTTGTACTGAGCAGAGCATGATCCGGTATGGTCTTATTTGGACATGTAAGGAGATGTTGGTTGCATAATATAAATTTAATTTTAATTGTGTATTTGAATGACCTGAAGAAAAAGATTGCATGCCAAACCAAAAAAAAACATTTGTATATAATTAAATTCTGAGTGGCATTATGAATGTTATAAAAATGTATTAAATCGAACATGCCTTAAGCTGTAATAACCCTGTATGCTGTTTTAGTAACAAAAAGTAGTTTATCCAAACACTAGCTAGAGTATGGCCATCTGATGACCCTTGCCTGCCCTGCACTCTTACACAAACAGAAAACTCCACATTGAGTCCTTTGGTAAGACAGGTCGTGGCGGGGACATGATGATTCATGAAACGTTTCTTATACTAACTAAAAGCTATCAATGTTATGTTATAAACATGTATTGATGACTTCAGGTTTCGCATACTCATTGCCAGAAGAAAGACAAAACAACTTCATTAGCATTCAACAACTACATCTCTTCTTGGGAAATATTGTTGAATGCCAACAAAATTGCAATTTTATCTTAAATGACTGATCTTGATTTATCAGGTGCTTACATTTTATTCCAGAGTCTTTTCTAAAAGAAAGTTGGGGGGGAGTGTTAAAAGCTCTATTGTGTGATTTCTAATTGTATTGGCTCTAATGTTTTTATTGTGATGTTCCTTACAGGCTAGTGTGTCATTATGCGGCGGGGGGAGCATGTTCCACAGGCTTTCGAGGCCCCAGTGGATGTCCATGCCAGTGCAGATGGTCAGGTTTATATGTTCAAAAGGGGGCCGAATGAGTCTACTGCATCCTCTGATGATGACGAGCTCAATGTTATGGAGATGAGACCGCGGGTTTTCCCAGAGCAGGATCAGTACAGACTGAGGAATATCCAGCTGCTGGAGCGGGAGGTGTTAGACGGTGACAACCTCAACAAGCTTGCACTGCAATATGGCTGCAAGGTAAAGCCATATTCTTTTATGGTCACTTACGTTTTTTTCATGTCATTTCTTTAGTCAAATCTTTTCGGTGGCATTTTGAGTGTTGGCATTTACTAAGCTGCATTCCTGTTTCTGTCAACAGGTGGCAGATATAAAGCGAGTGAACAACCTTATACAGGAACAAGATTTATTTGCACTGAAATCCATCAAAATACCTGTTCAGAGACACAGCTTTTTAACTGAGACTTACACTTACCTGCGTGACCCTCAAGATGAAATGCCCATCACACCAGTGAAGCCTCAGGACAAGGCCAGAGCCCAAACACATCTACAGGAGGTCACAGACTTTCTAATGGAAGTGGACCACGATATCGAGAAACTTATTCAGACCACGAATGATCAAGATGAAGATTTCCTGGAAAAGTCGGAGAAACGACAGAGGTTTGGTTTCAGAGGACAGTGCCTGACTGGCCACGGAGCAGACTGGGGCATCCAGTGGTGGAACGCTGTGGTCGCCATGCTCCTGATTGGCATTGTCCTGCCATTATTCTATGTCATTTATTTCAAAACAAAAGATAATGCAGGGATTTCACCAACAAATAGTAGTGCTGCTATTCAGGCATCCATCACAGGGACAGGTCTAAGCACAATAGCACCTGGGCGTTTTCAAGAACCAGGATAGTGCCTACTCGAGTCTCAGAAAACCAGAATAATTTTGGAAACTATTGGAGTAGATGTTCTCAGAAGTAGTTGACAATCAAGATACAGCCAAATCTCTTATCGTTTCAACTCAAGTGCAACACCGTGTCTAGTTTCCACCAGGGAATTATACCTTTTATTTTATGCTGTAAGTTCAATGCTTTACTACAAGACAATCATCAACTGATTGTTGACTTTTGTCTTAAAGTGAAGTTTAAATTAGCTGCACACATTTTATGGCAATTTAGGACACCAACATTTTACCAAACGGCTTTTATATGTGTACTTATGAGTACAGTTTCCTGAAATATTATTTCTGAACCACGTCATATGACAAACGTCACACAATAATTGCTAATGGAAAATGTATTTGTATTTGTCTGGAAATTATGCCCCGTCTGTATTTCCTCGTGAGCTTCACCATAACCTGCCTTTCCACCAGTGCCCGTTGTCAGTATAAGCACAGCATCATATCAGTGTGATATAATTAGTGCAATCTTTACACCTGTCCAAATACAGTAATATATATTTTTTAACTTTTGCCTAAAATGACAATGGGATATTATGTATTGTGTTTCCAAAACCATGTGAGTTCTGAGCATTATATGTGTGCATTGTTTGATGTAAAATATTCTTTGTGTCATAAGTGTTCATTGTTAAGTTATTGACATGCACCTCGTGCCTTCTCTTTCGGTCAGAATAAGGTGCCAACGGTGTTAATTGTGTTTACAGTAAGAATTTGATGCAATATGCTTCATCTTGTTAGATTGTATGTGACCCCTTGCAATCTTCAAAATACAAAATGTTGGGTTTTAAAATAGTATTAATCATCTGCAAGTTCCCTTAGTGAAGTGTGAGAAATAAGAAAATGCCTTAAACCTTTATTGTCAGGTTTGTATAGTGTTGCACACTCCCGTCTTACATTGTTTGATGGTTAGTTGAGTCCACCATGACCAGGTGTTGTATTTGTCTGGCTTGTCCAATGCACTTTTAAAGACTGAAGTATTTTAATTTAGAAAAACTGGAAAAGTTATCTGTTGACAAATTTCAAACGGTTAAAGTCCATTTGTAAACCATTTTAAAATGGATAAATTGCCATGATGTATGTGCAAGAATGTATTTTCTTCAGCATATTCCTATTTGAATACAAACCTTATGGCTTCTTCTCTTACATGTCTTTTTGTGATTGATGTTTTTCACTCCCAAGATATCACTTTGTTGAGATGATATGTAGAGAAACGCCATGCATGTACTGAGATAAGATTACTCACTACTAGTGACCACACATATACAATAATATACATTCTATAGCTTATCAGAAATTACAATTGACCTCAGGGGCTATACAAATCTTTGCAGAATGACACTGTCATTAAACCCTCAAAGAAAAGTAGGAAACATTTGGTGAAAATGCAAGACTACTAAATACAAAAATAAAAGTTGCAGTATCTGCATGTGCCAAAAGATGGCAGCATTCACAAACTTGCTGTGGTTTGTGTTTGTTTTTTGCATGGCTTACTCAAATCTCTCCAGCTCCTGAGTAAGACTGAATGTAGGATGAGTATGTGGTTTGATACCATTCTCGTGAGATTGGTGAATCAAACAAGTCAGCACTTTATAGAAAACCTGCCAAGTCATTCAGAAGTTATATATTAACCCTTTGCCAATCACAAGGATGAGGGTATAGTTTGCAAATGTGTTCACAATTACTCTGGGGTTATAGTAAAATTTAAAGTATACAAATATGTGAGGAACAATTGCAGTGTCACAGGGATTTGAAACAGTTGTATTATATGTCCAAGACGCCATAGAAAACAAAAGCTTTAGACAAATACCAGTTTTCAAAGTCTTGCTTGATTTGGCCCTGAGAGAAACCCCCTCTTCATAACATGATAGTCAGCTAACTGTAAGGCCACTCAATAAGTGAAAAGGTGAACTTAACTTTCAAAAGTATTGGCTGAATTTAAAACATGTTGTTTGTACAACCTTGGACCCCACATTCAATGTTTTAAAATATGTTTGTATTTTTTGTATCCAATACACCACAACAAGCAGTAGCTCTTATATGGTTTCACTCCATAACCAACAACCAGCAGGATTGTTTAAAAAGACCCAAGGGCAAAATTAATATCTTTGATTTCCCCTCTGTGCAGAAATCAAAGCACGATGTCAGCACCAGGGCGGCAAGGCTCAAACTAATAGGAATTTCTCAACATATGGCCCATGATTCTTGTTGTAATGGGGTCTGAACATGGATATTCTGACAGAAACATAGACACTGATGTCAAAACTGTTTGTACCCTACAATAGCCTTAAAACCAATAAATTCAGCAGGAAGTTTGTGAATAAGTTAAAAAGAAAAAATGTGTGCTACATCAAACTGTACCCATAGCCGACAATGAGCAGAAAAACGTCCGATTATAGTATTTCTGTCTTGAGAACAACTTTTGCAGATATTGTTTACTGCTTTTTATTATTTCTTGACCTGAGACCAGGGCCGACGGACTGCGGGGGAAAGTGCGACAGTCACGGGGGGGGGGGGGTTGGGGGCCAAGGCAGAGGGGGGCCCATCAGAAAAAAAAAATAATATATATATTTATATTTTTTTTTAAGCTGAATGTAGGGCCCCGATCTTCGAAGGCCCTGAACAATGCCATTCCAAAAAAAGAAATAATTGACTGGCTCATGATAGGCCCCTGACCCTTGCAAGGAGATCAAGGGCCTGCGCATGAATAAGGCATGTGTGCGGGAGAGTAAGCAGGAGCAAGCCGACATTTAATTGAACTGGTGGCGAAAATAAACGCAGTGATGTTTCTATGGGGATATTTAGCTGTACAGATATAAGTGCTGGCAAAGCTAGAACAGTTTAAGACTCCACATCACTGTGGCAACACAATCTATCTATCAGCTCAGAAAGCGCAGAGAAAAGTCTGATAAATACATGAGAGTGATGGCCCCTGCAAGTTTCAGTAAGTTTAAAGAAGTGCCACACTGTTACTGTCTTTGAAATGCATTTAGACATTTTAAGGGGAAAACACATTGTATTTATTATTTCAACTATTGAGTTATTTGTAGAATAGTATGCTAGTGTAGGCCAACAAGATTTATTTTCAGAATTTTCAATGCTGCTTTATTTTTATGTTTTAAATTGGGAAAGACATGTTCCAAAACGACCAATAATCTTTGTATTTAAAAATAAATCAAGCAAGTAGGCTAATAATAACCATTAATGAATCGCATCACAGTAGGCCTATTTTCCACAATAATCACAGCCCCCCCATCCATAAAGGAACTTTAAAAAGTTGAATTTGCACTTGCTGTGCATACACAAGAGTATGGTCTATTATTTGTATTTAGTGTCTGCATAGCATTGCACCAAAACAGTAGAAGTTTTCTTTAATTGTGTTTTGTACTGTCCGTAAAATTTTAACTGCACATAGCAAACAAAATTGCACAACTGTAAGGTCAGTGTCTGTTGTATTTTTGTATTCAAATAAACAGTTGTTTATTTCTATAGTGCGCATTGGCATCTTTGAGCAAAATACCCCCAACATTTTCACCGAGGCGCATTGTGCCGCGCCTCCTGTGACCCTGGCCAGTGACCACCTTGACTAACACATTTTCTGGGGGGAACACCGGTAAAAGTAATGATTTGGTCATTCCTCAAATAAATGTATTGTGGAGTTGTCTGGCTCAGAGAGCCATGTGTATTGTAAGACCGCCTTTCAGGGGGCCCATCAGGACTTTTTGTATAGGGGTCCAGAATTTGGTGCTACGCCCCTGCCTGAGACCCTCATCTCATGACTACAACTCATGAACTCTGCTCTGATCTAGCGCCAGGCCTCCAGCCCTGGCATCCTGCCAGCTCCCAGGCTGTGTCTTACCCTATTGACACATGGATCCCCCGCCCCTCCCCTTTTTCCCACTTTTGCCTCCAACCTGAACACTTATACTCCCTGCCTTTCTTGATTTGATAAAATCAAGTCTTCTCCTGGCGAGGACAGAATTATAGAATCCTATTTTTACCTGCAATAATTCAAGCATGGTGTGTCTGATTTGTATTAAACATGATAATGACATGGCTGACACATTACTGTCAGATTTACTTTTGAAAAAAGTATAACAATTTCCCTATGCAGTATGTGATATAAACACGATCAGTTTTTTTCCCCTCATACAAATGGAATAAAGTGGATTTTTGCTTGTATATTTAAGCTGGGGTGGGGGGTGTGTGTGTGTGAGGGGGGGGGGGGGGGTCATAGAAAAGCTGGTTTTGAATCCAGCAAATTTTTTCAGGGTATAGAGCATGCTTTTTATGGAGGCGGGGGCTGAAGTGGAGGGGGCTTTCCATTCTGAACAAAGCACAAGCATCCAGTCTAGGTGGAGGGTAAAAAAGAGTGAAAAGATTCACAACCTCTGCAGCTTTAAGAAGTTTGCACACTTGAGCAGCTGGCAGCGGGCCACTTGGCCAACATAAACAGCCCTAATCCTTTTTCCAAGGAGCTTTCAACACTCATCTCTCTGGCACATTGGCCACTGACTCTCTCTCCCTCTCTATCTCTCCCTCTCTCTCTCTCTCCCTCCCTCTCTCTTTTCTCTCTCTCTCTCTCTGACATTCCTGCCTGTATGCAGTTCTGCAGAGCTGCCCCAGGAGGCGCTGTGGCCCTAGCAATGGAAATGCTGTGGGGTTTATGCTGTTGATCATTATTCACTGCTAAGGTATGTGCCTTCCTTTGAATTTCCCCTGAAGCTAAACAGGTCTCAGTTTTCACTCTTCCTTGGTGCGAATGGAGGCTTAGTTTCATAATGTCAGGTTGACCTGAAGCCCACAGAAGTATGGCTTGTTCATGAAATTGGTGTTGACAAAAGTAAACTGGAAACTTTCATATGGTTTCTATTCTTCAACCCTCTCTTTTCCAGATCTGCTTTTTAGTGAAATGTTAACAGTGCTTTTTTCAGGCTTGGTTCCACTTTAAATGCCAAATACAAACTCATGGATTAGAATTATAACTTAAATATTCAGTCTAACATGAATATTAAAGTTCATTATATACATTTGTTAAATTAAAACAACTCAAACGTATAAACAAAAATGCAATCTACAGGATCACTGTGAGGCTGAGGTCTGTTTCTGTGGGGGCAGGGAGACCCAGGGTTTTGATTTCCCTTGCTCCCGGGGGGATTTGGCAGACACAGGGTAATTTGTAGTGAAATTTCCAGCACAGTTTGTTTTGCAGGTGGCTGAGAAAGAAGGCAGGGTGTGGTGGGGAATGAGAGAGGCAATTTGCTGTCTGTGGGCTGTGAATGTGTGTATTGTTGCACAGCAGTAGGTTTACGCGCCCCACACACATCCTACCTCTACTGCGCGTCTACCTCGCGTCTGCGTCTGACTTTTGGTCACAGACTGTGAAATCAACGTAGAGCGAGCACACATCCAACCTCAGACGCACTGCTGAGGCGCGTCGGAGGCACGTCTGCAGCGCCGCTCCCCTTCACCTCAGGAGGCTCGCCTATTTTTTTCTGAGAGCAGCGCGTCTCTCTCGCGTCTCTGTGCTTTAACTGATAGAGAAATACTCTGCTGACAGTCATACCAGCAGCATTCACTCTAGTTACACGTTTACCCGGTGTGTTTATTTCAAAATAAAACATCCCTCAGTCGTATACGCAAATAATCCCTTTATTTCACGATGTAATTGTGCAATCAAAATCCGAGGGATTCAAAACCTAATTTTCAATTAGTTCTGGCATTTCATTTTTGGATAAATGACACATATAGAGATCCAATATAGTGAAGAAATAAAAAAGATCATGATGAGCGCAACAGTTTTCCGTTGCTCTATCTGTGTCTACGGCCTTCTTCTTCCCCGACCACACCCCCCTCTCTCTCTCCCGTATAAATCAGTAAAGTGATTTTTGAAATACTCTGCTGAGAGTCATATTGACTTCATACTGGCAGCTTTCGCTGTAGTTTCACCATTTCCTGGTGTGTCCCCTTCAAAATAAAACTTCCAACAAGCAGCAGCAGCTGCTGAGACGTTGCATGTGTGTCCGAGAAAAGTCCGAGAGAGGCAGCAGTAAGGTAAGGCGACGCGCTCCAGAGGTAGACGCAGGATGTGTGTGGGGCGCGTTAGTGTTTAGTGCCGGTATGTGCTATGGCCAGGGCTGGATTTATGGAAGGGAGGCAGAAGTAGACATACTAACTCACAACCAAACCAAAGCCACAATTTAGGCATATGTGTTTGTATAGTAAAAATGCTTTCTATAACCTTTTTCTATTGGTGATTTTAGCGATTTTAGTAATATGTTTAACAGCAAGGTTGAGAGTACCTATATAACTTTCATTGTCTGGGGGGAAAAACTGTCTGCAAAAATAAGTTACCCTGTTATGGGCACGTAAAGACAATGTAAGTTTGACGGTTTTCCAAAAAAATGAGGAACAAAACTTTTTCAATCTGTGAAAGAGCTCACATGACAAGGCAACATGAGTATTAGAAGGTTCTTGCCAGAAGACGTTTCAGTCTCACAGGCATCGGAGTGGATTCAATTAAAAACTCTTCTCTTTGAATCCCCGGCCAGGATTTCAATGTATAAATCCATGCCAGATGTTGCAGCGCCACTTGAAGAACACACAAGGTGTCAAGGAGAGGACTCAGATCGCATTAATTGTTTTATTTCCAGCAAGTCTTTTACCAGACGTTAATGAGTTTGGCGTCTAAAAAAATCTTAAGATAAACACATTTTATGTAGGCTACTATCAAGAGATTTGATACTTTTTTTAAATGCAGGGCACTTTTTAGGTGCAGAAGAATATGTTGGCTATTGTATGCAGGCTGTCTGTTTATCCCTTCAGTCTGACTGTTTGAGTGAGGGATCATATGACACAGCTGGCTGGAGAATGTGATGTTCTGTCAGTCATATTCCTGCAGAGGCGGCTGTTTATCTTTCGCCCCCGCTGTGGAGGAACCAATTGTGCAGCACCTGTTTTACATTCCACCCAAAGTCTGAGGGGTCTCCACTCAGGGGGACTGTCTTTTCAAAGACCACGGATAGAGTATATTAAAAAGGAAAAGTCAAATAGACATTCATTATTGTTGTCTCTTCAATCTGCACAACAAACCCTTACACATCAAGTGCGTATCAGCCAAACAAACCGCACAATAAACATCTCAATAATTAGTGTTTACATACTATTTAGAGATAAATGTGTTTATATGGACATGTTAGAATAATTATTTGAAGAATGGAACATAACTATAAATTTAGCAAGAACATTTAGCGTAACAACGAAAAATATAGTCAGTAGTGGCTGCTCAACTCAGAATGTTGATGGGAAGCTAAATTAATTATAAAGTAAAGACCTCAGATTTAAATTATTGTATTTGATGTATTGTAGTTAAAACATGAATAAGACATTTCATGATATGTAGAAGACATTTTTAAAGATGTGTTTACTAAATGATGCTCATTTAGAAATGTCACACAATAGGCAATATGGCAATAGTAGAGGCGACACGTCAGTCAGCCTGTATTTTAGCACATGCTGAAGATAAGTGCAGCCGGTTTGCTGTGCTCCTCATTTCCCAATCCAGTCACATAAAAATACTTATAAGCACCTTTTATTTAAGTCTGAAACTACATTAGTTCATATTCACTTATTGTTGCTTAAACCCTTCTTCTATATTTTTCTCCCACTGTGCTGGCATTCTAGATTTGTTCCTGCAATGGCTGCACTGATACTACTGATGCACTCAGAAAATAGCACATAGTACCAATTCATAACAAACGTATCATGCTGTAGTTTTTTTTGTTACAAGTATTACTTACAATCTATAAATAAATATGGTGTGGGATTCTACTCAAATATATAGCATACATTTAATCTTCTGTGGATAGTATGTTAGACTTTTGAAAGAAAGGGAGTAAACTTTATTTTGGTAGAATTGGTTTAAGAAAAATTCACATTATTGTTGCTGTTTGTCAGTTTAGATAACAGCTAAAAAAGTCTTACTGTATCTTATTTTAAATGGAGTTGTTGAGTTCATGGGCTTTCTCCGATAAACTCACACTCCATTGTGTCCTTGTTAGCCGCAAAGGACAATGTGAAATGCTGGCAGGAAAAAGGAATCCACTGAGACAGGCATGGATGAGGAGAGAATAATGGGTTGGACATGCTTCTCTAAACCACTGGATGCAACTCAACCGAGCACCTGCTTTCCTCTACGGAGCACAACAAGACACAAACAAAAGGCTCAATATGCACTCGCAGAACTCAGCACTCAGATAGCATATCACACCTGCAGTTATGATTAAATGAACCCCTTATCTGCAACCTCTGGATACATGCCTCAGAACCGTCTGCGGGATTCACTTGCTGAAGCCTTTTATTGTAAACGAGGCAAACATTCTCAGTAGAAGGGGGGGGGGACTTAACAGTTTGTTGGGAACCATGAAACCATAAAAGGAGCTGAATGCAAGACTAATCCGAAATAAATATTTAAAGGCATACTCAGTGATTGTAATCGAGAACACTTTTTGTCAAAATCAATCTGCAACGTTTCGGGGAACAGCTCTGACCGACCACTTGCTCTGAGCGTCCTATATTGCCTCAGTTAGTATAAATATAAACAAATGTTCGCTTACCCCACCTTTAAAGTGCAGTGTGTAAAGGGAATTGGCTTTTTCAGAACAATATTGTTAGAAATTGTCTTTATGTATTTATTATGTATGTTTTGATTAGTGTATAATCAATTGAAAATGTAAGATTTTGTTTAATACCTTGAAATGAGAATTGTTTATATAGCTCAGACAAATTAAATGGCCTTATGTGTTGTTTTTTATATATATCAGTGATTCTTGAGAACCGGGACAAAAGGCCATCTTCCATAAGTAACTACTGTTATGTTTAAAACTAAAAATATTTAAAATTGTAGATGTTATTAGGGATTAAGAATAGAATGTCTGGAGCACAATTATCCCCTTAAATTATGTCAAATATATGACACTTGTTATCTTCTCACGACGTCCAAAACAGTGTGTCCTCAGAGAAGGTTTTAATCTTTCATATGCAATAAAACCTATAAAAAATGTACTTTAATGATTAAAAAGAGCTTTTGTCATCGAATGTGACTCTAAATAATCTCTCATATCAATAAAAACAGTTTTTCTACAACACATTCATGTTTTATAAGGATTCTAAGTGGTGGGACCACTTTACTGTAAGTCAACACCGTCAGACATTTCATTATGTAAAATGTAATAAAATCAGGCGAAATAAGGGGCAGCTGTCACTTTGAAGGACCCCTTGTCAAATTCTACCTCTGCAGAGTACATTAGAGTCAGACAGTGTTGTAGTTTTAGAATATTTTACATTCCGAATCTTGAAAGTCCTGTGTTACAACCATGATATGTCAACACTGACTTGCAATTTCTGAAGAAGTTTATTTGAAATTTTTTGATAATTTTATTTTCCTTAAGTAGTTCATACTAGCATCTAACATCAACAGAAACAACAAATGGCTACTAGATAAATTCCATTTGTTATGTTTAAGAAACGTTAAATATGTCAACACCGTCAGACAGGAAATCTGACGGAGTTGACATCTGACGGTGGTGATAGGCCAATGACGGTAAAAAAAAAAAGCTGGGATGTTGTGTCAAAGCTTAGCTCAGTAGCTTAGTATATGTTGGATACGATACATACATGTAATTTAATTTGCCAAAACATTGCACCCTGTTTTGTCCCACTTCTCAAGAATCACTGATATATATGTATATTCTGCATCTCAGGTGTCAGCCGGAAATGCAGCTGTGCGAAGACGGAGAATAAGTACTATCGTATAAATAACTAAATGCATCTTCACCTCATCACTTGATATTGTGGAAATACTTGAGGCAGTGGTGGATGCTGCCATCCTTAGTTACTTGTCCTTGAAGGCCACCGTAGCTCCTGTAAATTCTCTGAACAAGATAGAGACCAATTTTAAACTGTCTATGGTAGAGATGGAATGTTGCAATCTAGAACTTTCAACGCAAGATGAAGCCAAAATATGCCTTTATTACACACTACACCTTTGAATTCACAAGCTCATTACAAAAGATAATCAGGTGTAAATTGGTTGAAAATAGTGAAATTCTTGGATTCTTCTCTTCCACTCACTTGCAGGTGCCGGAATGAAACTGTTTAAACTCATGGGCTTTTAAATAACCAGACCAAGAGAGTTTTTTTTTCTTCTATTTTCTGCGTTTGAGACATTCTCAAGGCCTTTAGACAAAATCAGACCTCTTGATCTAAGCTGCAGGACTGTTTGCAAAACAGCTGTGTCAGGCCAGGTGCAGTCCGCTCATTTCTCCAGACTCAGGCACAATTTATGCCATAATTCCTGGCACGATTATTCGTAGCTCCCCACTGCCAGATGAACACTATTAAAACTGGAAGGGTTTTAAACTCGAACTGGAATGTCCCCGTCACACAGTATTCCTGTTATAAACATACGTTTCTCGTTCTGTGGTTTTATTTCACGCAACGGCTTTTGGAAAAAATTTGTGAAGCAAAGAGGGAGGATAATGCCAGTGTTTTTTGTTTGTTTTTAAGATAATTTTTGGCCATTTTTGCTTTATAGACATATTTTTAAAAAGACAGTTGAAATGGGGAGGACATGCAGAGAACCGACCACGCGTCAGATTCGAACCGGGTCTGCTGCAAAGTGGACCGAGCCTCTAGGGGGAAGCTCTTACCACTACACCACGAGCGCTCCCCAATAATGCTAATGTTTAATGTTTTGAAATTCCTCCTCTGACACCACCGTCATTTAAGCCACATCAAAACAACAGATTTTGTAACAACAAATGGAACAATATATTGTAAAAAATAATAATAATAATAATGAAAAAACTGAATTACAGTCATTATGCTAGGAGACAAACAAGCACCCCAGCACCCCAGCTGTACACCCAATGCAGCAATTTGTTTGCAAGCTGACATGGTTAATGAGAACCACTTGCTGCTGGACTCAACATTTTGTCAGGGACTGGAGTTTGCTGGGCTTAACACTCATGCTCATCCCTCTGAGAAACTTGAAAAACATTCACTGAACGTCACGCTGAGAGAAGGGAAATTTCCTGCTATTCCCAGATGTTCCCATGCAGATGGTCTCAGAGTCTGTCAAAGGAAAATGTTATTTGCTTGTGAAAAGTGCACTCCTGCTTGCCGTCGCTCACACATCCATGCAAAAGTTAGTGTATAAATAAGAGATACAAGTAGTAAATAAAGGGTTTTTCAATGAGTGCCATTGCATTTCAGAGCATGAATATAATAGAAAATGTATTTTGCATAAAGATAGATAATATACAGTATAAATAGAATTAGCTTGAAGGATTGTATCAATTTGTTTTTAATATTGTTTTATTTGATGAGATGTTTTACCTGCTCTTCAATGTTGGCCATTGCAAGACACCACCTAATCCTGCAACTGCTTTTTTACACGTTGCAGACAGCGACTGTCGAGTGAATGGTGTGGCCAAACAAAGTTGATCAAAAAAGTATAGAGGACTTGGTCAACAATGAGAATGGACACACAGGGAACATAGATCTATCTCTCATCACAGGACTCACAAAGCTGCCATACATTGGGGAGCACTTTTCAGCCTTGTTCCCTTCTGCGAGCTGCTCCTGATCCAAGGCCAGATAAAGACCCAGTGACAGTCCCTTTATATCTCGAGACTGAGTTGTACCCTTGGAGGTTATTTGGTATTGGAACAGGCTGTGGAAGGACTAATGTGAGAGAGGCCTGATCTCTACTAAATGCTGTATTGTTGCCAGAAAATGTAAACTGATCTATGTGTTTGTGTGTACACAGTCGGGTTGATTGGCCATTAATTGTGCTCGCAGCCATTGGACGCAAGCAGATGTTATAGCAGATTACAGCAATCGAGGTCAGCACCTTAGCTGAGGGCGGTGGGTTCACTTTTTGTCTGTTCCTTGAGCATGTGAAATTTAAACCTCAAAGTGAAGGACAACAACAGGAAGATAAGAGGTGCAGTAGTTTCCAGCAAAGGACGTGCGGTCAGGTTTACGATAGCTGCACAAAGGTAAGTCAGCCTTCATTGTGGCCAGTGCTCTGTATGAATCAAAGCTGAGCAACAGGGCCTTATATTGGTCTGTCTCTATATTATTTTTCTCTGACATCTGAATTGTAGAAAGGCGCGGCAGGAATATTGCCTTTGTTGGCCTGACTGACAGTTGGTCCCGATGCTCAAAAACTCCTTAGAAATTGACTGTTACCACCAAGAACCACATCCGAGCTCGACTCGGCTCTTAGCCACATTAGATACTCTGTGCTGTAGGCCTACTTATGCCTCGTTTCCACCGAGTAGAGCGGGTCGGATCGGAGCGGTTCGGTCCGGGTAGTTTGGCTTTTCATTTGCCAAAAGTTGGGTAGGGTACGGTTTAAGCGCACCTAACCGCTCTGAGCCGCTCCCGATCTCAGTACTCCTCCGTAGGGGTACTAGCCGCCTGAAAGCGGGCCGAAACGGCGGAGCCGTCATTTGATTGGTCGAAATAATCATTTCCGCCATGTGTAGTCATCTCGGCAAGAGTGAAGAGAGTCTTGTGTATTGACGAAAATGTGAGCACAGCAATGTTTATTGTGTGGTGTTTTTCCTCGTCAATAAATTAATCAGTTGGTTACACTGTGTCCCACAGTCACGTAGCTGCCGCAGCCAGCACTGTTCTCTCACTGTCTCTATCAGTTGCAACTTGCACCGAGCCGGATGTGTTTTCGCCATAGATAGTAGTCTAGGCTAGTAAATACACGCTCACAACAACACGGGGGGAATAAATAAAGAAACGGCTGGTTTGACCAAGCAAAAACGAGAGATCGCTGGCTTGTGAGCGCGGCACTGTTTATTGTGTGGTGTTTTTCCTCGTCATTAAATGAATCAGTTGGCTACACTGTGTCCCACTGCTACGATGTCACGTAGCTGCCGCAGCCAGCGCTGTTCTCTCACTGTCTCTATCAGTTGCAACTTGCACCGAGCCGTCTCTGTGCTCACAACAACACGGGGGGGGGGGGGGGGGGAATAAATAAAGAAGCGGCTGGTTTGACCAAGCAAAAACGAGAGACGGCTGGCTTGACCACAGTTGTTCCACAGCCCGATAGTTTAACCCACATTCTGGCGGCGGCTATCGCAGTCCAGCCTAAACCCCGCCCCACCAGTAAGGGTAGGGTCCGCGGTGGAAACAACACCGAGATTCTTAAAAGTGAGCTGTCCCGCTCTGATCCGACCCGCTCTACTCGGTGGAAACGAGGCATTAGTGACAGGGATGCTCTGAGCTAAACTCTGACAGCAGTTTGCTAATGTTGCATAAGGTGAAAATTATCACATGCTAAGTTGTAGCAGGTATAAAGTATGTATAATGTTTGCCATCTTAGCTGAGTTCAGCATGCTATCATTTCCCTAATGACGCTTTTCCACTGCATGGTATCCGCTCAACTCGACTCAACTCGCATTTTTGGCGTTTCCACCACAAAATCATGTTACCTGGTAGCGGCTGTTCTTCTTATCGCCTCGCTCTAGGTTCCAAAGCGAGCTGAGCCGATGCTTAAAGAGGACCTATGATGCTTTTTGACTTTTATGACCTATAAACGTTGTTATGATGATTCATAGTCATGCTTAACCATACTAAATTATCAAATAATGACTTACATGCATTTCGACGTATTCCCTGCTGACCGTCTGGGGTGTCTGTGCAGAGCACTAAACACTATTCTAGCCAGTCGAGAAGTCACGTCTTCAAAGCGGTCTACCCTTTCATAATTCGTGACGTCGCATAAAAATTTGTGACGTGACCACGCGGATGTTTCCATGTATGGTAATGCTGTCACTTCCCTGTTCGCGTCTGCCTCGCGCCATTATAGGTCCATGCTCGCGCTTCCCGCCACTGAAAGTATTCCGGAAGGAAGGTAACCAATCACAACGGAGTGGGGTTTGCAAGAGGGGGGGGGGGAGGGTAGCGGAGATGGCCGATGCACAGGCGGAGGGAGCGGAGATTGCCGAAGCACACACACTCAAGTGTTGACAGGATGTGCTGGATCGCCAAAATAAGAGAAAGAGCTTCCCGAAAATCTACATAGTTTTTTGTGATGTGATTCGTGTCAGGTTGCTCTATAGCAGTGTAAAACAAGAAATTAAGACCAGAAAAGTAGTATAATAGGTCCTCTTTAAAGGTGACGTCGATTTGCATCACAGATCCGAAAAAATATTTGCTAAGCTCACCCAGTTGTGTTGGATGTTGGGGATATTACTTTAAACATACTGTACACGACACAAGAGGAGACATGTAGGGCAGCTAGCAGCTATATAGCCTATAGTAGTCAGCTGGGACAGAAATTATAGCGAGCGATTACATTTCAAGCCTCAAGGTACGAACACACTACACGCGTTACCCGCGTAAGATTTACGTGCGTAACGCAGCTAAAATGTTGCTTGTCAAAAATGGTTCTACGCGCGTAACGTGCGTAGTCTCCCTCCCGATATTGTATTTCCCCTAATTAACCATGGCTGTGATCAGACCCGACACAACAGCGTGCATGTCCGCACAAAAACAACAACAACACAGCCAACAACTGTGCCAAAAGACAAACTGAACAGCACAAAAAGCCTAGCATTAAAACAGCATTGCATATTCACGGCAGCTACATAACAAACACAGTTACAGCGGCATCGGTGCACGGCGGCACAATATAAAGTCAAGTAGCCAACATTACCCTACCTGGCTGTGACAGGGGACCGTAGCTGGCGTAGATCAACACCGGTGCTTCGCTGTACTTGTTGTGAAAGTCCCCCGGACATAGCCGTCATGTTTGGGTTCATAATATGAGGCGCTAGCCGCCCGCACACAACCGGGTGAGTTAACTAATGCTATACGGCGCTAACTTGTTTTATCGGCTAAAGCACAGCCGCACATATTCACTGAATTAACCAGGAAGTCCATTCTCCTGGTTTACTCTCCCCACGTCTTCTATTCCCGAGCTGCTGTCATACAGCACCGGCTCGGCTGCCTGCAATACATTTTCCTCCTTGGTGTCTCTCATCAGCCTCTGTGTACAGTACACTGTTCTCCGACCGTGCCAATGTATGTGACGTCGGGTCAAGCCCAACGCTGATTGGCCAACGCGGGTAATCGTCATGCGTAGGAGCGTAAAAAGTAAACATTTTTGAACTCCGCGCGTTGCTGCGTAGGCGCGTATGTGCGTATATACGCGGCTCATACGCGGCTAAAATGTTGCTTTAGCGCGAGTGACGCATCTACGCGCCATGTACGTGCGTAAACCAATGGTTCCCTATGGAAAAATAGCCGATTTTATACGCGTCTGTACGCGTGTAACGTGTGTAGTGTGTTCGCACCTTCAGACTGCACCGATTACCTCAATAAAATATTCAGGCTGAGACACGGCTTGCATTTGCAAACACGTTTCCTGAAACAAGCACACAACAGTCAACTTTATGATGCCCGTGTTTACATGCATAGGGATGTACGTGACGCATCCCTACAGCTGATTGAGTGGCAGAGTCACACATCGGGACACCAATCCTCCCGTTTAATGGCCCCTCGCAATATTCTTCTACTTCTTTTTGCAAACAGATACAAGGGTGTTTCCTTAAACATTTTCCATCCGTATTTTTGGCGGTTGGTTCGGTTAATAGCGCAACAACTGTTTGCTACTTGGGTCCGGAGTTGGCTTTCTGCCCCTTTGATGACCCCGCTCACGTTCAGGAGGTACTATCCAACAGTTGGTCAAATCGTTAACTTGCTGGTGGCACTTGGGGAATAGATGATTGATCGTCATTGCCATCTCAGGAGTCAAGATTAATAACACACTGGGCCAGGAGATTCTGAATGAACTATCTGACTGAGATTAAAAAATATTTTTGGTCAATTCATGTAAAACTGTAGTAAAAATACATCAGCTCTGGTAAACGTTGTCACAAAGATACCTCATCAGTGGGCTACCTGAGAAACCCAGCTTATCAACACTGTTCAACCGTGTGCGTAGATGCTCTCCATTTGAATAGTACCAAGATAGAGCAATCAGGGTTAGTGGAATATGCCCCTTATGAAATCTTCCTGTGCCTCTTGGCTCTGTGATAAGTATACAAGCAGCCGCAGACCTGTGTACATAGAGAGATCATAGACTAATTAGCTCTAGGCTTGCTGTGGTCTGTCTGCTTCAATACTGTAGATTGTAGGTGCTGCTAAATATTCAAACAGGGTCATGCATGCACATGTGTTTGTTTTCACAGCAATTCAAATATTTACAAACTTGAAAAAAAATGTACATGAATGTTTTTCTTCTTGTACATTAAGAAACAAGAATTAAGTTACAGAGATTATATTATCCCAGCAGGAAGTGTGTTGTTACAGCATGCACAATAAATGAACAAAATACTGTACTTTCAGGAACACTCAAAATACACTTGTATATGAATATACAACTTTAAACACATATTCATTCTCTTCATTGTCACCATCTGGTTCTTCTTGATAACTGAGAGCTTTCTGAGGTGTTCATTAGGTCAGACCTCTGTAGCTCCTCTCAGCACAGCACTGAGTGAGTGGCAACAGCCTCCCAGAGATAAGAGCACGGGAGTGAGAGAAAGACCAAGAATTAAGTTACAGAGATTATAGTATCCCAGCAGGAAGTGTGTTGTTACAGCATGCACAATAAATGAACAAAATACTGTACTTTCAGGAACACTCAAAATACATTTGTATATGAATATACAACTTTAAACACATATTTTATAACCGATTAGTTTTATTTAGGGTTTCTTAATCAGATAAATATTATATATTAAATATGTTTTAGGTGTGGAAGCCCAAATCAGTCTTGAAAACATAAGGAAAATTGCTAATTAGTATTTGGCTAGTACTAAAGTCAATTTATAGTTTTTTTGGTGAATTTAGATTTGATACATGGGGGAACATTTAACGCCCCGACTTGTGTCCCAACTCTTCAATTTATCTTTTCTTTTTGGAGACACTTTACAATCACACTTAGTCACCCTTTCCTAAAATTGATATGATTTTCTTGGTGTTGATTTGTTTTTCTGACCTGATTTATGCTCCCATGGATACAGCTGCAGTGGAGAAAGAGCTGTTTAATGGAAAACATGATTCTTCACTCTGCTTTGAGGCATGTTGTACAGTACACAGATTGTATGTGTGCGTCAAAGTGATGACAATGAAGCCTCCAAACACCCTGTAACCCGATGCAAAAGGTCATGCTTTGTTCTACACCTGAAAACACTGGGAGCCACTCAGCCAATCATCATGGTTGGTTATCTTTAAGCTCTGTGTACTGTTACAAACTACCCTGTTTTTAAAGCTGTGTCCGCTATAGGCAGTCATTCATTATGTTGTTGAGTCTGACTCGCGAGTATTGATCGGTCGAGTTTGAGGCTTTCGTCTTAGACAATATTTGCTAATTGTGCAGCTAAAAAGTTAAAGTTTTAGCAGTAAATAATAACAAGAATGGGACAGACTACAGCTGTTGACTCTCAATCCAGAATGATCAATGATCAGACAATTATGTTTGGGACATTTATTTTAGTCACATGAAATAGCCTTCTGTGTTCTTGAAATTTGAAAAGAAGGACCATGAAATATTTCTGAGGCATCTTGAGGTAGTTGACCTAGAAAATGCTTCTAACAGGCAATCTTATTTATTTTTAAAGGCTTGCCCCTAGAGATTGTGATATTGGTTTGTCTGTTAATCCATCATTCTGGTCCACATTAAAATATCTCAAAAACTACTGGATGGATAACCTTGAAATAATGTTCAAACATCCGTTATCCAGAGGATGAATCCTTAGGACTTGATGCAAACATCAGATTTGTTTTCACTTATCCACTGAAACATCTGCAGGTCAATCAGATGGATTGGTACAAAACTTTCTACAAATGTTCATGGTTGTATACTAAGGACTCGATAGTCTCCTGATTTTCCTCTGGAATTTGTGTTTTTAAGTCAACTATCTTGTCAACTATTGGCTGGATTTGCCATGGCCTCTGTTACACACTTTTAGGTTCCCCTCAGAAGGAAACCAAATAACTTTAGTGATTCCTAAACTTTTCATCCAACACCATGAAATACGTGTCTTTTAATGGTGCTTCAGTCTTATAAGGGGAATTTATTCTTGACATCTAATGTTTTGCATTATGTTTTGGGGTTGGACCCTCTGACTTGATGAGCACACAATGGAATTCATGGAAATTATAGGTAATTACGCACTAAAAAAGGCACAGTGAGGTTAAGGGAATGGCAAAAAACGAAACAGATTACAGCATGTCATCAAAAGTAAATCCTGCCAAACAGAGTACGTAGTTGAACCTCTTCAAACATTTGGTATTCTAAGTAAATCTCTTCACTCATCCAGGTTTGAAGGATAAACAGAGCTTTCTGTCCACAACTTGTCTGAGCGGTGGACAGAGGGGGTGCTGAGCAGCTCCTGCTCACAGGCTCTCTTCATTGTCACCATCTGGTTCTTCTTGATAACTGAGAGCTTTCTGAGGTGTTCATCAGGTCAGACCTCTGTAGCTCCTCTCAGCACAGCACTGAGTGAGTGGCAACAGCCTCCCAGAGATAAGAGCACAGGAGTGAGAGAAAGACCTCTGGATAGCAGCAGGCCCTGAATATGTGCGTGTACACGTTTGTGTATGCACATGCCCCTGTATCTGTCTTTGGAGGGCGATGAGTGAGAATCAGGCCCAAGGGGGATCACATCACCACGGAGATAGCCACCATCGCCTAGCAACCTCAGCCCTCCGGCCCACTGAAGGAAGTGCAATGTGAAAAATGATCCTCTTCAGAAAAATGTGCTAATAATGGATCTTTTCAAGCACACAAAAAAACTGAAATGTAACCACCATTTTGTCTTTGTTTGATGTCCTTAAAGGGTAAGTCGGGTGATTTACTTGTTTTTTTTTCTCTTCTTGTAAACAAATCCTATGAAAAGACCAAAACAAACAATAATTTGATCCGAGTGTTATCTGCATAACCGCAGCCTGATATAGCTTTTTATTCTGTGCCATAGACATCAAAAGCTATGTAAAACACATCTATGAGTCCTAGCATTGGTTGAAATGTTCCTTCATCCTGATGAAATAGCTTATTTTTAATCCATGGCACATACTCCCTCCTGCAAATCTGAAGCTGAAAATAGTCTCCAACAAATTCACCATTAATCCTGTTTAAGTAACTTCTGTTGGAAACTACAGTGCCAAGCTGTTAGTCGATTACTGAGCTGTTAATAAATGAAAATATATTTGGCTGGAGACGTTGGAAAGCATTGAGATTGAGAAACTAATGCATTGTTGGTTTAAGGCTTTTCATGTGATTTGTTGACCATAACAAACATCACCAGCCTTATGATCCCAAGGTTCTACTATCTAAATTATAATCTAATAGATGATCAAAGTACTTTGCAATCTCAAAATCAATTCCGTATTGATCCCAAAGCTGTGAATTGTAAACTTACAAGTGCAGGTTAATGCATTAGGGTGTGCAGTATGTGTGCTAACATTAAATCTATGCCTAATGTGAGGTGTCCTTTATAAAATGGACATGTTACTAGCTGTCACTCAACAGCTTCCAGACTCTGAGGTCATTTCAATCGTGTTACTAGACAAATTATTGTCTTCCTGCTAGACACCCCTGACGAGGCATGTCAATACTGCAGGTGCAGCTGGGCCTGAAATTGCTTTGTTTAAACTTGTCAGGTTGGAATGGGAGTTTTAAGAAGGATATGTCCTAATTTGCACAGCTGAGACTCTATACAAACTCTACTGAGACCTCAAACTGTTTTTTGTTTGTTTTTGGAAGAATAATCATTTTAAGAATCTGAAATATAAGTAGCTTAAAACAGCTAATATTTTGTAGTAAAGCCGTCAATAATTAAGACTTTAAAAAGCTTTTGGTGTTGCAAGCATTGATGTTTACTTCTCTTTCCTCCACCGTGTTACAGTGATTGAAAGGAGCTGTAAAGAGCGGAATGTGAAGGGATATGCGAAATTGAAAACTGGAGCAAACCACATTAATGCCTGAGGACATTTGAAATTCTGTTTTCAAAATATAAAAAAGTCGATTTCCCTCCAATTCTTATATTCACAAAACATTTCTGTATTTTATAAACATTTATCTTAATTTATTTCACTCATATGCACTTCATGGATGCCCATATAATTAATAAAGTATTAAAATTGTCTTAAGGTTTCTTATCTATTCTCTGCATCTGTGTGTTGTGCTTCCTTTTGCTGATGTGACAATGTCCCTGCCTGGGATAACATACCATCTTACATTTCAACACTGTACAGTAACAGACACCTGAACATCCACTTGAAGTGACATTTCAAATGCCTTCACCTCCTTCCTGACATTTCAACTCCTTTTAGTATGTGCACTCTGATGGACTGATGGATGCTTCAAACCTTTTCAGGTTAGGTCTTCACCTTTTAACAGTAATAAGAAAAGCTTGTTTCGCTCCTCCAACTCACTCGACGTTGGACAGTTCAGCCGACAATTTAACTATTGCACATATCACACATACTCCAACTGACCTTTCAGCTCCTTTCCGCACTTTTAATTCAGCTGATCCTTCAACCTGTCAGGTCTTACACCTAGACCAGTGGTTCTCAACCTTTTTTGAGCAAACGCCCCCCTAACCTTACCAAGATACTCTAGCGCCCCCCCCAAAAAAAAAAAAAACATAAACACACACACACACACACACACACACACACACAATTAAGAATATGTTTTGGCTACATCCTCTATCAACAATAAAACATATTTTCTGTGCTGTTTTGGTTTCTTATAAGAATTATTTAAAAAAAATCCCAATATGAGCCTGTTCTATGATAGGCAGATTTAACCCACTGTCAGGGGGCTGGTTGCATAAAAAGAAAAAACACTATCAGCATTGGTTGTAATCAGGGGTGTAAAGTATTACATTTACTAATTACATTTAGCCTATTACATTTACTATTTAGGCAACTTGTAATTTTTTAAGTGATTTTTAAAACCTATACTTTTACTTTGAGTATGTTTATTGTGAAGTATTGTACTTCGCTACATTTTATATCACTTGCGTTACTGAGTAAAAAAATAGATAGGGAAAGGAGAGAAAAGAAAAGAAATATCGCGGGGGGCTTTTATTTGTACGGCACAATACCGGAAACTAACACAGTGAATGATCGACAGGAGGAGTTAACACATTGCGACTACATGATAACAACAAACATTGCTTCCCTTTAACATTAAAACAAAATAATCCTAGTTAAACTATCATTGTACCGCACGTGAAGACGTGAAGGCTTTTAAATGCAGCAAACCTATCATCCAGCCGTGCGATCGGCCCCTCCCTCACCTGATAGTTTAGCTTTCAGTTTAACAGTGCAGAGTAGGATGGAGACGGTGCGTGTTGCCAGGGCTGCTGTACAGGGCTTCAGTGAGCCTCTCGCGGTGCACAGCTTTTAGTATATCGTCCCTCTCCAACATATGAGGGTTGTGTCTTTAACATGGTTCTGCTTGTGTGTTAGTTAACTCCATGCTTTGGCTGATTACTCTGTTTTCTCCACCTCAGAGACAATAGTTAGTTTAAGTTTGAATCTCGCTGCGCTAGCATTAGCAATATCAGTAAACGTCATTATACTAGTCTGTGATTGGCTGATTCCTCTGCCGCAAAGGCTTTGATTGGCTGGTTGTTCTGACTCAAAGACCTCTGATTGGCTGTCTGCAGAGCCTTCTCTTTTCTAAGGCTGTGACAGTCAGCAGACCGCAGAACATTGGAGAGAATAGTTAAAAAGAGGTTGAGGGGTTAGAAACATGAAAAGTTAAAATAGGCTGTTTATTTCAGGTAACCTATTTTTGCAGTCAAAAGATTTATAAGATTTTTAAGAAAGTTTAAAATATATTTATTAAAAAAAAAAAAAAAAAAAAAAAAAAAAGCTTGTGTCCCAGCCTGGTCCCAGCGCCCCCCTAGGTTGTACGAACGCCCCCCAGGGGGCGGTACCGCCCCCGTTGAGAAACCCTGACCTAGACTAACGTCTATTAACACTTGCGTTTTAACTGCAATTTAAACTTCTCTCAAAATCTTCAGTGGAAAGCACAATTTTTTCAGAAAACCTAGGCTTTTCTACTCTCACCTTCAGGTTTTGTCATATCTTAAGGTGAACAATTTTGGTACAGTCTACTTTCAACACAATGTAAAATTGCAACTTGGTGTTTTTGGCATTTCCAACACTGTCAAAATGGGTATAAGACAAAAATGTTAAGTATGCTGACCTCGTGAAAAAAAAGCACAATTCTAGGATGGGGCGCTCGTGGTGTAGTGGTTAGAGCGTCCCCCCAACATGAGGCTCAGTCCTTGCAGCAGACCCGGTTCGAATCTGACCCTGGTCAGTTCTTTGCATGTCATTCCCCTTTCTGCCCCATTGCATCTCTGTCTCTCTACACTATAAATAAAGCATTGAAAATGCCAAAAATAATAAAAAACAAAATAAAATAAATGAAAAACACAACTGTAATGCACGGATTATACCGTCTTCAATAGTGCCCCCCCACCAATTTGTTCAGAGGACAAAGGGCAATGATGCACATTCCTGGGAGCAGTAGTGGATACGCATTCCATCCACTGTTTGTAATTGTTCACAGCTGTAAGCGGAGTCTGCTTCCTATTTGTCACATTCACGGGTCAAGCGTTACCATATTTTTCATAATCACTTGAAAAATAGAAGTAAAGCCCCAGAAGGAAAAGGGTGTTTTATGTGCACTTACTGCAGAAGGTGAATCGGCGCAGCTGATAGCCGGCCCTATACCTCGCGCTTCTTGTTCATCTTCTGCACTTTGTTATTGGGATGATGTACCCACCATGTATCCCTTTGAGCAGAGGACAGTAAATAATGCCCTGTCAAGTGTTTGTGTAGGATGTCACAGCATGAGGTTTTCATTGTGTGAAAAACATCTCTCCTCAACCTTCAGCAAAAAAGCGGCTGCCCATTTGATTCTTTTTGAGCTATATATCGAACCATGTAGTGTGGCCGCCAGGACGTCAGCAGGATTTACCCGTGTTAATATTAATATTTGTTAGAGAAGATTTTTTTAAACGCAGTGTGGATCATAAACTGTCTTCTCTAGTTACATTGCTTTTCCTGTCTGAAGTACTCCAGCCATGCTATTAAAAATAGGTGTTATGGTTGTGTGCAAGGGAGTGCATTTGTGTTTGCACAGGTGCCAAAAAAAGAATCTGCTCTGTGTACAATATGTGCTTGTGCTGAGCGTGAACGCGAGTGGTTCTCCGCTTGGGAACAGAACGGCACAACAGTCTGCTTTATTGTTCACAGTCTGTTAACAAAGCATGGATCATGCAGAGAGCAGGGTAACCGCTTTTTTCCAAAGGTAGTTGTTTTTGTAACCAGACTCAATCAAAAACACAACCATGTTTTTGCTTTGTTTAACACAGAGTGCTAACTGCTATTCATTTGTTTTCGGTCTATTGTTTTCAAAAGGCCGACAACAAACACGACAGATTGATTCTGAGGAACTGACATGAGCTGCAGCAGAAAAACCTTAGTCAACTTGTCCAAGTAAATCACTTCGACCACAGCCACAAAATAACAGCCTTTAAACTTGTGGGTGAGGGAATGTGAGAGACGGTTTTTCTTGTGGACCTTTGGTATGTTTTCGGGAACCACAGACCTAAAAAATGGGTGCCGCCTGCAGAGGGTGCTGTAGCCTGTAAAGTTTTGAACATAACTCTGGGTCCTTGTTCCTTCAAATGCTGTGTTGTCACCAGCTTGAATGCTGGAAACTGCAACAGAATTTGTACTAAACTGCATGCAGTATGCAGTTAAATCTTTTACTCAGTCTTTTTTTGTAATAATTCCTCTGTCATGAGTGTTATTACCAGTAATGAGTGCCAATGGTTTCAATAGACAATGACCCAAACTCCAGACAATTTGATGGTCTTCTTGGGGGAAAAATAATGTAATGGTATTTTCTTGTTTTGCCTTCATTGTGTGACAAAAAATAGCTTCAGTGTGTGCCTCTGTTGAAGCTCATTGACATTTGGGACTGTCCCATGCTCTGTTATTGTTTCACTATTTTACAACCGTATTGAGTGTGATGTTTGCTTACAATAATGCGTGTGTGGGCATGGGTATGTGCATGTCTGCTAGCACTGCACCGCGATGAGCTCTGTGCTAATGCAGTGTTGTGGTTTTGCAGTGCCATACCCCCCCCCCACGCCTCCTCCCTCTACTGGTCTGAACTGAAACAGCTGCCTCGGCTGCTTTGCCTCCAGCTGCTTCCAAATTGTCCTGCCATTAAGCCATTATATGTTTACGACCAAAGCACCGAGCGAGCCCACTAGGTGATGTGAGTCCCGATGTTCCTCCTCTGTTGTAATGGATCATTATCCTGCTTTCTCACACAGCTTTCGCCTGTGTGGTAATTAGCGGTGACACGATTAGCCACAGTATCTAAACCGAGCTGTAAAGGTATCAGGCAATACTTTGTAGCCTACTTTCCCAATGGCCTGCAAGTGTCAGTATAACAAGATTAAAAGAGGAGAAAATGTACATTTTACTGAACCATGAATATCTCGATAATAATAATTGATTGGATTTATATAGCGCTTTATTTCTCTGTGACTCAAAGCGCTTTACAGGGTTCCAGGATCAATTCGTTCACACACAGTCATACCGGTGGTGGTAAACTACGAGAGTAGCCACAGCTGCCCTGGGGCAGACTGACGGAAGCGTGGCTGCCATTCAGCGCCAACAGCCCCTCCGACCACCACCTCAAACATACAGCAATCATACACATTCACACAAGGCAAGGAGGGTGAAGTGTCTTGCCCAAGGACACAACAACCATGACACAGGTGGCCGGGCGGGGATCTAACCGCCAACCCTTGGATCGTTGGCCAACCCCCTTAACCACCTGAGCCACAGTCGCCCCAAATGATGCATGTTTTTGCATATACTGCTGTTAAATCTGACTGGAGGCTATTGTTGAGCTAAGTCCCTCAATAGGCCTACCGTTAATGTGTGATTTTACATAAACATGATTTATTTTGCTCTCTAACATAAGCTACACATGTTCCAACTGTCTTTGATTCCTCCCTTTGGTTTGCCGGGCTCCGGTGCTGTGGGAGAGGGGGGAGCCACAAACACATTGATCTTATTTGGACAGGCATTTGTCTGGGCCACATCCAAACCTAAGCGGCCAGACGAAGGACCACAACAGGGTGCAAGTAATTCTCTCGCAAATCCAGACACACTCTACATAGGTTACAGACAGAGCAAATACACTTTTTCATCATTCGAAACTTGCAATGTTAATACACTCTCCTGTGTATGTCTCTCTCCTGTTCAGTTTCAAAGAGTGGTCGTGCTGCTATTTACCATACTCTATGCATATCTATGAGACTTCAAAACTGAGCTCAAAGTTGTTTGCCAACGAGGTGTTTCTCTGTCAAAAGATCCAGCCCCAAAAAAGACATCTGGTTTATGTTATGACAACAATGCTCTAAGACTCATGCTTGTATACGACTGAAGCAGTAAGAACTGGAAGCGTTTGCTGTATGTGTTTCTAATTATCTTTTAATACAGAATAATACTGTACTTAGGTAAATTGCACACATTCAAAAACATACCTATTTCCTGATAAATCTCTGCATAAAGGAGTGATTCTATGGAAAATGTACCATATCTCTTTCTCTACTTCTTGTTTGGCACACACTCATCAGGATCGTCCACATCATCCGTTGGGATCCTTCACCTTTCATTTCTATGGGGATGTCAGCTATGAAAACTGTTATGCCCAGGGTAAACACAATCATGCTAATTCATACAGTATATGGACAATGGAGATGCTGTCCTGACATTTCATCTTTGTTTTTTTCAACAGAAACCTTTTAATTTTCCTTTCCAGTGTATGGGGGGAAAAATACCTGGATAGTACTGATCCGAGGCAGAGGACGGAGGATGACAGCTCATGTGGGAAAACAGTTAATAAATAAAAACAGCGCTTCAGGGTGAAACTGTGGGGACCGGGTAAGGTACTGTGATGGACAGGTTGACAACTGAACTAAATCTGTGCACATTGACTCTACACTATTAACTGAGCCACAGGATTATGCTAACAATTATTTTCATCATCGATTAGTCTGATGCTTGATTTAATAATTCATTTATTAATTCATTCTATTAAAAACGGACTGTGAAAAACACTTAAATAGTACATTTAAAAACAGTGACTATGAATGAATCTTCACATCTGAGAAAAAAACATGAAACATGAAAAACTTGTTCAAGGATTTGAAGATTTGCTGAGACATTGGATTTGTCACAGTGTATACTGTAGCCTATATAAGGTACTAGTAATGTACTTAAATCCAGTGGAGCCCTTAAAGACTGCAATGTACATTAAAACCGCACAGTACACAACTGTTGAATGGAACAAAATGTCTACTACCCTTACCAGTAGAGTGCCTATAAAATGTATCTAGAGCAAGGCACATAAAAATAGCCTATGGGGTTATTGAAATCCGAAAAGGTTCAACCCATTGGTGGTTGTTTTTCCCCCATAAACATCATGTGCCTGTTAAGAGGAAGAGGTCACTTGTGCATCTGTACAATCCTGACATTTTGAACAAAGGTGGCGCTAGAGGAAATCTTGTTCAGTGTTCAAACATTGAATGGTTCATCCTCTGGGGGTCATGACTATCGTCAGTACATTTAGTGACACTCATTGTGTCATTTGAATACTAATATTTGTTAGTTTGTAGGTAGAAATGTTGTCCTGGTTAAGGCAGATTAGGGACCACAATACATTTAGGATTTGGACACAAATGGAGAGACTGCAGAGCAACAGGTTCCTGCCTTTATCTACCATCTGTTTAGAATAAGGGAGCAGAAAATACCAATTTAAATCACAGAGCCAAGTTTACGCTCAACTGGTTGCACGGGGATAACATCAGATATGCAGCGCTGCAGCTTTATGGCTTATTGGCTTTTTTGGTTTTGACTGGATTGCTATCTTTCAGCAGCAGGAAATAAGCACTTACTGGGATTAATGAAAGTACGTATGTTACAACACAAAAACTTAACTAATGATTTAAAAAACTATTCAAAGTTCAAAGTAATTGGCTGTGGTATCAGACATTTGTACTAAATTAGTGTGTGATCACTTAACATGTACAAAAGCATCTCGTGTACGTCAGCATTTATACTCACAGAAGAGCCATTTCAAGAACCAATTCATCAATCAGCTCATATGGAGAGGACTTACCTATAGAGTTAAGCAGTGATAAAGTTTCTATTAAGCCTAAAATTGGACAGCATTCCTTAATACTCAACGTAATTATAGCATCTCGATTGGGATTCCTGAGTCCAGAAGGAGAAAAAAGCAAAATGGAATACACAGAAAAAGAACAAAAAAACATTGAAGAAAGACTACAGTATATAACTTCTAAAAGAAAGAGACAATATTCTTTCTATTACAAACATTTTAAATTGAACTGAAACACACCCTTGTCCAGTTAGATGCAGTGTAGTCTCGCAAAGCCAGACCAAACTACAGCACGTAGTATGGTCTGGAAGCACTCTGTTTAGAGCCGTCTATTCGGGTGGGGAAACCGGGGGAAACTGGACTAGCCTGTTTGTATTTGTTTAAACCAATCACAATCATCTAGGGCGGGGCTAACTCCGGGAAGCAGCAGCGGTGTCCTGCAAAATAGTGCCGGGGGGGGGGGACTTATTTTGATGGAACGTCTTCACGTCCAGAGACTGTCAGAGAAATGGCTAAACCCGCAAACGCCACACAAAAACTATTAAAGACAAAAGGAATATACATAGTGTGTTGCTTTCTAACCAGCATGTCAAGACACCATACACTTTAGCCCCCGAGGAGCTCACGGGATAACTTAACCGGAGTTAACTAGCCACGTAGTGTTATCTCTGGTAACATTATCATCGGCGGTTGAGAGGACGGCTACGGCGGTCGAGTAGAATTTTTAGCATTCGAGAACTTATGTCACCACCTCCTATCGCTGTAGTCAGAGCCGTAGTCCGTCTGTTTACAGGCAGAACAGGGTTTTGACGTTGTGAGCGCTACACCAACTGCAGCAAGTAGCCGTAAGAGTTGCTAGGTGATAGTGGAAGCCGTTGGAATCTTTCCCCGTCGCTAAAACACCGCTGCTTAGTCCCTCACCAAAGAAAGGGAACGGCGGATCTTAATCTAGCTGGTTATAAGGTCCGGTGCTCAATTCAAACCCCCACGCTTCATTTTCCAGAGTTTATGAGGGTATTTCTGCCCGGGGGTAGTTGTACAATGAAGTTGGACAGCTAGGCTAGGCTAAGCTAGGCTGCGTCCCGGACCGCCGCCGCCAATATTATTATCCCGAAGTATAGCCACACTTTATTTCTGTCTACAGTAATGTGACTTCTCACACCCTGTGTGTGTGTGTGTGTGTGTGTGTGTGTGAGAGCGCTGCACATAAGCACACGGGTTGACTGTGAGCGAATTGTTTCCGAATTTGAGGGGGATCACAATAGGGGAAAGCCAGCAACCGGAAAAGGAGGGGGCTGTGTCAGGGCTGCGTTGCTTTTCGACGCAAGCGAATAGAGGCTGGCGGAAGTGGTCATGCCAGACTAGATGCAGTGTGACCAGCAGCTTGTGGTGGATAATGTTAGCAAGACTTAGACGGACAGCCCTGCGTAGTAGTGCGTACCAAACATTATATAACGTAATGACTCTTTAATAACTCTCCAATTGGAGCACTGTGTTTTAACCTGTTCCATTATCCATTAATTTCGCCGCATTTTCTTGCTTCGTTATTAAACCTGATTTTGTTTTCCCTGCAGCTTTAAAAACAACCAACCTCATCACTGGATTTGCTGAATGAGAAAACCTGTTAATCTCTGATTTCATTTAGACTTCTTTCTAGATATGTGACAACAGTTTGTTGAATCTACTATTCAAAAGTAATTCTCAAAGTAAGGTTTGGTAAAACTTCTATAATTATTCCATCAAAATCTGACAACAGTGCTGAAGTACAATCTTGACCAGAATAGTACCAATTAAAACTATCTGTATGCAATATAACAGGGCTTCTCTTCTTTGATAACTGCTTTGATATACAGTAGCTCCTGATTTGTGTTGTTTCATAAGAACATTAAAATCACTGTTTTTCCCATTGAAACATACAGAAAGGTCATCATGTCCATAAGATATTACCAACACTGAGTATATCCGTTCTCTTAAACATGCTTGGTGGTGAGAAATGCTCTCTTTATTATTACCTTCTCCTTTTCCCAGGTGTGTTATTGAAAGAGGATCAACATGCTCAGGGCAAATGGCATTTAGTGCGTCGCTTTAGGATGTGATCGGTGGTAGATCAGACTGTATTAGGTAACAAAAGACTTGAATTAACTGTCAAATCAATAGCAGTCTCGCTCTCTTTCTTTCAGTCTGTCTCTCTCTCTCTCTCTCATTATGTGTTTGTATTTGATTTAAATTAATTTATCTTTGTCTATCACTTGAGTAAAAAAAATTAAAAATAACCTCCTGGTAAGTTGTCGGGACCTCTCCTCTAAACCATCCTGACTATATGACTCAGCAAACAAGTATTATGTAAATATATTTAGTAGGAAAGTATTTCACCAACCATTATCTATGTTTTTTTTCAGAAATAACTCAATAGTTTTACCTTCATATGCTCCTCAAAAATACTGCCTCTAAACAGGAACTATAGCATTCTTAGGTACAGCAGACCTTGCTTTCTGTCACTGGGTTACAAGTCAAATGGAGAGAGGATGGATAGGCCTTAGGGTATGTATTCTTTCCTTTTTGAGTGCTCAAATGGTGAACTAGTAACTTAAGACGCGATACATTTTAACGCCTCTATCATGAACACCAATGCCCCACCCCCTACAATTTATTATATGGAAAACAATTAATGGTTTGTCTTTTTTTGTAAATAATTATTAATTCAAATAAATAAACTGGCATTTAAAGAGTTAAAATCCTGAAAATGATTGGATATTTGATCAGTGCTGTAGTTGAGTAAGCGATTCAAGCAAAAAGAAAAAAACATTAAAAAAATATTGATGTCTGAAGATTTTAATGCAGTTTTTGTGTGTACATTTTTGCCACAATGTCCAGAGGGAGTATCTGGCACTACAAAACATACTAATGCTATCAAATAAAATTTCCCCCCATCCCCCTAGTATTTTGTGTTTCTTTGTAATAAATAATGAAATAATTAAAATAACTGAACTGGCATTTAAAGGGTTTAAATCCTGAAAATTATTGAATGTTTAGTATTTTTAAGCAAGTTAAAAGTTGTTAAAGAGATTTACGAAAAAAAGCTGAAAAAAATATGATTTAATAGCAGTTTTTGTGCTTTTCCATGTTAGGCTCAAAGGTGTACAGAGGGTATGCATTGATACAGTATAAAACACATGTTAGAGTAAAATACATTGGTTTCGAGAAATTTTACAAAAAATAAAAGTTCTTGCAAAAATTCATGCCAGAAGCTATAACACAGCCAAAATGACAATCACCAAATCAAAAAATATGTAGAGAAAAATGTACAACAATGCCTTAGGAGGGCACAAGGGTCAGAGGTGTGAAGAAGAAAGGAACAAGCACTACGCACTATGCACTCAGCAACATACATTACTGAACTTTCTGTGTGTCTCTCATTTCCTCGCTCTTTATCCGCTTGTATGACAGAGATAATGTGTGCGTGGTGTAGGTGTGTTCTTACTTTGCGCATTCAGTGTGTATCCATGTGTCTGCCCCAGTGTGTGTTGCTAAAGTCAGAACCGACTGAGCCTGCTTATTTTTACTCAACAGCCATTTTGGTGAGAAACATAATCTGGAGCTGTCAGTCTCTCCATCGAGCTCCAAGATATTTGTGAGCTGTTTCAAAGGAGTCTTTGCTCTTCCTGATATGAAGATCCATCCGGTGTATTTTTCGAAAAATGTGTAATTCAGATAAATAAATGGTTAATAGATCATATCTTATTAAGGAAAATACATTTTCTAATAGCAAGATAGACTTTTCTTATCCCCAATAGTTGTCAAGGACATTCTTGGGATGAGTTCAAGCCAAAATTAGATGTTTTAGACGTTTCATTGGGGGAAAAAACAGGTGTCCTCTGTCATATAATGTATTAGACGCCATTTACACAAAGCATATTACCTTATATTTTGTGACTAGCTTGTACTCACCAGCATATTGCACAATTTTTGTCAATTATGGTATCCAAAAAATTATCATGACTTACTATTTTGTTGAGGGAATTAACGGAAGCTACAGTGGCCTTCAAGGACATGTTACTTAAGATGGCCTCATCCACCACTGCCTCAAATCTTTCCTCAATAACAAGTGATGAGATGAAGATATATTTAGTTATTCATTCTATAGTACTTCTTTGTCTCCCCAGCGGATGTCCACTATGTATACAAATGTGTAACGCCTTTAAATGTGTCCGTTCTGTGCTACTTTAGAAACATGGCAGTGCAAAATGGCGACACGCCCAGCTCCTGTAGATATAAACTAATTATATAATA